>NC_033800.1:73184110-73186639 GCF_001876935.1 Asparagus officinalis | reverse complement strand
CTGGTATTTAACAAGTAAAAATATTAAAACACACATTGCAACTTTGCTCATTATGGCAATACAAAGTGACCTTGAGCAATGAATACTTTGAACAGTCGAACACATTTTTTGATAGAAGATCACAAAAATGATTTTTCAAAACTTTAATAGAAGATCCCAAAAACAATACTCTCAAATTAATCACACAATATGTACACATGTGAAATTTATCAGTCACTTGGCCATTTGCAAAAGAAACGGAATGGCAAAATTACTGATGCTCTGACTATTCTTAGCCTCATTGCTTTCAGCAATCTTTTTCAAGCTAGTCCACCCTTTTCTCTTCCTCTTACTAGAACTCACAGTAGTTCCCTCCCCACAATTCGATGTTACAGGAGTACTTTTGGTGCTGGAATCCTTGTTCGACGCAGATAAATTCCTCTTCCTCTTCTTCTTGGACGAATTCGCCAGCATTTCTAATGGAGTCAGTGGGCTCATCTCAACCGAAACCTCTCTAGGGCATTCACACTTTCCGATAGTCAAAGGGACTTTCACGTTCTGATCGGTCTTTTCTTTGTTACCCAATTCTCTCTCAGAACTGTTTCTAGTCTTAGTTGAGTTGGTTTCGGACTTTGGTTTTGAAGGTAATAGGCTTTTTATGTAACCTTTTTGGGTGCCTCTCATAAGGTTAGGATGCGAACAGAAATGGCATTTGTAGACAACATTGTTCTGAGAGGGAACTTGCGCCTTCTTGCGGTGTTTTTTCTTCTTCGACTTCTCGATACGGACAGTGCAGTTAGACCCTGGCTGTAGAATGCTTTCACATCTGCAAGACAAGTTACAGAATGCAATTAATTTGTATAAAATATAAATTCATATTTAGCGATTAAAACATCTTAATCACATTACTCCATGCATAATATTAAATCCCCGATGTGTGAACATGGATACTAGCAAAGAATAAATGAGCATGACTATGCAACTCTGTATCTAATAAATAATGTTGCTTTTTGGTGTATATTTTCTGAACCCGGTTTACCATTTCTTTTATTCTAAAACTAAGTCCATTTAATTTGAGGGTCGGAAACTTTTGACTTTATATTTTCAGAATTCTTATTAGAAATATGAAAGGAAAATAAAATATAGGGGATGACCAAAGTTCAAGGGAGTAGCATGTTTTACGTCACCAAGCTCTAAGCATGGAAGAATGTTAGTGCCTTATTGGTATCATGACTTAATAACCCTTTGTAACAGTGGGGAAGAAATAAAAATATGTTCAAGTATTTTATTATACCGATTTTCCGTACAAACATGTGTTTGCAGAATGGTTTCAATTGTGCAGAAAAGTATACCCACTGGTTCCACTTGTTCTTGAGAGGCTTACAAACAAGAAATCTGATAAATTTAAGATGAATAGCAAATTTTTAAGATATTTAAGATATTGGCTGACACCGATACATGTGGATCATATAATTTGGCATGACAACCGGTTCAGTCAAAGCGGACATGTACCATGGATATGAGCTAATAACAACTATTAAGCCAATCTCACTTAATAACAACTTATAGGAGGAGATCTGAGATTTGATTTAACATAGGTCTGTTTTAAAGAAAACAATAAACAGAGAACTTGTGATTAAATTATGACTTGCCCCATCCACCAATCATTCCAATATGAAACTATGGAAAAATAAAGAAATAAAGGAAAACCAAAAACACAACCAGTGCTGATATTTAGAACATTGATAATAGTCATATTTGTAATTGTGCACAAAAAAATTGAACCAAACTATATCACAATCTCATCATATTTCTTAGCTATGCAATGATGTTGGCATATATGTAATCAAGTTAAATGTGAAATTGCTAAAAAATTATATCTAAAGAAATATGCAGTGACGCCTCGAAAGAGGTCTTAATTAAGAAATGTAAGTCATAGTCGTCAGTAAAAAGTGTCATGCTTTTCACTTTCTTGAGTTTTTAGGTGGTAATTTTCTAAACAATTTGTGCATAAAACATGAAAGGCAGTGCCAAAACATGTGAAGCTATATGTTAAAATGTTACTTCAACAGTAGTCCCTCGAACCTTTCACATTTTGAGATTAGTCTCCCAAACCATTCAAATTGCTATTAGGTCCCCGCAATCATATAAGTTGTTTGAACTTAGTATTCCTTCAACTCTATCTTTTTGGGATAGAGTGCCAGTTATACCCTTTCTAAAACAAGCCAAGTTTGATTCAGAGTGAGAAGAATTTTGGTATTAAGGGTGACTGAATGAGAAACAATTTCAATTATTTAGTGACGGTAGTTTGGTAATATTCATCCACAGTTAAGCATTAAACCAACCATGGTTAATAGATTTGATGGATTTTGCAACGGAGACTATAATTTCAAAGATCTTATATGATTTGGGAGATCTAATAGAAATTACAATGATTTGAAGAAGTAATCTCAAAATATGAAAGACTTGAGGCCAATGGACTAATATCGAAATAATCCAAATGTTTATGAATGTAAACCTTTATCTTATATAATTTGGCAAGTCTAAGAA
>NC_033800.1:73183213-73184100 GCF_001876935.1 Asparagus officinalis | reverse complement strand
GAGAATAAATCAAATAAAAGAAATTACGCAGCTTGTAGAAAACAAGGCAGGTAATAAATGGAAATGAACAAACCTGCGGCAAACAAAAGTTGATGGGTCCAAAGGAACCCCTTCTGCCTCCGCATTTGCAGCTAGTCGATGTCCAAACAAAGCACCAAGAGGCGGTATGCCTGCTTCTACACCGGCCCAAGTTGATAATCTTTGCAAATGCTCCATTCTTAGCATTGAACTCACATCCACACGTTTCTTGCCAGTGTTCTCCTCCCTGAGTGTAGCACCTCGAATCGCTTGCGTATTCATAATTTTACCGCCCTTCTTGCGTTTCTTGTCCATCTAATTAATACGACCAAAACCCGTATGAATTTTTTCGATCAATGAAAAACACTTAACATATAATGAACTAAACTATCCATGTACAAGAATAGCTCTGATTTAGATTGATAAGGGTCGTATGATTAAAGGGATCAATTTTCACGTTGTGTGTAACAAAAAAAAAATTCACAAACGTGGATAAAAATTAAGTTGAAGAGATGAAGTATATAGGATTAAAACTAAAATTGAACAAGATCAAACTAAAATCAACTATAATTAGAAACGGTGAATAAATTTGAACAGGATTAACTAATTACTTAAACTATTTACTAAATTTGCATCATGTACATATTTGTTTACCAATCAGTCGATCACCTTGGAGGAAAAAAAAATAAAACAGTAAATAAAAAAGATGAAAATTTTACCTTAAAAAGAGAAGAGGCGGGCTGGCGACGAAGAGGAAGAGGAAGAGGAAAGCTCTTCGTCGGGGTGTGAGAGGCAGCAGTCGAGGGAGGACGACTTTGTCGGGAGACTCAGGACTCGGGAGCAGCAGCGACGACTCGGGATCAGCTCAA
>NC_033800.1:73182445-73182881 GCF_001876935.1 Asparagus officinalis | reverse complement strand
AGTGCCTACGTCTAGACGGACACCTACGCCTAGGATGCCATTTACAGCACCGCCAACTTGCGGCGGCGCCATACTAAATCAATAAATAAAGAGGTTGAGCACGAAACAAAAGCCTTATAATCTCCCCCTTTACTTTGTTATGCTTGCATCCCTCTTTTATTATGTTCGATTATTTAATCCTTTGCTTGTTAAGTTTCTTCCTTCTTTTTATCGTGCTTTCCCTAGTTCTCGTGCTTTCCCTAGTTCTAGAGTTTATGTTTGTTTCGGGAAATTAGATGTATGGTGGGGATTTAAGGGATACGTATGGGGAGGGCTGAGATTGAATTAGGAGGCTAAATTTCACAAAACAGCCCATAACTTTTAAGATATCAGAACCCCCTTATGTGTATAGGTTGTTAGAAAACTCCCTTTAACTAATAATCCCTTAAAAGTTTAA
>NC_033800.1:73172087-73182393 GCF_001876935.1 Asparagus officinalis | reverse complement strand
TTGATATTAAATGGGATTTTTTGATAACCCGTAAACTTAAGGGCGTTTTCTAATCTTTAGGAAGAGGGGTTATTATCTACTAATAGTCTGAACTTTTGGCTAACTAACACTTAGTAAATACTTTGTTATTTTCTTTACAATTATATACATTCTCAATCTCTGCTAGCGGCACTTACATCTCCTGATGTTTTTAATATTCTGCGTTATCATGTCAAAATATTCCTCTGAATATTCACATATGGTTTTCTAGGAATCAGGAAATGATTCTATTAGATAGTTTCAAGGATAATTTGATTATATATATAAGTTAGACCTATATTAAAATCATAGAAGGATGTGCATTTATATCTGCAAGCAAATTGGGCTAAAATCTAGCGCAACATATTGCCCGAATATCGAGCATGAATGACCAATAGAGTTGAGAAGCTTAAAAAGAGACCAACAATCTCCCATGACACAAGACAAAATGACGAGGTTAAGTAGTGGCTCTATGCTACATGCGCACAAGGAGAGATGGTCGATTTGTTCATCAAGTCCTTAGGATGAGCAAGACTAGCCAGTGAGCACTACATTGGCTTCACAATCAAGTGGAGACGAGTGGGATCGGAAGGTGCCCAAGGAAAGAACTGTGGTGTCCAAAATAATCTCGGACAAAGACCAACAAATATTCACATATATTACTCACACTAGTATTAGGCGCGCGAGCTGCTGTGGGTACTATTTACTAAGTTTTTATATATAACTATTTATAAAAAATTCTACGACAAATTTTTTACCATTATTTACGGAATGAATTTCCAAACCAATTAACAAAATGATACACCAATTAGCCAGTTTTATCAATTTTCTGTAATAGAACTAGAAAATGTTTATATTTGTGAAATGTCCGATGAAGGTGAAATTCATCATTTGCAAGAACCAAAAAGAAAGAAAGATATGAACAGTTTTTTCGAGGCGAAAAAATGCTACTTCAGCTTGAGAACTGGATAAATGTTAAAAATTACTGTATCATATAAAGTATGTTTAATATCTAAAAAATACATTGCACCATAAACAATTTTTATGGGGAAAAATCACTACGCCAATGGCATGCCTAAGAGCAAGTGCAGCAAGCTCCCAGTTGGGAGTCCTAATCAGCAAGCTCCCAAGAGCTCTCAAGACACGGCCCACCATTTCCAATGCCACATCACCCTACTAACTAATGTTGATCTCCAACAAACTCCTAGTTAGGAGCTCCACAATATAAAAAAAAAAACCATCTTCTATTTTAGTTTTGTAACAATATCAAAAAAACCTTCTTCCATTTAACAACTATTTTCAACTTGGGGTTTGGGTTTAAAAGTAGGGGGTTTTGTAAAAAAAAAAATTTTTTTTTAATGCTTGGGAGCTCCTAAGCGCTCCACAAATTTGTGGAGCGCTTGGGAGCTCCCAAGAGCTCCGGTGGGCCCCACTGGCCACATCAGCCCAGGGAGCCTCTTTGGAGCTTGCTAGGAGTTTGTTGGAGGGGGGTTCACGAGCTCCCACCGCCACGTAGGCCTTGAGAGCGGCGGTGGGAGCTTGGTGCACTTGCTCTAAGGTTGAAAATGTACTGTAACATGACCAATTTTTAAAATATTTTAAATCATATTGTAACAAGAATAGTGGTACTGTAGTATGAATAATATTTTTGAGGTTTTACTTTAAATTAGAAGCAGTAAATAAGTTTACTCTGTTTTAAACTTAATGCATGATTTAGTCGGAGGGAAGAAGCTGAGATAAAAGGGCAAAATAGCCAGATTGGTATTGTAGAAAGAGATAATTGAGAGAGCAAAAACCCTAACTTCATTGATTTATTCAGATACTAGAGAGATATATATATAGTCATACAAATAGGGGTATGGTTAACGGGTCACAGCCCATTAACCCAATACCCAATAGACTTAATCTAACACTCCCCCTCAAGCTGGAGCATAAATATCCACCATGCCCAGCTTGTCACATATAGTAGAAAACACCTTTGAAGAAGTAGCCTTGGTAAGAATATCAGCAAGTTGTTGTGAGGACGGAGTGAATGTGAGAGATACTATCTTCTTCTCCCAAGCATCTCTGACAAAATTGCAGTCAACTTCAATATGTTTTGTCCTCTCATGAAACACAGGATTCTGTGCAATATAAATGGCAGACTGGTTGTCACAATGCATTGGCATGGGTCCAGACTGAACAAAACCAAGCTCTGTCATAAACTTTCTTAGCCACACCATCTCACAAGCAGTGTGAGCCATTGCTCTATATTCGGCCTCTGCACTAGATCGTGATACTACATCTTGTTTCTTACTTCTCCAAGTCACAAGATTACCTCCAACAAAAGTATAAAATCCTGAGGTTGACTTTCGGTCTCCCATGTCTCCTGCGTAGCCAGCATCAGAGAAAGCCGAAATGTGAGTATGCCCATGCTTCTTATATAACAATCCCTTGCCAGGACAACTTTTGACATATGCCAAAATCTTCAGAGCTGCTGTCCAATGAACCTCTCTAGGTTTGTGCATAAACCTGCTCAGTACACCTACTGCAAAAGTAATATCAGGTCTGGTAACTGTCAAATATATTAGCTTCCCAATTAGTCTCCTATATCGTGCAGCATCATCTAGTAGAGAGGTATCATCACGCCACAAATCAACATTTGCCTCCATTGGAGTGCTTGCAGGTTTGCATTCCAAGAGACCTGCTTCTTCTAGTAAATCTAGCACATACTTCCTTTGAGACAACAACAGACCATGTTTTTTATATGCAACTTCAATCCCAAGAAAATACTTTGGCTTTCCCATGTCCTTAGTGACAAAATGACGGTTTAGATACTCCTTAGTCTCAGCTAAGGCAACAGAGTCACTCCCAGTCAGCAGAATATCAACATATACGGCTAAAATAACCAAACCAGTTGTTGTGCGTCGAAGAAAGACAGAGTGATCAGACTGACAACGTTGAAAACCAACATTAGAAATAACCTTGCTGAACTTATCAAACCAAGCTCGAGGACTCTGCTTTAACCCATAGATGGCCTTTCTCAGCCTGCAGATAAGATTCTCCCCCTGAGCAACATACCCAGGAGGTTGCTCCATATAAACCTCCTCGTCCAAATCACCATAAAGGAAAGCATTCTTCACATCTAGTTGGTGCATCGCCCAATCCATATTAACAGCCAGAGAGAAAAGAATTCTGATGGAGTTGAGACGAGCAACGGGAGAAAAGGTTTCAAAATAGTCAATACCATATGTCTGGGTATATCCTTTAGCAACCAGGCGAGCTTTATATCTATCAACAGACCCATCAGGACGATATTTCAAGGTATACACCCATCTGCAGCCAACCACAGTCGCTCCAGCAGGTAGAGAGACCAAATCCCAAGTCCCTCTAGAAAGCAGTGCATTCATCTCCTCATCCATAGCCTGTTTCCAGGCGGGTACTAACAAAGCTTCCTCATGTGACCTGGGTAAAGATATAGTGGACAATGACAAAGCAAACTGACGAAATGATGAGGTGAGACGGTCATAAGAGACAAAAAGAGAGATAGGATATTTTGGGCAAGACCGTTTACCTTTACGAAGAGCAATAGGAACATCTAAGTCAGAAGAGATATGAGGCTCGACATGAGATGGACCTGCAGCTGGAGAAGAAGAGTCAGCAGGAGCAGAGACAGGTGTATGTACTTTAGGACGGCGAGAGTATGTCAGTAGAGGCTTTGGTGCAGTAGCCTCAGGAGCAGATACCGGAATAGTAGTGGGAGCCGTAGAAGGTAGTGGCACCTGTGGACTGACAGAGGTAGTGGAACCAGAGGAAAAATATGGGACAGACTCAAAAAAGGTAACATCAGCAGAAACAAAATATCTCCTGGTGGTCGGATGATAGCACCTATACCCTTTTTGAGTACGTGAGTATCCAACAAACACACACTTAATGTGTTGGCCTTCTTGTTTTGATGATGTTTAACAAACAATTTATTACTAATGTTGTTTGTCTAGTGTTTGTGCATTCCTATGTTTTGTAGACAAATAACGTTGTTGGAGGATGGATGGAATAGAGCTTCAACGATCATATCCAAAGGAGGTTGGCGGAATGTCGGTGAAGCCTTGCTATTCAAAGTTCAAGATCCAAGTTAAAGCTTCATCCGCAAGATTACCAAGATAGAGCTTCGTTGAAGATCAAGATTGCTTGGGTAATTTAGTTTAGGAATTTATATTATGTGTGTTAGTACTTTAAGCTCAATCATATACACACATACACGTTTTGGTTTTTGTATATATATAGTTATATATATACATATATGTTTTGGTTTGATAGTTTTCAAGTTTTACTATGAAACAAATGAATAGAATTGGAAAATACTATTTTGTTTCATGTTTATATGCCTATATATGATTTCCCCTTTAACAATCTTATATTTAATGAAATCATATTTAGTGTTTTGAATATATTTGCATAGAATATGCAATTTCATGAAAATATTGCATTTCTAGGTTATAGACTTCATAACAACATATTATATCTTTTATCAAGTCTATACAATCATTTCATAAGGTTTCAAAATGTTGTTTAATTCAAAATATCAAAATATCTATTTTCAGGTTTTCATGTTTTGGACTATTTTGTAAAATGATGATATTTTTCATTTGGGAAGTCCTTTTTCGAAACCAGTCATTGTAGCATGTTTATTATCATGTTTACAATCATTCCCCAAAGTTTTACATTTTTTAGAATTTATTTGATATTTTTAAACAGCTTTTTAAAATCAGCAAATCAGGTTTTTCAGCTGTGTCAGATTTCGGTCGACCGACCCGGTCGACCGATCAGTTGTCGACCGACAGAATTTCCGGTCGACCGACGTTAGTCCAGAAAGTTTTCTTCGTGTTTTTGCTCTCATCGGTCGACCGACGGGATTTTCGGTCGACCGACAATATGACCGTTGTCTTTAAACGGCTCTTTTTCTGAGCTGTTTGCTGGGGCTTTTCTGTCTTTTGTTTTGGGTGTTTTTGCTGAGATTTCTAGTGGGTATATATACCCCATTGCTGATGTCTTTTCAAATTGATTAAGAGAGTTTTAAAAACAAGTTTAAGAAAGTTTTAAACAAGGGTTTGAGTTTGTTTAGTTTGTTTTTGGGGTTTGCTGTTACAAAGAGGAGTTTGCATCACCAGTTGAGGATTTCATCCTCAAAATCTTCTCATCCTCTCTTTGTGCTTATAGAGAAGTTTTCTAACTCTTTTTCCTAGCAATTTCATTATTGATTTATCATATATTAATTATTGCTAGTTTGCTATTTGAGTTAGATTTCATTTTACTCATTGTTACACACACCCACATTGAGCTTTTAGTATTTACATACATAGTATAGTTGGTGTTTTCGTCAAAAGTTGATTTCGTTGTCGAATTCATTATATCTTCGGTCGATTACAATAAATTCAAAGAAAACAGCCTTTTTATAAGACTCTTTTACACAACAAAAAGAAAATTACAACTCTTGAGAAAATAAACGCAGGATCGTTGTTTGGATCACTGCTTTCGTGGGATCTTTGCCTGTGCCGGGAGCGCTTTGACTCGTGGACCACCAAATCACAGATTCTGATTGAACCGTGAGGGGTTTATGATTCTGACTTCGTTTATCGAAGTGAGAAATTGAAACGATATCTTATCGATGTAAGATAGTCGTTCTTCTTGAAATCAAGTCAAAGCCTGATTATCAAGGATTGGCCGTAAGATCAGCACCTCTGCTCTCTCTCTGCTCTGGATTGCTCTGGATTGCTCTGAAGTACTCACAATGATCAGCCCCCTGGAAAAATGGCCTTAGGAGGGTATTTATAACCTCCAAGAACAGTTGGCAGAAAACAGGTTCGCGAGACAGCTTTTGCTGTCTCGACGGGCGAGACAGTGTTTGCTGTCTCGCTTGTTTATCTTATTTATGTTTATATCACCCTTAGTTTCATATCCTTGCATATAACTCATAGTATATCTCATTGCTAGGATATATCCCTTGTTCATATTGTTTATCCTAGCTCACATATCTTGTTGTATTTTATACTTGCTAGGATAACGTATTAATTAGTTTTTAATTGGCATTTAATCGGATTAGATTAGCATAAGACCTTAATCACCCCCCCTCTAGGGTATAACACATCAAACATGAAAACATATCTAGACTTTCTAGTATCTACACAATCCTGGTAATCTAAATCAGAAAAATCCAATTAGCTGCAATTCATCTGCTTAAAAACTCAAAACAAATGATCTTGTCCTTTTCAAATAACGTAATACATGTTTAACTCATTCCCACTAACTTCTTCCAGGATTAGATTGAAATCTTCTCAAAACTCCAACAACAAAAGAAAGATCTGGTCTTGTACACATAACAGCATACATAAGATGACCCATGCGCTTTCATCAAGTTTATCAACAAATGATAATGGACAATCATCTCTGGACATCTTCTTTGTTGCATCAAATGGAACAATACCTTCAGAATAATGATCCATCTTGAATTTATGCAAAACTTGGTCAATATAATTTTCTTGGGATAAACTAAATCGCTCTTGAGACCTATCCCTAATAATTTTAATACCAAGGATATATGAGGCTTCACCAATATCTTTCATTTCAAAAGTATTGAATAGCCAACTTTTGATCTCCATTAATAAAGGTACATCATTACCGGCTAAAAGAACGTCATCAACATATAGAGTAAGAAAGACAATTTTATCTCCCACTATTCTAACATAAACACAAGCATCTTCTGGATTCTGAATAAAGCCATATGCCTCTATAGATCTATTAAATTTTATATTCCATTGTGTAGAAATTTGTTTCAAGAATATTGTCTTTACATCCATCTAATAGAGCTCGTAATTATAAAAGGCAACTAGAGATAAAATTACTCTAATAGACTGAATGCGTACAACAGGTGAAAAAGTTTCACCATAATCAACTCCATACTGCTGAGTAAAACCATTTGCAACTAGTCGAGCTTTGTATCTTTCAACTTTTCCTTTCAAATTTCTCTTTCGAGTAAAATTCTATTCGCACTCCACAAGTTTAACAGAATTAGTTACATCAACTAGTTTCCACGTTTCATTCTTATACATTGAAAGTATTTAATCCTACATCGCCTCTCTCCATTTCTCAGCATCAGCATCATTAATAGCATCTTGATATAATTTTAGATCTGAAGAATTCTCATTCAACCTTATTCGTTCAAATACTTCACCAGCATAAGCATAATATTTTGAAGAAGTAAGAATAGAACTAGGATTCCTTTCTCTACTCCCTCTTCTGGTGGGTTCAGGATGATCTTTTCTTTTCCTGAAATCATTTGGATTTTCAGTATTACTTAAAGGAATAGAAGATAAAGTTTCCATAATTTCTTCAAGAGAAGGCTTTTCTCCAAGAAACTCACTGCAATCAAATCTATCTTCAATGAATTTCATATGTATGCTCTCATTGATGATGTTATCTATTGAATCATACAGCCTGTACCCCTTAGAGAACTCAGAATACACAATAAACAGACACCTTTTAGTCTTAGCTTGAAGTTTATCTCTTCCAAAATCTGGGATGAGAACATGTGCAACACAACCTCATACCTTCATATAGTTCAACTTTGGTGTTTTACCATACTAAAGTTCATATGGAATTTTGTCAACAAATTTTGAAGGTACTCTATTTCGAATATGAACTGCAGTAAGCAATGCTTCTTCCCAGAAAGAAGTTGGTAAATTTGCAAGTGCTAACGTGGACCTTACCATGTTTAATAATGTTCTATTTCTTCTTTCTGCAATCTTATTTTGCTCCGGAGTACGTAGTAGACTAAGCATATGCACAATGTCATTTACTCTACATAAGTCATCAAATAATCCAGACTTATATTCGCCACCACGATCAGAATGGAATGTTTTAATGTATCTTCCAGATCTATTTTTAACCACCTTTTTGAAAGCCTTGAAAACATCTAAGGCTTCATGCTTTCTACGCAAGAGATATATCCTTCCAAATCTAAAAAATCATCTAAAAATATAATAAAATATAAATGACCATTTCTACTTTGTACATTCATAGGGCCACAAATATTTGAATGGATGATATCAAGAATATAAACAACCCTCACAAATGGAAACTCCACAATACTTACATTATCAACTAAGTCATTCTTAACTATCTGACTAATCCTCTTTTTGTCAATGTGTCCAAGACGCAAATGCCACAAATAAAATTTATTTGACTGGATAACAGAAGAATTAGAAACTTCACAAATAAGATTTCCACATAATTGGACTTGATACATATCTGAATTTTGAAAATCTTTCATTATTATTGCATCATCTTTATACATCACAAACTTTCCATTTCCAAAATAAAATGTAAATCCATGTTTTTCCAAACAAGAAATAGACAAAAGATTTCTCCTCATCGAAGGAGCATAAATACAATCTTCTAAATTAAAAACTTTAGTCTCCTACAGCTTTAACTGGTCAGTTCTCACTCCCTCTATAGATGTTTTGTCATCATTCCCCATATAGATAAAGCTTTGACCACTTTCAATTCTTCTTATTTCTTTGAAACCCTATAGAACATTTGATACATGAACAGTTGCACAAGAATCAACCCACCAACTAAAAGGTTCAATATACGAAACACAACATTCAAGAAGAAATGACTCACTAGGATTAGTACTCAAGCTCTTGCCATTAGCATTCTGGTTATTTGTAATTTTCCAAGCTCTGCAATTCTTCCTAATATGACCAGGCTTGTTATAATAAAAGCATAATATTTTTTGAGTTTTCACTTCAACTTGTTGATTAAATTTCTGTTAATTACAAACCTGATTATAACTTTAATATCCAAACTTCTTCCCTTTCTTCTTGAAGCCTTTATTATTTTCGGTGTAAACATCACATTACTAGCAGATGGGTTTGACTGTGCTACATCATCAACCTTTGTCACAGCTTTTCTATCCTCCTGATGATCAATCTTATTAATTAGATGTTTAACTGTCCAATTAGACTCAGCCAATGTATAATAATCCTCAATATACTTGTCTGAAGATGGTAGTGAATTAATGATTGTGGATACAATGATTTTCACATCAAGAACTCGTCCATGAAATATTAATTCATCAGCAATAGCCACCATGTCATTAACATGTTTTCTAACATCAATTCCTTCCTCACATTGAGCTCTGGTAAGTTTCTTCCACAAGTTGTTCACATGAGAATCAGATTTCTTCCCATATTTAGCCTCTAACTTGTCCAAGGTTTCTTTAGTGGTGGAAGTATTAAAGTAAGTCATTCGGAGGGTTTTGTTGAGACCACTAAGCACATAAGACTTAGAAATATTTGTAGGTGTAAAAATTCGATCTCCCATTTGAGGGGTCGTTTGTATTTATAAGAATGACTTATTACAAACTAATAATCAAAGAGAAGCGGAGAGAAAGACTCTATTTATTTAACGTGGGTTCTTTGGCAGCGGTAGGACGCCTCCCTTAGTGCTCGTGCCGAGTTTACTTCTCTTGGACGATCGGATCGACGTTGCAGTTAGAGCTTCAGTACGCAGTAGAATCTCGGTTGGATGAGTTCAACAGTCGAGTAGTTTCTTGATTGCTTGGAGCCTAAGTATGCCGAGATCTCAAAGTTCAGTCCTCTTTAGCTGAGGATTCGAACGAGATCACGAACAAGCAGATTGCCAAGGAGTTTGCAAAGAGTCGGGCTCGGTTCTCTTAGAGCTTAAGAGAACTGATTGCCAAGGAGCCAAATAGGTTCGGTCTTGATCAAGAGTTCAAGACCAAGTCAGCTTAAAAGATCTCATCCCAAAGAAGGCCAAGATATAAGAGTTTTAAGAGACCAATCTCTTCTCAAAAAAAGAATGTTAGCCTCTGGTCCAACCCCCTTTTGATAGCCATCATTGGCTATTTATAGTGGAGGAGAAGCATGGTCACCCCCTCAAATTGTGGGATTGTGATTGAGGTGGACCATAACTCTATCCCTTAAATCTTGGGATGTGACCATTAGAGGTGAGGAGAACTATATTCCATCCCTTAGATCATGGGGAGTGGGTGTACTCACTCCCACATTTTAAGCTCAAGTGGCTGACTTGGTCCAGCTGTACAGGTGAGCTTGACATTGCAAGCGAGCTTAAGCTGTCAGGCGAGCTGGCGAGCTTTCAGGCGAGCAGGCGAGTCTGTAGGCGAGCTTGCTCGTGCAAGCGAGCTTGATAGGCTTTGGCATACAGGCGAGCCTGAGTGCTACAGGCGAGCTTCAAACTGTCAGGCGAGCTTGTCTTGTGCAGACAAGCT
>NC_033800.1:73146641-73168099 GCF_001876935.1 Asparagus officinalis | reverse complement strand
TACTCACTCATGCTTATTGATAGGGGGAGCTTTCGCTCTCTTATTCCTTTGTCCCCTTTTTGATGTTGTCAAAGGGGGAGAAATATTGTGAGTATATTCTTTTTGTTTATATGCATGTGAATTATAATTCATATATCCTTTTTGTAAATTGTTTGTCATCATCAAAAAGGGGGAGATTGTTGGCCTTCTTGTTTTGATGATGTTTAACAAACAATTTACCACTAATGTTGTTTGTCTAGTATTTGTGTTTTCTTATTTATTATAGATAAACAACGTTGTTGAGGATGGATGGAATAGCGCTTTAACGACGATATCAAATGGAGGTTGGCGGAATTGTGGAGTGAAGCAACATGCAATTCATAGTTAAAGATCAAGTTCAAGCTTCATCCGCATGTGTACCAAGTTGAGCTACAATGAAGATCAAGATCAAGCTTGGGTAATCTAGTTTAGATTTTATATTATGTGTGTTAAGTACCTTAAGCTCAATATCATATACACACACGTATTTGGTTTCTATGTATATATATAGTTATATATATACATGCATGGTTTTGAGTTTCATGCTTTGGACACACTTGCAAAATACATGAGTTTTCACAAATGGAAATTCAATTTGAGAAATTCTTTTTCTAACATGTTTGTTTTCATGTTTACAAACATTTCGCAAAGTTTCATCAAGTTTAGAATTGATTTGTTATGTTTAATGGAATTTACAAAATCATGTTTTCGTTCGTGCACATGTTCGTGCATGTTTTACAAAACAGATGAGTTTTCGCAAATGGGAAGTGATATTTGAAAACTTCTTTCTCTGACATGTTTACCTACATGTTTAGAAACTTCCCTCAAAATTTTACTATTTTTGGAGTTGATTTACTGTGCCTAATTGATTTTACAAAATCGTATATGTTAACAGTTTTTCAGAAACTGTAAATTTGTGTTCAAATATTTATTTCTCTCAACTGGGAAAATATTTTTCCGAAATTCTTTCTCTGACATGTTATTATACATGTCTAGAACATTCCCACAAAATTTCATAATTTTTGGAGTTCATTTACTATTTTAAATTGATTTTACAAAACAGCTGCGCACTGCTACAGTAATCCGGTCGACCGTACCGGTCGACCGAAGTACTGTAGCATCCGACCGTTGCTACAGTAACAGCTAGTTCTGTTTTTTTGTTTATTTTAATGTTTTGGGGGTGTTTTTATTGGTTTTTGGGGTTGTTTCATGAGCCTATATATACCCCATGCCCTCATACCTCTAAGGTAACTCAAGAAATGTTTTAAACAAGTTTAAAGAGTTTTAAACAAGGGTTTAAGTGAGTTTTAGTGTTTGTTTGGTTTGAAGATTATTTTCACAAGTGGAGGAGATCATCTTCTTGTTTGGGCTTCATATCTCCATCTCTCCATCTTGATCTAGAGAAGTTTTCCTAAACTCAAGTCTAGCTTTTATTTATAATTATTTGTTGATTATCATTTCTATTAAAGCTAGTTTTATATTGAGTTTAGTTTGATTTGATTTACTCTTTGTTTGCACACACAACCATTGAGCTTATTGTATTTGCATACATTATATAATTGGGTTGTGGGATAGTGTGACATTGAGTTGAGCCTAATTGAGTTCTCACCTTGTTAGAGAGAACAATCATTTGCTATATTGTGCTTAATTGTTAAATCACTTTGTAATACTCTTGTACACCGAGTGAGGAGTGTGTGGTGAGAGTCGGGGATCGTCCCAAGAGGAGTGGCGTCGGTTGACGTGCCTAGGGAGAGGTTGTAACCGAGCACTTGAGGGAGACACGGCTAGGTCCAACACTTAGTGGGTGTAGAGTGTGATTGCAAGAGTGTGAGTTGTAGAGTTTTCGGTTAGCTAGAAAACCGAGTGTGTAGAAGAGGGTGAACGTAGAAAACCCGGTTGTGTTAGTGGATTTCTCCCCGGGAGTGGGGAGCGGAGACGTAGGACGGAAGGTCCGAACTCCGTGATCATATTGCTTGTTTGAGTTTGGCTTAGCACACTTATATTTGTTCATCTTTATAGCCTTTCTCTCATTGTTTATTTCATCCACTATATCATTTGTTTATGTTACCCTTGTGTTTGCATATCCTTGCATATATCATATAGTATACCTCTTTGCTAGGATATATCACCTTGTGTATATTGCATATTCTTGCACATAACTCTTTGTATATCTATCTTGCAAGAATATATTTGTTAATTAGTTTTAATTGGCATTTAATCGGATTAGATTAGCATAAGACCCTAATCACCCCCCCTCTAGGGTCTAACAATTGGTATCAGAGCTTGGTGCTCTTTGATTTAAGGTCTAACCACCTTGAGTTAAAGATCCAAGTTATCTTATTTGTGCTAATCTAGTTATGATTGCATTTGTCTTGCTTGCATATGTTCATATATATATCTTGAATATGAATGTATTTTGTTTAGGCTATAAATCCAATGTTGCTCCTAAATTCATTAATTTTCCCTATGCACAATGGGCTTCTAGATTTAAACTATTTGTTGAATCTAGAAATATTGACTTATGGAAAATTATTGATTGTGCTTATATTGTGCCCACATTGGAGAAATCTAAGTGGAGCAATCATGATAATAAAATGTTTAATATGAACAAGCTTTTGTTAGAATATTTGCTTAATGCCTTTGACTCATCATTTTCTAACAAATTTGTTCATTTTGATAGTGCTTACAATTTATGGAAATTCATAGAAGCACATCAAGGCAACTTGGAGGAAATCCGACGTAGTTTGGAGGATTGTTCTTCAAGTGAGTGTGGAGCATCATCATGCACACGGCCACTAGGCGATAGCCCTAGTGTGGTAAGCGATTCGGAATCCGATAGTGATATATCCATCAATGAACTCGCTTGTGCATATGATAGATTATCTCATGCCTATACAAAATTGCAAAACAATTTTATTGATCTTAAAAGCAAGCATATTAGTTTAAAATCCGATCATGAGTCGCTAGCTTCCAAACTTGATATTGTTGTTAAAGAGAATGCTATTTTAAAAGAAAACAATGAGTTATTAAGTTTGGAAAATAATAACATGTCTTCATCTATTGCTAGCTTAACTCATGCTAATAATAATGCCATGATAGAAGTAGAAACTATTAGAAATAAGTTTAATTCTTTTAGAAATGATCATGTTTCATCTACTTCTATTTCCAATGCTTGTATGCATAATGATGAATTGAATCTTGTGAAAAACCGAATATCATCTTTAGATTCAACCCTTAAAACATGCATTGTAGATAATAAGAAACTTATGGACTTGGGTGCAAAGTCTAGTACTACAACTTCTAAACCCGTACACTTTGCACACTTGTATAGTAAATGTTCTATTTGTGATCGAAAAGGCCATTTAGCTAAGTTTTGCTATGATGCACAAAAACATAAGAATATTAATTCTTCTTGTGCATCTCATAAGGCTTCTTCTTCATCACATGTACACACACATGCACCCATTGTTCATCATAAGCATGCTAATGTGTATCATTGTGATTTTTGTGGTAGAGTTGGTCACTTAGCCAAGTTTTGTTTTGATTTGCGAAAAGTTTCTAAATCGCAAAATATTTCAAGTAGACCAACATTATTTCAAAATGTTTCTCATTTGCAAAATAATCTTAAAAGACCATCTTTATTTGCAAATGTTCCTCGTGCACATCCACATGGTCAACATAACCAAATGCATCCTCTTCATTGCACTTATTGCAATCGAATGGGTCATTTGCATAATTATTGCTATGACCGGACCCGTGCACTAAATGCGCCCAAATGGGTTCATAACCCTAGGGCTTTGAGCTTGAATGATAGGGGTCATGTCCCTAAATCGTTTGGTACCAAGAGTTCTTGGGTACCAAAACAAATTTAATTTTTAAACCAAGAACTTTAGTGCTCTTAGTTTTCTTTTTTCTTGGTTTTGTAAATTGTTTTAAAATCTTTTTGTTATGAAAACAATTTTTCTTTTATCAAATCTTTTGTTTTCATAATTATTAGTCTTGATTTTGATGAGAGGTTTGTATTTATATAACCCTCCGGGTTTATTGGGTGTTTATTCCCAACTCAAGTTTACCGGATGCTAAAATGATTATATGGGTTGGAACAAGCTCAAGAGCTTGATATAATTGTTGCCTCTCTCAAAAATTGTGTTTTGAATTGTTGCTTTTGAATTCATTATAATTCACTTATATGATGATATTTATGTGTTTGTGCTAATGGATCATCTATTTGTGCCTTATAATGTATTCTATAAGTGGTTTGATCAAGTTATGTAAAGAAAATTTTTCTTTATTGATCAAACATTGTTTTTGAATATAAACTTTGATTTATGAATTCTTTTGGTTGATTTGTTTTCATTTGAAAACTTTTTGCATGACTCTCATGTTCCTCTTCTTGATTTCATAAATCTATTCTTTTATATGGTTTCTACATTTTTTGTGCTAATGAGACACTTCTTTCACATTGATATATTCATATGTGTTCTCATTGTCTTTAAGTATGTGAGTTGTGTTTAGCATATTTTCCATCTATGCTTGCTCACATATGTTTGCCATGATCTTCATTGCATATTTTCTATATGGCTTTTTGATAGGGGGAGCAATCCCTATATATTTTTTTATATACTCACCTATGCTTATTGATAGGGGGAGCTTTCGCTCTCTTAATCTTTTTGGATATAAACTTTGATTTATGATTTCTTTTGATGGATTTGTTTTCATTTGAAAACTTTTTTGCATGTTTCTCATGTTCCTCTTCTTTTGATTTCATAAATCTATTCTTTTATATGGTTTCTATATTTTTTGTGCTAATGAGACACTTCTTTCACATTGATATATTCATATGTGTTCTCATTGTCTTTAAGTATGTGAGTTGTGTTTAGCATATTTTCCATCTATGCTTGCTCACATATGTTTGCCATGATCTTCATTGCATATTTTCTATATGGCTTTTTGATAGGGGGAGCAATCCCTATATATTTTTTTATATACTCACCTATGCTTATTGATAGGGGGAGCTTTCGCTCTCTTAATTCTTTTGTCCCCTTTTTGATGTTGTCAAAGGGGGAGAAATATTGTGAGTATACATGTATATGCATGTGTATTATCTTGTATATGTTCATTTCCTTCATGCATATATTCCTTTTTTGTAAATTGTTTGTCATCATCAAAAAGGGGGAGATTGTTGGCCTTCTTGTTTTGATGATGTTTAACAAACAATTTACCACTAATGTTGTTTGTCTAGTATTTGTGTTTTCCTATGTATTGTAGACAAACAACGTAGTTGGAGGATGGATGGAATAGAGCTTCAACGATCATATCCAAAGGAGGTTGGCGGAATGTCGGTGAAGCCTTGCAATTCAAAGTTCAAGATCCATAGAGCTTCGTTGAAGATCAAGATCATTGCTTGGGTAATTTAGTTTAGGAATTTATATTATGTGTGTTAGTACTTTAAGCTCAATCATATACACACATACACGTTTTGGATTTTGTATATATATAGTTATATATACACATATATGTTTTGGTTTGATAGTTTTCAAGTTTTACTATGAAATAAATGAATAGAATTAGAAAATACTATTTTGTTTCATGTTTATATGCCTATATATGATTTCCCCTTTAACAATCTTATATTTAATGAAATCATATTTAGTGTTTTGAATATATTTGCATAGAATATGCAATTTCATGAAAATATTGCATTTCTAGGTTATAGACTTCATAACAACATGTTATATCTTTTATCAAGTCTATACAATCATTTCATAAGGTTTCAAAATGTTGTTTAAGTCAAAATATCAAAATATCAATTTTCAGGTTTTCATGTTTTGGACTATTTTGTAAAATGATGATATTTTTCATTTGGGAAGTCCTTTTTCGAAACCAGTCGTTGTAGCATGTTTATTATCATGTCTACAATCATTCCCCAAAGTTTTACATTTTTTGGAATTTATTTGATATTTTTAAACAGCGTTTTAAAACCAGATATACAGTTTTTTGAGTATCAGTATTCGGTCGACCGCACCGGTCGACCGAACCTGAGGTCAAAAGTTCTCTGGGTTGGGTTTTTGGCTGAGTTGTGAGAGGGTATAAATACCCCATTGCCTTCAACTCTTAAGAAAATCTAAGAAGTTTTTAAAACAAATTTTAAACAAGGGTTTAAAGTGTGTTTAAGGGTTTGTTTTGTTTGTGAAGAAGTTTTCACAAGTGGAGGAGATCATCTTCTTGTTTGGGCTTCAATCTCCATCTCTCCATCTTGTTATTCAGAGAAGAATCTCTAAACTCATTTCTAGCTATTTATTATTTTGTTTATAATTTCTATATGCTAGATTTTAATTGAGTTTAGTTTTGATTTTGATTTCACTCATTGTTTACACACACCCACTTGAGCTTATTGTATTTGCATTCATAATATATTAGGGTTGTGAGAGTTGTAACATTGAGTGTGGGCTTTTATTGTGTTCTCATCCATATTAGAGAACAATTTATATTTGTTACATTGTGAGATTGTTAGGTTTTCGGTGAGCTAGAAACCGAGTGTGTTGTGAAGTTTTCGGTGAACTAGAAAACCGATTGTGAGGAGTGACGTTGATCGGTGAGCGTTGAAAACCGATACTGTGAGGTGTAAACGTTATTCGGGTGAACGTAGAAAACCCGGTTGTGATAGTGGATTTCTCCCCGGGAGTGGGGAGCGGAGACGTAGGACGGAAGGTCCGAACTCCGTGATCATATTGCTTGTTTGAGTTTGTCTTTGGCGTATTTGTTTTTGCATTTATCTTATATCGCCAATTGTGCATTACTCATTTATTTCATCCACTATCTTGTTTAGATTATTTACCCTTGTGTTGTTTATATATCCTTGCATATATCTCTATCATATAGGATATATCTCACTGTGTATATATAGCTTATTCTTGCTTATAACTCTTGTATATCTATCTTGCAAGAATACAACTTGTTAATTAATTTTAATTAGCATTTAATCGGATTAGATTAGCATAAGACCCTAATCACCCCCCCTCTAGGGTCTCACATAATGGACCTAGGAGACAATTTATCCAAACCAGCAGTCAAATCCTGAACAAAACACGTACAACCAAAAAATCGAGGAATCACAGAAAAACGTTTTTTAGCAGGATAAAGAAAGTGGAATGGTATCAAACCATCAAGAACAGAGGAAGGCATGCGATTAATCAAATAACAGGCAGTGAGGACAGCATCCGACCACAAGTACTTTGGAATATTCATATGTATCATCAGTGTTCTAGCAACATCTAGAATATGTCTATGCTTCCTCTCAGCAACTCCATTTTGTTGTGAAGTGTGAGAGCATGAAGTTTGATGAATAATACCATTAAGAGCACAAAATTTAGAAACGTCATTTTTCATATATTCCAAAGCATTATCAGTACGAAGAATATGAACAGAAGTAGAGAACTGGGTTTTTATTTCATTATAAAAGAGTTCAATAACATGCGAGACTTCAGACCTCTCTTTCAACAAATATAGCCAAGTCATGCGAGAGAAATCATCAACAAAAACAATGAAATATCGAAAACCCTTCACAGAGGGAACACGACAAGGACCCCAGACATCAGAATGAACTAACTCAAACGCAAACTACTGCGTTTATCGACACGACTCTGAAAAGAAGCACGACGGTGCTTACCCAGTTCACATGACTCACAACCTAAAGAAGAAAGGGAAGACTGAACAGTAACTACCGATCTAAGTTTCTGTAGTGAAGGATGACCCAGACGCCAGTGCCACAGTAAGGTAGAATCAGGCTGTGCTGCAACAAGACCAGCACCCGGCACACTGTCGTCCAAATAGTACATACCTCCTCTCTCATGCCCCGAACCAATCGTCATTCCAGTTGCTAGGTCCTGAAAAACACAATAAGAAGGAAAGAAGGTGACTTTACAGTTATTGTGCTTTGTAAACTTGCTAATGGATAATAAGCTAACAGGGAATTTAGGAGCATATAACACATCAGTGAGTTTCAAAGAGGAAGTAGCATGAACTACTCCAGCACCAAGAACTGGAGAAAGTGTACCATCAGCGATGCGAATAGAGGGAAGCTTATCAGAAAGATGTAAAGAGACAAAACGATCCTTTATACCTGTCATATGGGATGAGGCTCCAGAATCTAGTACCCATGGTTCATGAGGAGAAGCTATGTAAGCATCCATACCTGAAGAGGATGCATGAGTAGCCGAATGACTGTTCTGAGAGATCTCTAGCTGGCGTAACCTCTCATAATCTGCCTGAGAAATCTGAACAGTAGTAGCTGGATTACTAGAAATAGTAGTAGAAATAGGTGAGCGAGTCGACTCGGCATCGGCTACTTGGGCCCATTAAGGACGACCAAACTTCTCCCAGCATTTCTCAGAAATATGATTGGTCCTCCCACAATGACCACACTGACGTGAACCCCTATCAGAATCACCCTGTCTCCCACTAAAAGAGCCACGTCCTCCCAAAGAATCACGACCACGACCGCGGCCTCTGCCTCTACTAGAGAACATGGCAGACTGATCCACTGAAGGTGGAGACGGTGCAGAAGTATCAGAAGAAACACCAGTAGAGACCTACATGACTCTGGAGAATGTAGCAGTCAGTGAGGGGATGGTATCTCCACCCAATATCTGTCCTCTCACCTGGGACTGCAAGTTAGGGTGCAATCCAGAAAGAAACTTGGACACTGCCAAGTCACGGCGATATCCCAACAGCGTCGCTGCATCAGCTACTGCAGGCTGATGCATCTCCAGTTCGTCTATCAGTCCCTTTAACTCACCAAAAAACTCCGGAACTGACCTATCTTCCTGTTTGAGCGTAAACAGTCAGTCATAAATCTCAAATACACGGGAAGCATTCTTCTCATTTCCGTACATAATCTTCAGGCTGTCCCACATCTCCTTCGCAGTGGTTAAGAACATAACACTGCTACTAATCTGTTTCAGCTCAAAAAAAATTATTCCCTCAAATAACTGAAATTGCTATAATTAGTTCCACCATTTCTCATTAGTAATTGTTCCAGAATAATCCCTCTCGTTACTACATTTATTCTTGATTTCGAGAGGCTAGTTTCAAAATAATCTAAGAATTGATAGATCTAATAGCAAAAGGACTAGCTGCAAACTAACTCAAGAATTGGGGGCCTAAATAACGATTTCAATGATTAAACAGACTAATTTGAAAACAACTTAATAGTTAGGGAATCTAATAGCAATTTTGATGATCCGGGGGACTATTTTGAAAATATGAAATATGTAAGGGACTAAAATGTCGAAAGTACCCAAATATTTATTAGGTGGTTGAGTTAGGGTTTATGTTTCTTAATAATCCATTTGTAGATCTAACAAGATATGGCAAAATGGCCAGATTGGTATAATTTCTTGAGGCTTGGTGACAAGTTGGTATATTTTTTTAAAGTTTTGTCAGATTGGTATAAATTTTCAACTCTGGCGCCATATTGGCATTAAGTTTGTCCGGAGTTACTGTTCCGACCAGTATTGATGGGATTTTTTTGCATAAAACTCCCTTATAAAAAACTTATCCTGCTCCTAACCCCCTCCTCCTCATCCTCTTCCTCCTCCTCATCCTCTTCCTCTCTCCTCTTCCTCGCT
Organism: Asparagus officinalis; assembly: GCF_001876935.1. Classification (NCBI taxonomy): domain Eukaryota; kingdom Viridiplantae; phylum Streptophyta; class Magnoliopsida; order Asparagales; family Asparagaceae; genus Asparagus; species Asparagus officinalis. Next base: position 73,158,452 of record NC_033800.1, on the reverse strand, counting down.
CTCTTCTTCATCTCAACCCAATCCCAGCCCCCAGAAACACCCCCGGTCTGCAACGGCATCGAGTTATCCTACTCCATCACCGATCGCAAGCAAATCCATCCTCTTCTCAAGGACCCCAAAGCCCAGCCCAACTCCTTCAAAGCCACGGCCACCGTCCAAAACAACGGCCTCGCCGAGCTCAAAGCTTGGTCCCTCCTTATCCAAGTCCAGCACCAAGAGCTCATCGTCTCCGCCAATGGTGCTGTCCTCAACAACAACTCCCCGTTCCCCTTCAACACCTCGGACTCCGATGGCCTCGCCTCGTTCTCGGGCTTCCCGAGCCCAGATCTCAAAACCCCCATAGAGACCGTTGGAGATTTGACCCAGATTCAGGCACAGATCGACCTCGTCGGGACTTTCTTCGGGTCACCTCTACCCGCTTACCCGTTGCCCAAATCGATATCTCTCGACGACCCTTTATACATCTGCCCATCACCGAAGTTGGGTTTCAATTCGAGCAGTTCGCCAATTGGAGTAGTCGCGAATGTTTGGGAGCAGGATGAGGAGGAGGAAGAGGAGGAGGAGGAGGAGGGAGGGGGGAGGGGGTTAGGAGCAGGATAAGTTTTTTATAATGGACTTTTATGCAAAAAATCTCATCAACACTAGCCGGAACAGTAACTCCGGCCAAACTTAAGGCCAATATGGCGCCGGAGTTAAAAATTTATACCAATCTGACAAAACTTAAAAAAAATATACCAACTTGTCACCAAACCTCAAGAATTTATACCAATCTGGCCATTTTGCCGAGATAAAAGTAAAGGTTGTGTTACAGTTGGAGGATCTTTGGAAGAGAAGGTACGAGGAAGTGAAGGGAGAGAGAAAAGAGAAGCGTAAATATCAGAAAACCCCCTTTAACTTTGGATGATTATAAAAAAACCCTCCTAAACTTTCAAAATAACACAAAAGCTACCCTTTAGTTTTTATATTTTATTACAAAAGCCCTTTAACTTTGAGATATTACCAGAATAACTCCCCATCAAAAAAAGAAAAAAAAAAAGAAAAGAGGATTTTTTTTTTTTTTTTTTTTGGGGGGGGGGGGGGGTTATGATATTTAGCTAGAGTAGAATATAAGTACAAAAGTAACTCCTATTTTAGATTAGAATTAGGATAGTTTGAAAATCTAAAATTAAGAGGTGACATGAGAACTTTTTGTAAAAAGAACTCTTGTTTACATAACTAAGGACGTTTAAATATAAAATTCCAAAACTTTAGGATACGGAACTGCTAAAAAGAAGTGAGGCGAGGGTGTTCCATTTAAAAAACAAACAAACGGGGTTATGTAACCGCAAAGCAGGAGAAACTATAGGGTACTTACGTGCAATTTTTACACCTATGTAATTCTTTTCTTGGGCCTCTCTCTCCGCCGGCGCCGACGCACCCACATCTCTCTCTCTCTCTCTCTCTCTCTCTCATGAAACCATGGAAACAAATCAAAACTCTCACCTCTCTCAATCCCAAACCTCTCTCTACTCTCTCTCCTCCATCAAAAGCACCGAAACCCACCTCAATCCCACCATCAAAATCCCACCTTTACGCTTCCTTCTTCTGCTCTCTCATCTCCTCCTACCTAAACTGCTCCCAATTCAATGAAGCCTCACAAGCATTCACCCAAATGAGATCCCTCGGCCTGAACCCAACTCTTCGCTCATGGAATCTCCTCCTTCACAAGTTCAACTCCTCAGGGCTCGTCTCCCAGGTACCTGTAATCTACTCCCAACTCCTCGGCTGCCATGAACCCAACTTTTTCTCTCACGATGTGATGGTTCACGCTTTGTGCAAAATGGGCATGCTAGAAAAAGCTACGGAATTCGTTAGGACAGTCGAAATCGATATGATTGGTTATAACGTTGTGATTTGGGGGTTCTGTGAGCGTGGGATGGTTGAGACTGCGACTGGGTTTTTGTCTGAAATGGTGAAGAAGGGTGTTGGTGTTGATACAATTAGTTGCAATACTTTGATTAAGGGGTTTGTAAGAAAAGGGCTGCTGGATTATGCTGTGTATTATATGGAGATGTTGGTTCGAGGAGGAGTTGAGAGAGATGTTGTCGGGTTTAATACGTTGATTGATGGGTATTGCAAGCTTGGGACGGTGAATGAGGCTAGCAAAGTGGTCGAAAGTATGAGAGAGGAGGGTGTTTTCCCCGATATCATCAGTTACAATACTTTGATCAACGGGCTTTGTAGGATTGGGGAGTTTGGCTTGGCAAAGAGTCTTATGGATGATATGGGGTCAGAATTGTTGGCTGATGTTGTTACTTATACAACCCTAATCGGCGCATATTGTAAGAAGAAAGGAATGGGGGAGGCTTCCTCGTTGTATGAGGAGATGGTTAGGAGTGGAATTTTGCCAGATGTGGTAACTTACAGTTCCCTTATGAATGGCCTTTTCAAGAGCGGGGAGTTATCGAAGGGTCATGCTCTTCTTAGGGAGATGGAGAAGATGGGTGTTGTTCCTAATTATGTCTCATACTCTACCCTGATGGATGCTTTGTTGAAAGCTGGGAAAGCTAAAGAGTGTTTGGCTATTTTACGGGAAATGATTGTTCGAGGTATCCCTTTGGATTTGGTTTCGTACACTACTTTGATGGACGGACTATTTAAAATGGGAAAATTCAATGAAGCAGAAGATGTGTTTCTTTTGATGTCATCTCTTCGTGTTGTCCCCAATCACATCTTATATACTGCATTGATTGATGGGCGATGCAAAGCAGGAGATATTACGGGTGCGGAATCAGCACTTCGAGAAATGGAGAAGCAGTCTTTGAGGGCAAATGTCGCTACTTATTCCTCAATCATAAATGGTTATATAAAAAAAGGAATGCTTGCTGAGGCTCTTGATGCCATGAAGAAGATGAAGGAAGAAAAAATTACTCCAAATATTGTGACTTATGCTACACTTACTGATGGCTTCTTCAAAATGGGCAACCAAGAGGCAGCTTTTGATCTCTATGAAGAAATGAGGAACGAAGGTCTTGAACTTAATAACGTTGTTGTTGATGTCTTGGTAAATGGTTTAAGGAAGAATGGAAAATTCGAGGAAGCTGAGAGCTTATTCAAGGAAATGAGAGAAAAGGGTATCATGCTCGATCGTGTAAACTATGCCTCTATGATGGATATGCTTTTTAAAAAGGGAAACTTCTCCGCGGCTTTTGAAATAGAGCACGAAATGACAGATAAAAATGTAGGCCATGACATTGTTGTGTATAATATCCTCATTAATTGTCTTTCTGCACTTGGAAAGTTCGAAGAAGCAAAAAGCTTTTACTTCCAAATGGAAAATATGGGCTTAACTCCTGATCATGTTACATACAACACTATGGTTGGTGCTCATTGCAAAGAAGGAAAGCTTGATGAGGCTCTCGAACTCAGTAATGAAATGAAGAGTGTTGGATTGATACCTAATTTGATCACTTATAGCACTTTAATCATGGCTTTAAGTGAAGCTGGGGATGTGGCATCAGCAATGCAGCTGTTAAATGAAATGGCTACTGTTGGGATCTGCCCAAATCCTTCAACTCACAGGAAAGTGTTAAAAGCATTTTCTAAGAATAAACGTGCTGAATTAATACTCGAGATGCATAGGAAAATGACAGAAATGGGGCTATGTCCTGATATCACTGTTTATAATACACTCATTCATGTTTTGTGCAAGCTCGGGATGACAAAAAAAGCTGCCGTTGGTTTAAGGGATATGTTGGAAAAGGAAATATCAGCAGATACCACTACTTATAATATTCTCATTCTTGGACATTGTCGAAGTGGCCATCTAGATAAAGCTATTGATACATATTATGAAATGATTTCTAAAGGAGTATTCCCAAATGTTGCGACATATAATACCCTTTTAGGTGGATTGTCAAATGCTGGAAGAATGATAGAGGTTGATAAACTAATGAATGAGATGCAGGAAAGGGGTTTATATCCTAATAATCTTACTTATGACATTTTAATTTCTGGCTACGGAAAGCAAAGTAACAAGAAGGAATCTGTAATGTTATACCTTGAAATGGTAAGGAGAGGCTTTGTTCCCAAACTTAGCACATACAATGTGCTTATTGCTGACTTTGCCAAGGCAGAAATGATGAAGCAAGCCAGAGAATTATTCAATGAAATGCAAAAGAGGGGTATTACCCCTAATTTTTCAACATATGACATATTAATCTGTGGATGGTCGAGACTATCAAATAGATCTGAAGCTATGAGGCTACTTGATGAGATGAAAAAATTAGGGCACGTGCCTTCTGATACTACTCTTAGCTTTGTTACCCATGCCTTTGCAAGAGCAGGAAGGAGAGAGAGACTAATGAGACAGCTGAAAAAGTTGTACAAACTGAAAACTGTTGAAAGTGAGGCTTCCTCACTAGTAGAAGCTTAGAGATCAAGATTAGATGAAAATATATTTTACTGCAGTTGGAGGCAAATGCCAGACAAAGAGGATTCCAGAAGTTCAGGATAAACTGATATTATTAATCTTTGTGGGATATTAGGGTCGTCACTTTTACTGATGGTGAAAGTTATTGCCTGCTCATTTGTTATGCTAGCGGCTACAGTGGACATTGCTTATTTCACAAATTACTGAAAATACCAAGAAAATGGTGATACCAAACTTTTCACTTGGATTACACTTAAGATTACTGGGAAGCTCACAGTGAAGACGTGGTTGCGTGATTCTCCAAGAACTGGAATTGAAGACTAATTACTCAACGGCTCTCTTGTTCTGCAACTGGTGAGAGTTACCATTTATATTTTGAGTTTTGATTGTTGAGGTCTTAGATTATCACAAATAAGAGTTTTTTTTGTATACATACCCCTTAAATAGGGTATTTGCAAAACTATCCCACTAATCTCGTGCTACCCCCAGATCATCAACTTTAAAAAGAAAACACCCCCCAAAGCAACAAATCATCAACTATGATAGGTTTATTTGTAACTGCAGTGTAAAATATCAACAAAATAGTCAAATTTTCACTCATATCTCCAACAAAGTTGATGATGTATTGATTTGTCTTTTCCCCCTCTCCAGAGTTGATGATTTAGGGGGTAGTTTTGCAAGTACTGATTTGGGGGATATTTTTGCAAATACATGATCTTGTAAAATGTCAACAAAATAGTCAAATAATGATGCCATGTTGCCTAGTTCGAAGATGTATCTCATTCTTAGGTCTCCGCATTTTATATCAGATCCAAGAGTTTTTTTTTCTTTTCTTTGTTGTTTTTAGGCATGAAACTATACCTCTTTCTGAATTAGTCTCTTATGATTCAAAGCATTTGGCATGATTCTAGTATTACTCAGAGCAAAAAATTCATGCTGCCACTTCTTTCTTTGAATGTTCAAAAAACAAGTGGGTTTCCAATTTATAATCTATATGATAAAAGAAACATAAAAGTAATATAAGAATTTAAATACTCATAAAAGAAACATAATGATCTTGTGTGAATTATTAATTTCAATAAACACATACGCATATGTACATACACACAGCTGTGTCCTTGTACCACATCTTTTACAATTTTCCTTATCCCCGTACCTGCACCTGTACACATACCCATTGCCATGCAACATAGTCTCCTGGCTATTTACAAATGTCCTTTTTTGTGTATGAGTTCTTGCTTTATGCTCGAACACTCAGCACAAACTTCTTTTCAGTCACACTATGAGAGATAATTTACATGCCAGAGTCACAAAATCATGATATGATATCATGTACGCAAATATACATGTGTATTCTGGATGACTGAATATATCTGAAATACTTCGTTGGACTTGCAGGATGGTTCAGCTTTGTTATGTGGTGGTGAAACAAAAATTTTGAATTGTTAAGAGAAAAATTGACAACAAACCCTCTTTTCTTCTTGATTTGATTTCTTGGGGACATTTTTATGACAAGTAAAACCATTTATCTTTTTGAAATCTTTCTGAAATCCTTCTGCCCACTCTGTAATATCATAATTATGACAAACACACAGAATCACAGGCACTAATTCTTACAAGATTTTAACAGACACACACCTTCCTTGATTTGAAACTGTTTCCATGAAAACCTTTGGAGCTTTGAATTGTATTCACACTTTAAGTTCTACAGGCTCTAAATTACTATTGAAAGACTATGATTCCCATGCTAAAATCAAGTGCTTTTGCATTCAATTTTTTGCAACACATACTATTATTCGTGACATGCAACATTGAAAAATATGTTGCTAGCTTTCTGCCAGTTTATGTGATTCTTCTGGAAGAATGGGAAAAAATTGTGATCCATGTATTTGCGCTTAACAAACAATATAATTAATTCCTCAACCATATTTCTTGGGCGCACATAATGTTAGAATCAAAAATCTTGTGCATGCCCATTATCTAGTGGACTATGATAATCTGAACTTCGCATTGATACTTTTAACAGATATTATTCATCGCTGACTATTTTGAACTGATGCATTTGAATAACAAAAACTTAGAAGAAACTGATTTAGATGCTGAAAATTTTCCCCTCTCGTAGGCTTTGATGCGGTATGGCATGGGGATTGTAACCTAGTAATGAAGGCTTTTAACCTTTTAAATCCCTGGATTCATGGTTTGAATCTTGTAGAAAACTATAGAGCACAAAGGGGGGATTGATGGAGACTAGCTTCCCAAAAACAGAATGTCACACCATCTGCTGGTATTCATGCAATAGGCTTCTGTAAATTTCCTTCAGAAGGAGTTGAACTTTCTGCAGCAAGCTCAAACTTTGCCTCTTGCGACTACCATACAAGAAAAATTCTTTGAGCCGTTTGCTTTCTGCCAGGATCTTGTATTCCTCCGAAGGAAATCAAATCAATTGTATATGTTCTTTTATATGTTTGTTGTTGGCGATTTTAATGGTTATGTTGTGTATAAACTGTATTATAAGCCTACCCATGTATTCATAGTTGCATTGAAGGATGTTGTTGTGCCAAAGCTTCTGTTAGCAGTAAATTTTTATGCTTCTCTTGTGCGTATTTAGAAGATCATGATTGATGTTGAGTTTAACATCTTAGACGGTCACATATTCTTTTCTGCTGCTCTGCGATCAGACTGAAGGTGTTACGGAAGTGGAACAATGATGAAATTTATATGCCTATTATTTTTCCAGCCGGAAAAAAGTACCGAGGCATACGGACAGACTGAAGGTGTTACGGAAGTGGAACAATGATGAAATTTATATGCCTATTATTTTTCCAGCAGGAAAAAAGTACCGAGGCATACGGAAGCAGTTGGTCCGCAATAAGTTAGTTTGGTCACTCTTGCAATAGCGGTTGCAGTTGCTCCGTTCCATTTCAAGTTTTTTGGCTGTTCGCAACTGAACTTGCACGTGTTTGTCTTGTGATATCAAGGTATTTTAGACTTATGTTGAAGGTTGTTTGTGATTGGAGTTGCAGTCTAAACCCTTTTCACTGCTTTAAAAGTTGCAACTGTGACTTACATTCAAATCTACAAAGTTGTCGGTATTCAAATCTATGCGAATCGCTAGGTGTATCTAAAGGCCTTTCTGTATTTGCATTTATCAGTCACAGCTAAACAAACAATAATCAACCAGATTAATCAGATCAATCTTGATGGATTATATGATTTGCTCATCTTAGCATGTTTCAATTACTTAACTATGTGCCAACTGACCCATATACTGTTGAAGAATTACTCATACAACTCAGCATCAGTGCCCTGTGCTGAAATTTTCGCTTGTGCTTTATATGCTTCAAACACAATATGAGTACTCAAGTTTTTCATCACCCTCAGTAAAATCAAGCGCATTGCTATCAATAATACAAAACACAAGGATCTTTGGTTCCTGAAGCCCTTCAAATAAAGCAACATTCATCAATATACTGGGCACTAGAACTGAAGGACATTCATCAATATACTGGGCACTAGAACTGAAGGTATGCTCCCAGCTATGTAGTCTGTTCTGAGTTTCTGAAAATTTATCAGAGGTAAGCAACTAAAAGTACATGGAAAATATAACCACCGGAAAATTTATACAAGATCAAAGAGAAACGAAGGATGGCTGAATCGAAACAAACAGATCTAAATAAATTCATAGAGGGTGTTCTTCCAATAGATCTTCACTTATCAACTCATTCATATAAGCCCATCTATAAAAATTAATACTCATCAAAGTTAAATTTCTCAATTCCACATCCTATAGCTGAATCTGAGCAATAAATAGATGACAAATACTATTAGGATTAGTACACGGTAGATTTGACTTTAAGAACTTCGTCCCAGTGTAATCTACAAGAGCCATTCAGCAAATCCATGCAGTGAAATCCGCAAACAGTCAAATAGGCGCCATTTATTCCCATTCGACAGTAGCTGGTGGCTTTGATGTAATATCTTGGCAAACTCGGTTTACACCACGAACATTATTGCATATTTTGCCAACCACATCAACGAGAAACTTGTGATCGAAATAATACCTGAAACACAAACAAACAAACAAAAATCAATAATGATTTGGGTAACATATCAAATTACTAGTTTTGGATACAGGACTAGGCAATAACTTTGATGAATGACAAAGGTGTCACTAGGTAAAAGATAAAAATTTTGGATACAGGATGTTATCAAAATTTAGTTTATGGGGATTTATGCTCTGTGTGTATCTTTGCCAGCTCACATGCTTGTAGCCATAGCAATAGTAGCAACCAGAAAAGCTTACAGATAACTTATTTTCTGATAATAATATCTTTTGCAAATTCCTTGTACTCTGGCAGAGGCAGACTAGTTGGCATATCTCCCTGGTAGGTCAAATCAGAAGAACAATAATTGCAATCTTTTCTATTTCACAGTTTCCCTCATGTTAATGGTTGGAACATGAATAGTAAAAGCAACTATTAAGTATAGCTTGTGATCTTAAGTGGTAAACAACAAAAAACTTATGAAGTATTCCTTATTTCCTAACAGACCCTTTCTCCCCACTCTTCCTTTTGCTTCTCAACTCTTTAATTTCTTATTTCTTCTATTTCACTTGTGTCAATCCAAGCCCTAAAAGGAAAGAGTCACACGCGGGGATATTGCTAGTAACGTATAATGTGGGTGGTTCTGGCTGGAAACACTTCAGAGATCCCGCCAAATCATGGTTAATTAAATTAATACCAGGGTTGGAATTACTTAATATCGTCTTCCTTAGCAAAAAACCAAGCATGTTGGAAAAAGGGGAAAAAGATACAACAGAGTAATTCTGTACACATGTCAAGAGTTTAGTACAAAAAATAAAGGCAAAACTCAATAAAGATGTGACTCACCAATCTGCAGTCATTCCATCTTCACTAGTGATTGCTCTAAGAACAACAACGTGAGAATGGGTCCTCCGGTCACCTTGAACCCCAACAGATTGTACTGGCAAGAACACAGCAAAAGCTTGCCAAATTTTATCATAGAGGCCAGCATCCTTGATTGACTGAACAAATATCTCATCCACCTTTTAAGACAATAGAAGTGTCAAATAACCACAATAACTGATGTTTTACTAACAAAACATGTAGTATAGTGCATAAAGAAATATGTAACCTGACGTAAAATATCCAAGGCATTTCCCTCAGTAACATCACCCAGGACTCGAACAGCAAGACCAGGTCCAGGGAAAGGATGCCTTTTCAAAAATGCTTCAGGGACATTCAAAATACTCCCTAATTTTCGTACCTTCCAGAAAAAAAATACCAGATAAGAACAGAATCAGCAACAGCAAGGAAAAAAAACATGCTCAGAAGATAATGGCTATAGCAACTAATTACTAATAATATCATTTCTAAATCCTGTGCTTATGCAGAGGTAAAAGAATAACATGTAGAACTTGGATTATGAAACAGAAATGAGAAATCACACCTCGTCTTTGAAAAGGAGCTTAAGTGGTTCAATGAGTTTCAATTTCATATCCTTAGGAAGCCCTCCAACGTTATGATGGCTCTTGATTGTGTGCGAGTGGGACCTTCCACTTCCAGGGGGTGGACATGACTCGATAACATCTGGATACAGAGTTCCTTGGACCAAGAATGTGGGCCTTTTCCCAATTTTCTTTTCCAACTCCAGAGCAAAGTCGTCAAAAATATAGATGAACTCTTTTCCAATTATTTTTCTTTTAGTCTCTGGGTCTTTGACACCCTTTAGCTTACTAAGAAACCGTTCAGATGCATCTACACAGGTAATTGGCAAATGCAGATCACTTTCAAAGGTTGCCATCACTCGTTCCCTTTCTTTGAACCTACAAATATACAATCACTCTTCAGCACTGAAAAGACAAAGGATTAGGAAATAAGAAAATAATTTTGATTTTTCTTAAGAACAAATAGATAAGTGAACCTTAATAAACCATTGTCAACGAATACGCAGTGGAGCCTGTCACCAATTGCTCTGTGAACAAGTGTAGCCGCTACGGTTGAATCCACTCCACCTGATAGTGCACAAATAACATGTTCATCAGGTCCTACCATGCCTTTGATGACTTTAATCTCTTCTTCGAGCACATCTTGCATCTTCCAATCGGCAGTTACACCACAGACATCAAGTAGAAAATGGCGCAGTGTTTCCATTCCTTGTGTTGAATGTGTGACCTGTAAAAGCATCCCCAAAAAATAGCAAAGATTTAACAATTCATAGCTCGAACTTTCTTTTCCTTTGATACGAAAAAGGAAAATCCAGCTAGATTTATGTAAAACTGCCAAATAATAAAAACTGCCAAATTATTAAACCATAGACAAAATTTCAGAATCCAGTATGTGCAAAATTCAATCTTCTTATGAGCAATTTTCTAAATTCGTTCCAGATTGTTGATTTGGACCCAGACAATTGTCCATGAATCTGACCGAGGTTAGAGCTCAGGACTCTTGGATACTTGGATTAGATTTTGATTTTTGTGAGTAGAATTCTTAAACTTTTGGTTTGGATTCATAGACTTTGCTTTGGATTCATAGACTGATGGTCGGATTCTCGGACTTAATTTTAAAATTGTGGATTATTTGCACTAAGAGTTTCAAATTAAATTATTATGTTGAATAATAATCATTAACAAAAAATATTAATTTGAAAAACCACCTTCATTTCGGTCAACGGATGACAACAACAAAACTAAATACAACTTGTAATTCATTTAAACAGTTCAAATAAAATGTATGTAATATAGTATTAAGTATTTAAAATATTTGTATACTTAAGAAATGTTAAATAATGAACATACCTAAGTTAATATAAAATATATTAAGTGATTAAGTAGTATTAAATATATTTCATTTTAAATGAATTAAATAGATTTATAAAAGTTGATTAAAAATATTTTAAAATTAAATACATTCAATGTTAATATATAATAACTTAGAAATATGGAATATATATATATATATATATATATATATAATTTGAAATATATTAAATATTTAAATAAGTAAAGAGAAGAGGAGAGAGGAAATCCACATAGTGACATCACAATCCATCAATTTTAACTTGGACTTTCTACAAAAAAAATTCATAAAAAACTATAGAGTTGAAATGGTGTGTGGTTTTTGATATCCTAGTCCTAAAAATTAATCCTAGACAACCAAAAACACTTTAAATTCAAATCCTAGTCCTAAACCAATAACACGTTAAATTCAAATTCAAATCCTAGTCCTAAACCAATAACACATTAACTTTAAATCTGAATCCTAGTCCTAAACCAATAACACCTTAAATTTAAATCCAAAATTTAGTCCGAAACGGACAACACCCTAATATGAAATCCAATAAAAAATCTAAGTCCAAATCAACAATCCTCAACCAATAAA
>NC_033800.1:73142592-73146611 GCF_001876935.1 Asparagus officinalis | reverse complement strand
AACTTGCATAGAAGCCATAGAAGTAGATCTTATAGACCCAAAGGTTAATTGGTTGAAGCTAAAAAGCCTTTTTTTTAACATTCATGAGAACTGCCATTTTCTTTTTCTGTTTTCTTTTTTGGAAGAGGAACAACACATGGGAAAACTATTACAGACTCCGCAAAGAACAATCAGAACATTTTCCACAGGAGAAACAACTATATCCTACATGATACAATCAACTTACAAGTTACAACACAGAATTCAATTTCACCTTTGGAACCTGCAACGGTCAAAGACCGTCTTTTATAGCACCTTTGTGTGATTAACTATTTCAAGACACACACACTCACAAGGAAAAAGATACATTTCCTGCCTTCATAAGAAAATATTCCAAACACTCGCATGATTCTTCCCCTTGAATAACCATTCCTCATGGTAATGCAATACCTATTAATGATATATTAGTAAAACTATTCATTCACAAATCCACCACAACCCAAGCTTTTCCATCATTTCTGTTGTGAATCAGTTTAATTGAAAATGAAATTTTCACTTCAATTCACAATCCTATCTTGAAAATGATATGAACTGAATCAAAAGCAAAGAAGTCCAACACTTTCACCCATTTTCCTACCAAAATTGGCAAAACACTAACATATAAATCAAATTGTTTCAAACTAAAAATGCACTTCTCCCTTCCAAATCACAACACAAACCATAAAAGTTGACACATTCACAATAACCATAACCATATATATATACACACCAACCGTGACCAGGACTTGTTTAGCCTTGATACGATAGAGCTAGCTCGTGGGAAATACTGTGTAGACGGAGGAGAGGATATATCTATTGTTTATAGCTATATCTTCTTCTTCGTTCACATGTATATCAAAAATAAAAAAAAATATAAAAATAAATAGTAAAAATGAACAGTAACAACGTGAACAGTAACAGCAGAAAAACGAAAGCAAACTAGATAGTATTTACATAAGAGATTTACAAACTAGAAAGAAAATAAACTTAAACACTTACAAACCGAAGGCTTGGTGATCCGCTGGAGCTAGTAGTAATAGGGCACACTTATCTTACAAACACTCAAAAAAAATTAAAAGCAAACCTCACTCAAACTCAAACTAAAACTTAAAACTTAAAAAAGGGAAATTGGAGGGATTTCACTAGAGAGGATAAGACTTCAACTCTCCCAAAACACCTCCCTGAACGCATCAACTCATTCTCCTTTTATAGACTTTTTAGGAACTATGCAAAGATTCCTTTCATATTATAACAAAGCTTGTAGGTCCCACCGACTTCAATTTTGTAAAAACCTAGAAGATGTAGAGTAGCCTAGCCTTTTGACAAAAATTGCCTCTTCCTTAAGCATCCAAAGCTGAGTGGTCGTAAGTATGTAGGCTGTTATTTTAGATGCAGTCTGCTTTATTTAGCTGTGAATAAAATTTGTATAAAAGTTAGTAATTTTTTAAACTCTTTGAAAAAGATAATGGGTGATTGACTTAGTATTTAAGTCGTTGATATTAATCAGTAGTTACCATAAGTTAATGGTATATGATTTTTACCATAAGTTAATGGTATATTATAGATCAATTCCGTAACAATCGTCGTCATTGTTGTCAAAACCATCTTCACTATCCATGGGAGTATCTTCAAGCACGGGTTCATCTTTTATTTTAACAGGCTCTGATGTCTCAGCAGGTTCTGAAGTAGAGGACGTAATATCCATTGGTGCTAGTATCATTAGCATTTCATCATAAGTTAATGACTTTAGTTTTTCTTCACTCGCATTTAGATATTGTAGCGCAAATTTGTCATAAAGACTTTCTTGTATAGCCTTCATATCAGATCTTCTAGGATTTGATTTTATGTCATATTCTGGACTATAGTCTGGGAGTAATGAGCTTTTTCTTCCATTTAGATAGTTTGCAATATTCCAACGATCATACCATTTCATAGAAATACTTCTTGCGAAATAAGATGGTGCATCGTTAACACAATCCCAATCCCATTGCATAATCCACGGGAGACCAAATTCCATAGATATTTGAAGCATATCTTGTGGAGATACATTTTTTCCTTGTTTTTTAAGAACTTCTTTTGGCATAATTTCTTTGATGGCTCCAAATTTAGCCCAGAAGGTTTCAATAAAGCAATTTGGTAGACACATTTGATTCATAAATCGTATCCACCATGAATGTTTTCCCAGATGATTTTGAATGTACAGAACATGTTCCCAAGCAGCTTGATAGTCCCAATAATTGTATTATTAGGGACCAATTAGAGTTTTTTCTTTAAACTTTCACAGAACGTTGGGATTTCCATATGAGTTCCATTCATTTAATGGAATAATACGATATATTCTTAGCCGAGAGTAACTATATTCTTTACCTCGGTATCTATGATGAGCAAATGCACTTTCTGTTTCTTTAAGAATTTTCAACTATATTCTTTACCTCGGTATCTATGATGAGCAAATGCACTTTCTGTTTCTTTAAGAATTTTCTCATTTGAGAAATCTCAACATTCTATGAAATCCATCCTTGGGGTTCATGGTTCGATGAGGAAAGCTATGCTACAGGCCTAGATCGTTTTCAGAGTACCATCCGGTTCTACCAAAAACTTGAAACTTTATTCGATGATTATTCTTACTTTATGACTAATGGCCTTCGAATCATCTGCACAGACATTAGCATGGGGGAAACCTCACATCACAGAGCCACTAAAGCAGTCATTGATAAATGGATGTCTAATCCACCTATTGGGCCAGAAACAAGAGAAGCTTATGACATTTTTATGGGAGTAAAACAATATCAAGAGAATGCCTCCGGCCAAGAAGAAGGACCAGTCTCTTCAAATGACATATCAATTGATAGCGACTTGGTCGAAGAAATAACACATAGATGAGATAATATGTGACTTATGGTAAAATTCATATACCATTAAATTATGGTAACTACTGATTAATATCAACGACTTAAACACTAAGTCGATCACCCGTTATCTTTTTCAAAGAGTTTAAAAATTACTAACTTTTATACAAATTTCATTCACAGCTAAATAAAACAGACTGCAGCTAAAATAACAGCCTACATACCTACAACCACTAAGCTTTGGATGCTTAAGGAAGAAGGCAATTTTTGTCAAAAAGGCTATACTACTCTACATCTCTTAGGTTTTGACAAAATTGAAGCCGACGGGACCTACAAGCTTTGTTAAAATATGAAAGGAATCTTTGCATAGTTCCTAAAAAGTCTATAAAAGGAGAAGGAGTTGATGCGTTCAAGGGAGGCGTTTTGGGAGAGTTGAAGTCTTATCCTCTCTAGTAAAATCCCTTCAGTTTCCCTTTTTTAAGTTTTAAGTTTTAGTTTTAGTTTGAGTGAGGTTTGCTTTTCATTTTTCTTTTGAGTGTTTGTAAGATAAGTGTGCTCTACTACTACTAGCTCCAGCGGATCACCAAGCCTTCGGTTTGTAAGTGTTTAACTTTATTTTCTTTCTAGTTTATAAATCTCTTATGTAAATACTATCTAGTTTGCTTCCGTTTTTTTGCTGTTACTGTTCATTACTGTTCACGCCGTTGTTGTTCATTTTTACTATTCATTTCTATATTTTCTTCTTTTATTTTTGATATACATGTAAACGAAGAAGAAGATATAGCTATAAATAATAGATATATCCTCTCCTCCGTCTACACAGTATTCCCCATGAGCTAGTTCTATCGTATCAAGGCTAAACAAGTCCTGGTCACGGTTCAATTTTTCAAGCTCAGCTACGCGAATCCTACTCTCCACTCAGTCCTGTTGAGTGCTATTTCACACGTTACGTTAATCATTATCACATCTTTCATACTGGCTTGCAACCAAATTCTTACTCTTTCTCCAGTTTATAATTGTACAAGTTTTATTAACTGACACATTTATCAAATGACTAAAACCATCTCAAAGATACAATCTTTACAATGGATTAAAAAACTTATACCTCCGGATGATACTGCATCCCGTAAAACCTCCTCTTCCTATTCTCCA
>NC_033800.1:73142226-73142452 GCF_001876935.1 Asparagus officinalis | reverse complement strand
CCCGAGCCTCTGCACAATCAGCTGCATCCCGTAGCAAATCCCGAGGACGAAGATTCCGTTGGATTCGACGTAGTCGAGGAATCCGTCGGGGAAAGAGGGGGCCCCCTCGGTGTGGACGGAGTGGGGCCCGCCGGAGAGGATGATGACCCTAGGGTTCAGGTCGGCGATGGATTTGAGGGAGGAGGTGCCGGAGACGCAGAGGGAGAGGACGTTGAGCTGGCGGATC
>NC_033800.1:73111445-73142201 GCF_001876935.1 Asparagus officinalis | reverse complement strand
TTATGGCGGGAAGTCGGAGGATGTATCATTATAATGGGTTGGGGCGTGTTAACGGGTTCTTGGGCTTTTCTAAATAGAATGGATTGGGCTTTCGAAGATAGGGACTGTCAAGATGAGGTAGGCTCTTTATTGTTGGAAAATCACCACGAGAGTTCCTAACATGATCTTTGTCATTGTTATTTTCACATGCTTCCGTCAAATCCTACAAATATGTTGGGATAAACTTGAACTTTCACTATTTTCTACCATGTCACGTCAATGGCTAGTCGGGCAAAAAATTAGTGAAATTACAAGTTTGTCGGTAGCACTTTAGTAATAGATAACGAAAGCTTCGTCAAAAGGACCTGGGATAATGACAATGATAATATCAGAGCTGTCATTGACGACTTCTAAATATAAAAGACCCAAATACCATTTTACAATACATTGGCGATGAATTTTTGCCATTAATATTTATAATTAAGTTGTATTCTTAAATTAATATTAAAGCTGACTAGCAAATAATAATAATAATAATTAAACACTTTATGATGAAGAGAAATGGATAAATTGTTGTTAATAATTATATACTTTTTTTCCCTTTTTCTTTTTTCAATTCTTGAGTAAATCAGTATGAAGATTGTTGTAAAGTGGAAAAGAATAATCTTCACATAAATTTTTTAATCAGCTATCCTATTCCCATCTTTTTAAAGTTATTTGAGACAGGTACTACCCTATAATTTAGTTTTATGATCATGCTACTACTAATGTGAATGTATTTTGCATATTGGTTCTACTATTTTGATTTGTAACTAGAAAAATATTTGAGAAACATGAGGAGATCAAATGGAATTTAAGGTGAAGATTGAAGGCGCAGTAAGAGAATTGTATTCCGTACAACCTTTACAGGAGATGATACACGAGTGACCTCTATATGAGCTTAAATATTCAAATTGATTATTTCATCTTAATTTTCCCATGCATGCTTCCTGTAATTTTCTAGATTAATATAAGATTGATTTCTTGAGTCAGTTAATTACTAAGTCACACATCAGAAGAAACAAACATGCATAGAGCATAATGAAATCACTTTGATCAAAATGACCCAGCTCCAACAAAATTTACAATTAGTTTTAATAGAAATAACTTTGATTACCTTTTAGAATTGCTTAAAGCATTTTTACTCTTTTGCCAATAAATACTTTAGAATGTGGAGTATGATTACTTCAAAATAACATCTATATGATATTCATGTCTATCTATTTTTCCTATATTGACTTATTATTTTCTCTGTCTAAATTTTCATTTCCCTGGTTACAATAGGTAAATACCTGAAGTACTTTCTCTTTTTCCTCGTAGAGTTATTTTCCAACAACTGAGGCTTGTTTAGTACTAGCCATAAAACTCATACTTCTACAATTCAAAATGATCTTTAAGGAAAATTCAAATGACTTTTAGTATCTGCATATTAAAAAAAAATCAAATATGAGAATTATGTGTAAGATTCGTTTGCTTATCAAATTTATGTTTAAAGTTTTATCTTTATAACTTGTGTTATAGGTATTATGTTATTTTTTTGAGCCACCTTACACATTGTTGTTACTTGTTATGCTAATTCTGAGGGGTCTTAAAAGTCCAAAATCGATTCTTTTAAACGAAAAATTTTAATTTTAGATTTATATATCAGCGTTATAAAAAGAAAATTTCCAATATGAACTTAAAGATACTATTTTTAAAAAAAAATCAATTTCTCTTCTCCAAATGAAGCATCTCTCCAACCATGTAAAAAATTAGTTCTAATTAAACTGGTTACTAATCATAGACTATAGAAATTAATCAAATAAGTTTATTTTAATAGTCAATAAACATTGTGCAAATTTGGATTCAAAGAAACCCAGAGAAAGAAATTCGATTCTGAATCAAATTCGAAGTTTTTAAGCAAATACAATTATTGCCACCTTTTACAGTTATATTATTCATTTCCGACCCTAAGTACAAGGCTTCCGCCATAATGCATCATTCTCATCAACGTCTTGCAATTTTTTTTTTTTTTTGAAAAGGTCTTGCATTTTAACTCTATATGACATGCATAAATTGAAATTATTGGCCATAACTCACTAAATAATGGCCATATCTCACGTGACTAATTTTATTAATTAGGCCCTTTTTGGATTTCGTGTAGATATTTGAATAAAGTCAGATGAAGGATTAATCCAAACGGTCTCTTAAACTTGCACACTGATTAAATTAACCTAAGGTTGACCATTCAACCTTGCTTGCCATCAGATTTATTGCGTACAATGATATAATTTCGAAATCTCACTCGCCCTCTCAAATTCTGTATACACAAGAATCATTCATCAATAAAATGCACTTACCATTTATCAACTCTTTTATTGCAGTTATCACCCCCCTGGTTCATGAGGGAGATGAGCGCTGTCTGCAACTTCCCTTTTCAAAAATAAATCGATCATAACAAAGTTGAGAGATGGTGAGCACTCTGAAAACTGAAGGTATAGCGGGGGGCTTACCCTGAAATTTACCCAATTAAAAAAAGGAAAAGAAGAAGAAGAAGAAGAAGAGAGATTTGATTCTCTTTAGCATCACGTTTTTGCATTTTCCTAGACCAAGAATATGATTGAATATATACGGTGTATATACCGAAAAACTAGTAAATATTTGTGTACACGACAAAAATAAATAAGAAAAAAAGACGTAGAACAATGGGTAATTGCCCTCAGATTCTCGGCATTAGCTCCTAAGCTTTTTCTTCTTTCCGTATCAACTCATTCGTCATGTTCTTATCTTTTTCTCTTTTTTTTTCCCTTCTCTTTTCCCCAAAAGCGGAGCTCGCCTATGACATTCAGAATCCAGAATCTTAGTCAGTTTCTGAACCAAGTAATGAAAGAACTCTAGATTAAGGTAAAACACATATGTAAAGGATACAAAACGACGCCAAAAGGATTGATAACGAGAATCCCAAGCATAAATCTTGGTCATCGAACATTTCAGTGAGGATAGAAGCATAAACAAATCATTGAAATACATTAAACTACAGAAAAGGAGATCAAGACTTCAGACTCTTAAAAGATAAGTACTTCAGTATGTTGGCAATGAAGGACAGGCTGAACACAAATTTTTTTTTGATGAAAAGCGAATTTAATCAGATAGTATGTGCATTCTTAGAGTGATATGTAAGAAGGAACTAAATTTGTAAGACATATTTAGTAAACCAAGATGCATAATCTGAGGATATATGAAAGTCATAATGATATGTTGAGTCTACTTAATTATCAAAAAGCAAGTAATGTAGAATTTAAGCATTCTCCGTTGCCAAATATTAATCATTCTGTAGAATTTTGGTTAGGACATTTGTCTGAGTAGGCTAAACTTACAAGCTGAGTACCTCTATTAGGCTGCTTATGACTACAAATATTTCCCATTGATCTGTATATTGTGACTTGTCATATGCTCTGACACAAAGAACAATGGGATGGTATAAGAAAAGAATTCTATTCATATGAGTCTAATAACCAGCCTACTCCAAAATACGCTACAGGATAATACTTCGTAAAATGGGCAGAGAACATCATCAATTAGGTTACTTAAGATCATTACCTTATCTCATCTCAGAATGCCCCCAAGAATGCCCTTCTTACAGCAGGACCTACAAAATGTTTAGTATGTATCAGGCGGCTACTCATATATAAATTAACAAACAAAATCAACAAGCTTGCACTACTAACATCGTTGAACAAGGTTATAATTAGCTTTTCAGAATAGAAGGAATAGATTGCTTGTAGGATGATACTCTCAAATGCATCTCGACTTTCCTGCTCTCGAGTTTCAGTGCATTACTGATGCTGCAAGCTCTATTTCTGCTGCTGACGTCTATCATCACAGGGAGCTATATTTACCCGTTCATTCTGTACATGTACAATATACCTGTCACATGTTCTTCCCTTAACTTTGCACACAAATCATTAGCTTCCACAAGCCATCATAACCCGAGACACGACAGACTCCAAGGGCTCAATACCTGCAGCCTTCATCAGATACAGAGTCTTCTCAGCCTCTGTGAAGCACCCATTTCTTATATAGCTAGTAATCATAGCATTCCAACAAGCAACATCTTTTTCCTTGTTATTTTTGCCACAAACAAACTCAAATGCTCTCCTCGCATCATCCAACAGCCCAAATCTCCCATACATATTCACGAGACTCGTACCCACATAAAGATCACACTCCAATCCTACTTTAATCGCACGTGCATGAACTTGTTGCCCACAAAATTTTCTCTTCCTCTTTGCACATCCACCAATAATACTCGAGATCGCACTCGAAACACTCTCATTCTTCTTCTCATCATCATCCAATCTCATCACACAAAACGTATCTCCAAAAACACAAAGTGCCTCCTTCAACCGGCCTTTTCTGCAGTAAGCCCGTATTAAGCAAGTGCAAGCTGTCATCGTTGCTGGTAGCATACTATCGAACACTTTGCGTGCACTCTCAACGTAACTGAGTTCCGCATACAGTCGGACCAAACAAGTACCCAATTCAGCCGCCATCGCTGTTTTTATAGCAAACCCATGTATCTGCTTCCCAAGACTCAATTCTCCGGTTTGACCACAGGATCTAATCATTACCGTGACGAGGACGGCGAGCGTATCGGTGGGCTCTACCGCAAAGGATTTCGACTCCATCATATCCAAAAACAACGCGATCGCCTCTCTACGATCTCCCCTATCAAAAGTACCACAAATCACAGTTGCCCATGAGCTCAGATTCCTCATGGGCATTCCATCAAACAGTTTTCGGGCAATCTCCGGCCGGTCGCACGCCGCATACATAAGCAACAGTCTGTTAGCAATGCCAACGAGGTCTCGCTTACTGCATCCGCTCCTCTTCTCCTTTGGCCTGTTGATGCGCGCGTGCACACGGGCACCCTCGACGGCGTCGCCCGACGAAGTGCACTCCTTTATAAGAGAGCTGTAAGTATCGGCGTCGACGGGGAGTTGAAGGGTGTCTAACAATCGAAGCACGTCGCTTGCTGTGGCTTTCTCTTCGGCGCCACTGTTGATGTTGGCGCTGGGCTTTGGGGGCTGCGGAGTCTTGTAATGGGGACGTTGACGGAGGATCGGTGAAGGGTTCGCTGAAGTGCAGGTGATCGTCCTGCTGATGCTGCGGTGAGCTCCGGCGACGGTGCATTTTAGTGGCGGTGGTTTTGTCGGGGTTTTTGCGTACATGATTTGGGCTGTTGATGGAGACCGACGAAGGAGGCGCCTTTTTCATTCGCGGGGAGAATGGGGTTCGTATAATACGACCGATAGTCCTCAAATAAAATCGAGCTGGAGTTCCGTGTCATCACGAATCAGAGTGGCGCAGCGGAAGCGTGGTGGGCCCATAACCCACAGGTCCCAGGATCGAAACCTGGCTCTGATAGTTGCGAGCAGAGGGCAGGCTTCCATCAACCGCCCATTTTTTTTGTTAATTTTACCTTTTTTTCTTAATTCATTGAAAAATTTTCGCCCCTAATTTCTTTCGTCCAAAGTTCCGCTACAACCACAACCAAACCCTAACTCCGATTCAAGGTAGTTCTGCTTTACCTCTGTTTATGTTACCGATCATCGATCTATTTATGCATCGACTCCATTTTAACCTAATTACTTACATAATCGCAATGTACTTTGATTTAATTACTCAGTATTTGATCTAAACATTGAAGCATACTCTCTTCAGTGATCTGCTTCTTCCTCTTGGATGAATCACGCTTGATGACTTTTGGGTGAAGACCAACCAAATTTCATTATGCGCTTCAGATTTTTCAAGTTTAGTGAAGTATATTATCAGAATAAGATACTTTTTTCCTTCCTTTTTTTTGGGAAAAAAATTGAAGTATCTCTCTAGTGATGTTAAACTCTCTTTTGGTTTGTGGTATGTGTGTCTTCAATATGTAAATATAATAACCAGCTATAATGCATGTTGAGGGATTTTATTGTACTAGATGGCATCACAGTATTGCGCCAGTAACTTCATGCTTGTATCAACAAAATTTAGTTCTTTTTTTTTAAAACCCGAAACATAGGATTTTATTATTATTATTCTAGTAAATATCATTTAATCAGTAAACAGAGTTGCCAACATTTTGTGTTCTACCTGACCAAAATGATTGATTCCATGGACCATGGTTTTGTTCTAATTAGATCTTTGATGAAGCTCTATTCAACTATGTAACTGCAGATTAATTGGCTGCAGATGCCTCCAAGAGTGGAGACCAAAAAGTATATCTCATAACCGCTCGAATCAAGTACAGATTATGCGGCCAACGAAGGCACTACACGAACACATAGACCCTGTCAGTGTGTGAGGGATGTTGGTCGGTGTGTGATAAGCACACACAGCACTCTATAGAATGAGAGAAGAAACAAAAAAGTAGGGTTTATGTGCCTCCATCACCTATAGGTTATCTTGGGACAATACTAACTGCTTTTTGAATGAATGCAGGCTATATATCGCATCTTTCCTGGCCAACTTGATTAGAAAGTGAAGAATATTGCAACTAAGAAGTGTTTGCTTTAAATTAGAGTAGCCACTGCATACCCATGTCACTGAAGAAGGAAAATTGTTTATCATATTAATTGAAGAGAGGTTATTTTGCATGTGAACAGTATCACAGAGTTTAGCTTTTACTTGTGTGACCATACTTGGTATAAACATCAACATCTATTATCATCATTATTTGTGCGGAAACATTCTATAAAGGTGGTTGTATAGATACTTGCATATAGACGACTATAATTTAGCATTTTTCGGATGCAGCAATGTGTTGATAGTTAGATTGTATCTATTCTCTAAGTTCTCCAAATTCCAACCGTGTGATTCACTGGGAAAATGAAGAATATAACAAGGTATTCTAAATGATATAGAAGACGAATCTTATTCTGCAATTAGGATGTGCAATAAGAAATGAGAGTGTGATGAGTTCACTTGAGCAATGATTTTAAAACTCTAAATTGATGACTCTTTTTAAGTTTTCCTGTATGCAATCTAGCACGCTGCAAGAATGCATCAATTTCTTAAAAACTTTAAATATATTCTGAAATTTCTTTGATTGTAAGTTCAAATTTTAGAAGAAATGAGCATGTAGAATATTTAGCTTACCTTTACTTGATTTTGAATGCTATATTTTTACAAAATGATGAACCATCATCTGCAATTAGTCATATTTGACAGTTTCAAATTATAGAAGACATGAGTATGGGTTGATCTCTGAATGCTATATTTATATTTATGTTTCCGAACAAAGCATCATTTGCAATAAGGCATCGTTGACTAGTGAGTAGTGATGTGCACATACAAAGTAAACCATCACGCTAAGATAAAAATACATCGTGATAAGAGATGGTTAACAAGAACAAGGCATTAATACCATCGAGAAAATTGAATAGAAGTTTTGGTAAAAGCTCGAAGAGCATGAAATATATGCTGAAAGAACAGAATATCTTAATTAAAACAAGATTTAATAGGGTTCACTCTGAACGATTGTGGTTGTTAGATACCCAACAAGCAAACATTATAGCTGTAACAATTGATTCTTAAAGAGAGTAGACTTTTCATTAGTCAATCACTCTGTTTGATACACAATATTAATTTCAATGCTGTTGTGCTATATAGTCTCTGAATGTTGTAAGAGCCAATTATTTGGCTACTTTTGAGCGGATTAAGCAAACTAAATATGCACACATGAAGTGTGCATTATCTTTGATCATAACATTAAATGCCTCCTTTTATATGATAAACATATACACCATTCACTTCTATTGATATACAATCATATACACCATTCACTTTTGTCAAGATATACAATCATATACACCATTCACTTTTGTCAAGATATACAATCATATACACCATTCACTTCCTCTTTTGTCAATATATACAATCATATACACCATTCACTTCTATTGATTATCTGCAGTATACTTTTTAGTAAGATTTTATAGCCTCAGAATCAATAGGTAGGTATAAGATCTTTTGTTTTTACTTTTTCCAATATATCAGATACTTGTTTTTTAGTCTGAAGTTAGTTACCTATATCTTATGCTCCTTTGAACTACAATGCAAGGTCTAGATACAGGGTACCTCCAAGAAATAAGTAATGATCCTTGGAATAGATGTTAATAATTCTAAAAATACAGGCAAACCATGTTATGCATATTACTAGTTTAATGATTTAACATTTGAGTTTCTAATCATATGCATGTACCAATTGGAATAAGATATTTGACTTTTTAGAAGCAAATATTGTGCAACTATGCTATTATATATATTTTTTCTTGGTCTAAGTGGTTAATCCTTTAAATTACTTCTCATATTCCAATGTCCCCTGTAACAACGTCGATGAATATTTGGGTTATTGATATTTAACATAATAATACTTCACTTTTCAGTCTTGCACATGTTTTGCAGTACTGTAATTTACTGCTTGCATCTGATAGGATAATAAATATTTTATCCCTGATCGGTTTTAATTCAACTCAGGAAAAATTATAGTTCAAGACATAGGTTGCAGGTTTCAGCAAAAACACAAGGATGAAGTTGTTGATTATCTATATTTATAGCTAGTGTAATGTATAAATGAAGTCTTTTTGAACATGGTAACCTGGAACCGGTTGTATTGGCCTCCCAATTAGCAGAAAATCACAACAAATTTAGCCCCTTAGGCAATTGAAGAAAATATTCACTTTGATTTCTTCATTTGGGTAATTGTTTACTAAGATGGTCTAAATTTTTATGAAGTCGATCCAAGCTTCTTTTATCAGGAAATGTGCAATTTATATTTCTGTGTACATGCTTTTTGATGAAATGAGAGGGCTGTGTTGGCCTCTCAAACATCAGCTTCAGGTTTTATTAGTATGTCGACATTTTTAGTTGTTATGCTGTAGGAGAAAGTAGCTGAAATTGTCAGCAGAAGAACATTTTTAGCATTCTAAATGCAAGTTTCCAATCTGTTGTGGTTTGAGTTTTCCATTTGTTACAATTTACTAAGATAGAATTTAGAAAGATTTACTTTTCCATTTTTACTATTTTACTATTGTTAAACATCTGAGATTGCTGAAATATTAAACAGGTTCTCTCTTAAGAAGCTACCATCAACTTTTAGTGCGACTTCGTACAAAAACTTTATGTTAAGAAGGAAGCTGACTTTAACTTTTGTTTATTTATCAAGTGTTCATGAAAGAACATAAAGCTAATCATAGTTTATAAACTACTAACAACTTTTAGGTTGTACTTTTAAGCATCACAAAAATACTTCATAACCAACTACAGACATCTCTTGATGTCCCCCTTTTCACTAACAAACAATGCCCAGGTTTCGGTGAAATGCTATGTAGTTGAGACTCAATATGAAATGGTGGGGTTAATCTCTGCTCTAAAATTAAGCTTGTATTTTTAGATAATTGTATGGCAATCTTACTCTTATTTTTGCACACTTTCAAAACAAATTAAGCAAAAAAAGCCATGCATAATAGAGCCCATAATTTTTTTATTATTAGGTTTTAAAGGTTGACAAATTCTGTACCATCTCCTAACATTCTGGTAGCTATGACCTACATTAAGTATTCAAACCTCTCCTCTTTGACTTTGCATAAAACATTTTTTTATATCTCGTGTATGGATGCATAGATCAATTACATTACGTGGGGCCTAGAGGTAACTGTTATTTGCAAATAGAAAGTTTGTTCAATACTCTTTTCTTTTTTTATGGTATGTACTTGTTCTTTTCTCTAATATAAATGCCAGGCCAAGTAGATCAAACCAACTTGCTCCCTCTCCCTCTCTCTTGAACTACTTTCTCTCTCTAACATGTCTAAGTCCACCAAGATACCTCTAGAGCTCCCTATCTTGGACATGTCCAAGCCCATGACATCCTCATCTCTCTATTCTCTCTCACAAGCATGCAAAGATTGGGGTTTTTTCCATATTACTGAACATGGCATCTCTAAAGACCTCTATACTAAACTTTGTACTCTCTCTAACCAAGCATTTTCTCTCTCCCCTGACATCAAACTCAAGTTAGGACCCTCATCTTCCATCAACAGTTACACACCTCACTTCATTGCATCACCGTTTTTTGAAAGTCTACGTATTTCCGGCCCAAACTTCTCCTCCTCTGCAAAGATCACAACCGCTGTCCTCTTCGAAAACCCTAACATTGAATTTTGGTAAGTATGCACAAAATATTCTCTCTCTTATCACATCAAACATTTCTATCGTTCGTGCGCTAACTTATAATTGTCGTTATATGTAGTGAAATATTGGCAGAATATGGACACAAGATGATGGAGTTATCAAGGCGAATCATGACCATTCTCTTAAACTGTTTAGGTGATGGCTTTGAAACAAAATATCTCAGATCTGAATTTAGCAAATGTCATGGATATCTGCGCATAAATAGCTACACTCCACCAAGAGACATAGAGTTAGAAGAGAAAGAAGGGCTTGGCATGCACACTGACATGAGTTGCATAACAATTGTATACCAAGATGATGTTGGTGGACTTCAAGTGAAATCAAAGGAAGGAAAATGGATGGACATAATTCCTGTCGGAGGCAGACTAGTAGTAAATATTGGAGATTTGTTGCAGGCTTGGAGCAACGGGCGACTGAGATCATCTCAACATAGAGTTGTGTTGAAAAAACCTGTTCATCGCCTTTCTCTGGCTTTCTTTTGGTGTTTTGAGGATGAGAAGATAGTATCGGCACCTCAAGAATTATTGGAAGAGGGGGAGGAAAGAATCTATAAACCATTTTTATGTTGTGATTATATAAAGTTCAGAGAGAATAGCGAGAGAGGGAGGTTTGATAAGGTTGGATATACCGTTGATGGGTTTGCTGCAAATATGTAATTTTATAAGATATTTATTTTGTGTAATTTATAGTCAATAATATACCGTGGCCTATAAAATGTTAGAAAGAGAAGTTGGAAGTTTGGATTTTGTTGAATCTTGGAGTAGTCGGAGAAATCCAGAACGCTGTTTTTGAGCAAACCAGCGTTGGTTTAATGCAATTTGTAATATTTAATTGAGTCAAATGAGTAAACTTAGCTGTTTGTGTTCAGCTGCTTTGTTTAGTATTCTACCTGGTTGGTAGGCTTGAATCTTTTATCCTCAAATGTGTAAGTATCTTGTTCATTTATTTATCGGTATATTTGGTTCAGGGAGGATTCGAACTCAATTCTACCAGATTTTGAATGTCAAGAGTTTTAAGTTCCTAGCATTCTATGAGTGTACGTGATAGTCTTTTTATGTTGCATTATATTTTCAGAGGTTTCCTGCGTACCAACATATTAAAAACTAGGGAAAAATGTGTCCAGGCCCCAAAAGTGGGAACTTCGTGTGACTAGCCCCCCTGTACTTTGCCCCATGTGGAATAGCCCCAAAAGTTGAGCTTTAATGTTTTAAGCCCCCTCCACGTCAGCTTTATACTAAAAGCAGATCGTATTTTGCAAAAAAACCGAAACTGCCCTTCTCTTTCTTCCCCAGACGAGTCCTGGTCCCGAACAACAGAAGTCACTTCTCATTAATGCGATATGATGGGGAAAATGGAGGGAAATTTTCCCCTTTTTTTTACTCCATCATGAGCAATAACTAGTTAGTTCTCCATTACTCCTCCTCAGACCAAAATTCTCTCCATAACTCTCTCCATTACTCTTACTATCCCTTCAAAATGGCTGAAAAGGACATCATCTGCATTGTCTCTTCACAGTATAAAGCGGTATTCTTGAAGATTAATTCTTCAACCACCATCTTGGATCTCAAGTTTGATGCGGCAGAGAGGTTAGATCTTCCATACGAGTCATTAATTTTGGCATATGAAGATCAAACAGTTGGAAGCTTAAAATTTCTCATTGAGAACGATGGTGATCTGACGTCTATGGTGGAGCATTGCCACAATCTTGGACTGAAAGAGGTTCACGTGCAAGCATTTAAAGAAGGAGATGATTCTTCGAATAAACAGGAAAACGAGCAAGTCCGACAAGACATGTAGGTTAACTGTAAAATCAATTAACTTAAGTTCTAATCGTCTTCTTGTTAGTTCTATACTAGGTTTAACTGGACTTCAGTTCTAATGTTTTATTTGTCATTAAGCAGTTCTTTGTTATGCTCCATACTAGAGTTCTAATGTTTTATTTGTCAGTTCTAATCGCTATTTTGTTAGTTCTACTAGAGTTATTGCTGGTTCCACTATAGTTCCCATATTGTTAGTCCTAATTGTTATAAATTAGATATAACGTGGTATAAATTAGACAATGTAGGTATAAAATAGAACTAACAAGCCATCAGTTAGAACTGACACTAACACACTACAGATTAGAACTAACACTGTGCATATTATTAGAACTAACACGCTACCGAATAGAACTAACACTGTAGGGGATTATTCTAGTTCTAATTGATTCTAACAGCAAGCAATTGTCGTTTTTGCTTTTTAGCTTTTGCTATTATCTGTTGATACTTCTACTATTTGTGCAGTTTGAACTCAAAAAGTGTAGACCGTGGCCCGTCGGCGTTGTGGACCACAAGTGTTCCAGATAAGAATCCCAATGACAATCCTTCCGGAGATGATGTCATGACGATTAATGACATGATTAGCAGATCAGAGATGATTCCTGCTTGGTGGCACACAGCTTTAACCGGTGAGGGACAACGATTTGAAAGTGCGAAGGAGTTAAGATTGGCCTTGCTATACTACTCCATGGCAAAAAAATTCGAATACGAGTTTGGGAAGAATGAACCGAAGCGTATTCGAGTGTTTTGTCGGTTTAAGGAAGCCAAAAATTATCCGTGGATGTTATTTGCCTCTCCACCGAAAATTGATAATAGACTTGAAATCAAAAGGTTTATGGACAATCACAGTTATGGGCAGCATGGTAATAATGCTGGTCAATCTAGAGCCTCAAGACGATTCATTGCTACCCAATTACAACCCACGTTAAAGGTTCGACCGGATATACGGCCTATTGACGTTCAAAAGGAGTTTCTAAGCTCGTATGGGATTAGGGTCGATTATAGTAAGATTTGGTGGGGTAAAGAAAGAGCACAAGAGAAATTATATGGTGATGCCCGTGAGTCCTACGATCAATTACGATGGTAAATAGAAGTTGATATCTAACAAAAGACAAACTAATTTCCTTTATGTGACGTTGATTATACTAATTTTTCAATGTTGGTACTAACGCTTAATCTTCAATTTTCTAGGTATGTAGAAGAGGTCAAGAAGACAAACCCAGGTAGCTATATTCATGTTGAACAACATGAGGGGAGGTTTACAAGGTTATTCATATGCTACGCCGCCTGCATAAATGGTTTTTTATACGGCTGTAGACCACTCTTATTTTTGGATGATACCTTTCTTAAAGATCGATTCAAAGGCATACTCCTAAGCGCCGTAGCATATGATGGAAATCAGGGGATATTTCCATTAGCGTACTGTATATGCGATCAGGAAAATAACGTTAACTGGAAGTGGTTCTTACAAGGTTAGTTCTATCCCTAGCTGTGTTAGTTGTATTGCAGGTTATGATAATTCTAGCTCATTCATTGCTAACTCTATAATTCGTGTATGGTAACCACAACTCTTTGTAGGTTTGTGGTCTATTCTCTATGAAAGGCCAGATCCATACAACCCTCCACACAAGCTAGTGAT
This sequence comes from Asparagus officinalis, assembly GCF_001876935.1. Taxonomy (NCBI): domain Eukaryota; kingdom Viridiplantae; phylum Streptophyta; class Magnoliopsida; order Asparagales; family Asparagaceae; genus Asparagus; species Asparagus officinalis. Next base: position 73,128,509 of record NC_033800.1, on the reverse strand, counting down.
AATTTCAGATGCGGATAAGGGGATCAGAGAAGCAGTTAGAGAATTTTTTCCAGATTCTATACACTCTCGATGTGTGTTGCATCTAGTTGAGAACTTCAGGACAAAGTTGAAGGATTTGGGATTCAAATCAAAAGATACTCAGATCTTGGGTAATCTATTGCAATCTGCCTGTTACAAATATACTAGAGCAGAATGGAACGATTACATGGACGACATTAGACTGGTTGACGAAAGAGCTTACAATATTGTGATGAACTACGCTCCAGAAAACTGGGCCAATGCGTTTTTTCCTGGAGTTAGGTAAGTTATAAGCTATTTCATTACATGACTATTATAAGCCGCTTGACGAATTCCCTATTATGTTTCAGATATGGTCACGTTACATCAAATGTTGCAGAGTCATTCAACAAATGGATACATGAGGCTAGGCTACTACGGATACTTCAACTGGTAGAGCACATACGTAAACAGATTATGGTTCGTATGAATGAGCGACGAACCATGGCTGAAAGCTGGAATCAATTTCTTTGCCCCAAAGCTGAACTTGCTCTCAAAGAGAACATGGAAAATGGCCGTCCATTGGAGGTTCGTCAGTCCCACACAGGATTATTTGAGGTACAATCCCATAGATCTTGTCAAGTGGATCTAGACAATAAAACATGCACTTGCCGTGGGTGGGATGTAACCCGTGTCCCTTGCAAACATGCATGCGCATCCATTATGTTTATGAAAAGGGATGTCTACCAGTTCTGTGACTGGTTTATGACGGGTGAAGCCTTTAAAAAAAGCTATGAGCCAATCCTCTACCCTATCCCTGACTTTGAGAAGCGCATCGTGCCAAGGGATGAGATACAGATCCTACCTCCACTTACAACAAAAAGGAAAGGGAGAAATAAAATCAGGCGTATCAACAACAGAACTGTTTACACGCGGCTAGTAAAATGTTCTCGATGTCATATGGAAGGTCATAACCGTAAAACATGTAATGAATCTATAGCTGACTAAGTGTTTGATATGTTGAAGTGTTTTCGTCCCAGTATGCAACAAATATTTTGTTTTTTCGATTGAATGTTTATTCTTATTAATCGGGAACTAACATTAGCTTACACTAGATAAAAAGTTGTAAGTAACAAAACAACTATCATATTAGGCCTAACACGCTTAAAAGAATAGAACTAACATCTCAGTTATTCGATGCGCTCGAGGGGCTAGGAGTAACAAGCCATCACATAGAACTAACTTGGTATCAGATAGTACTAACATGTAATAAAGCAGAACTGACTTGGATCGGAACAGGTTACAGAATAGAACTAACACTCTACAGAATAGAACTAACACTGTACAGACTAGAACTAACACTGTGCAGATTAGAACTAACACTCTACAGAATAGAACTAACACTGTGCAGATTAGAACTAACACTCTACAGAATAGAACTAACACTGTGCAGATTAGAACTAACACTCTACAGAACAGAACTAACACTGTGCAGAATAGAACTAACACTCTACAGAATAGAACTAACACTGTGCAGATTAGAACTAACACTCTACAGAACGGAACTAACACTGTGCAGAATAGAACTAACACTCTACAGAATAAAACTAACGTTCTACATAATAGAACTAACACTGTGCAGAACAGAACTAACTTGCTATAAATTAGAACTAACTTGGTATAAAATGAGAACAAACTTTGTTTAAATTAGAACTATCTTTGTATAAATTAGATCTAACGTTGTATAAAATAGAACTAACTTGGTATAAATTAGATCTAACGTGGTATAAATTAGGTTTATAACGTAGTAAAAAATAGATCTAACTTGGTATAAATTAGATCTAACGTGGTATAAATTAGGTTTATAACGTAGTAAAAAATAGATCTAACTTGGTATAAATTAGATCTAACGTGGTATAAATTAGGTTTATAACGTAGTAAAAAATAGATCTAACTTGGTATAAATTAGATCTAACGTGGTATAAATTAGGTTTATAACGTAGTAAAAAATAGATCTAACTTGGTATAAATTAGATCTAACGTGGTATAAATTAGGTTTATAACGTAGTAAAAAATAGATCTAACTTGGTATAAATTAGATCTAACGTGGTATAAATTAGGTTTATAACGTGGTATAAAATAGAACTAACTTGGTATAAATTAGTAAATTAGATCTAACGTGGTATAAATGAGATATAACGTGGTATAAATTAGGTTTATAACGTGATATAAAATAGAACTAACTTGGTATAAATTAGTAAATTAGATCTAACGTGGTATAAATGAGATATAACGTGGTATAAATTAGGTTTATAACGTGGTATAAAATAGAACTAACTTGGTATAAATTAGAACAAACTTGGTTAAAATTTTAGAACTAACTTGTTATAAAATAGAACTAACTTGGTATAAATGAGATATAACATGGTATAAATTAGGTTTATAACGTGGTTTAAATTAGATATAACGTGGTATAAATTAGATATAACGTGTAATAAAATAGAACTAACAAGCCATCACACGCTACAGAATAGAACTAACACTGTGCAGAATAGAACTAACACTCTACAGAATAGAACTAACACTGTGCAGATTAGAACTAACACTCTACAGAATAGAATTAACACTGTGCAGATTAGAACTAACACTCTACAGAACAGAACTAACTTGGTATAGATTAGAACTAACTTGGTATAAAATGAGAACAAACTTTGTTTAAATTAGAACTAACTTTGTATAAATTAGATCTAACGTTGTATAAAATAGAACTAACTTGGTATAAATTAGATCTAACGTGGTATAAATTAGGTTTATAACGTTGTAAAAAATAGAACTATCTTGGTATAAATTAGAGCTAACGTGGTATAAATTAGGTTTATAACGTGGTATAAAATAGAACTAACTTGGTATAAATTAGTAAATTAGATCTAACGTGGTATAAATGAGATATAACGTGGTATAAATTAGGTTTATAACGTGATATAAAATAGAACTAACACAAATTAGATATAACGTGGTATAAATTAGATCTAACGTGGTATAAATTAGGTTTATAACGTAGTAAAAAATAGAACTAACTTGGTATAAATTAGAGCTAACGTGGTATAAATTAGATATAACGTGGTATAAATTAGGTTTATAACGTGGTATAAAATAGAACTAACTTGGTATAAATTAGTAAATTAGATCTAACGTGGTATAAATGAGATATAACGTGGTATAAATTAGGTTTATAACTTGGTATAAAATAGAACTAACATAAATTAGATATAACGTGGTATAAATTAGATATAACATGTAATAAAATAGAACTAACAAGCCATCACACGCTACAGAATAGAACTAACACTGTGCAGAATAGAACTAACACTCTACAGAATAGAACTAACACTGTGCAGATTAGAACTAACACTCTACAGAATAGAACTAACACTGTACAGATTATAACTAACACTCTACAGAATAGAACTAACACTGTGCAGATTAGAACTAACACTCTACAGAACAGAACTACCACTGTGCAGAATAGAACTAACACTCTACAGAATAGAACTAACATGTTATAATATATAACTAAAAGGGTGCAGATTGGAACTAACACAACATTAGTTATACTAATATATAAGAACTAACACGGTTCTCTGTATTTGGGTTAAGATTTGTAACAAACTGTTTTCTGGATAAGCAAAATTTAAGATAACTAGTCCCATCCAGCACCGTCATCAAGAACTCTTCATCTTCCTAATTTCTGTACGCATACATGGCTTTTTCAAGATGAACATAATGGAACATTGCACGCATACATGGCTATAGGTGTATCTTTCAAGAAACCTGTGCAAAAATTATCATTATCAATTAGACTGCTGAGGATAAACCACGATAACTAGTCCCATCCACTATCTAATTTGCTCTGAATTCAAGGGGGTCATCTTAAAACTTTATGCTTGTGCAAATGAAGCTCTCCCTTTTGAAGCCCACTCTCAGTTAAACAATTTCCTTGCTTACAAAACTTTGTTTATGTGAAGGAAGACTTTAGCATGGTTCACTAACTTATGTCGAGGCAGAAGGAAGCAGGATAGGATAAAAAAAGAACACCCAACTGTTTTGGTGAACGGGATGAGACCAAGGGATTTGTCAAAGCTTCTCTCATGGTCAAAGCAATTCAAACGTGGGGAGTGCGCTTTGATTGAGTATTCAAATAGTTCCCTCCACTTAAAACAAATACTTTCATGTGGTACTTGGATGTGTGTATGTGGATATGAATGTGGTACTTGGATGTGTGTATGTGGATATGAATGTATTTATGGGGAATTTGACAATTGAACGAAAGCATTCTGTCTATATGATTGACGCGTACTAATTTGTAGCGTTAATTGCGGATAGACACCCCATACTATCGCCCAACTACGGATAAACCCCCTATAGCTTTATTGTCGTAGACAGACTCGTTAAATGAACTTTTTGTTGACTTTTTTTACCATAGTAGAAAGAGAAAATTAATGTTTTTCGAAAAATCGACTCTACGTGTTTATTATAGAAAAAAAAAACATTCACTCAAGGGTTCTATCCGCAATTGAGTGATAGCACGAGAGGTCTATCCACGACAATAGAACTACAGAGGGTCTATTCGCAGTTGACCCAAATTGATATACGTAAGAACTACCCGATGCGCGCGCAACATTTTAATAAGTTACTGCACAGCAATTATTCAACTGAGGGTTGTAATATCGTAGTTAAAACCCAACTCTTTCTGCTAGTCTACTTGTTACAATATCTACGAAAGATGATCTAAAATTAATTTCTTCAAACTTTTAACATTAATTAAGAAAAACATTCCAACGCCATCTGCAAGTCTTGGGCTTCTGTCGGTTAAAACCTGTTGAATTTAATTCAAAGCCCTCATCATCATCGTCATGATCATCATACCGATGTTTACTTCAATATTAATTAAGCAAATGTGGTACTCCATCAAAGCTATTTTAATCACGCATCCCTGTCTAGTTTGCAGATGCGACGGTGACCTGAACATATCTAAGCTTGACAACATATGTATGAATGAAACTTCTGAGCACTAAATATTCCAAATGTGAAATCTGATAAAATATTCAGTTCTAAGATATCGTCGGTGGTATCTGCGGAGATTTATGTTTATCGTAAAATATATTAAATTATCAAACGAAACATGTACATACAAACAGCTGGATTCTTAGTCGTATGTTTTCTTATGATATTTTAAAATCCAAGGCTGTTAGATTTAAAATTGAAGGAGACAGAAATTCTGAGGCGTGAAACACTTTCATTAAAGAAATATTTGCCCCCACTTGATATTCAAAGTTGCTTCGGATTAATGCAAATTTTCTTCCCATGATACAACAGAAATTAAAAATTCCGGTAAGCAAATCTGGAATTTTCCTTAATTCGTTGTGAAACAAGTTTGTAATATTGCAGATGTTTTTGATAGAAAAGATCCAGAAACGAATTGTTAATAGATATCTGAAAACATAAACTATTTATAGGTTTGAAAATGTGCTTCCAACAGTCATAACTTTTCAAAACACCCATTGGAGCAAACAGCCACTTTTTAAGTGGTCACTTGTCTTTTCATAATTTTTTTAAAATTCAAAATAACATTTAAAAAATATATATATTCAATGTATAATTATATATATAATCGCGTCAAAATCGCGCTACCTGCACGCGGGTTTAGAAGCCTACACTTTGATCCATTATTCAAAGCCCAATAAGCATTCAATATTTTTAAACCTCTAAAAGAATGTTCAAAATTCCAATGTGGGACTATCTTGTTTTTTTTACAAACAAATACTAACAATTTCCTAGTAGCTCCCGCCTCTCTGGCTTAATTAGCTAATCCTCAGCCTGTGCACATCACGAGACTATTAGCTTAATTAGCTAATTATGCTGACGCAATAATACAAGATCACCTTTTTTTGGGTTGTCAAATGATGGGTCTTGACCCGTATTGAGTGGACTTGGGCTGAAGCAAAATGCCGTAACGAGAAGCGTTTTACCTTTTTTTGGGAAATATTGTGTCATAGCCCCCTATTTTTCAAAGCCCGTGTGTCCCAGTGTGTTGGGCCACAAATTGTATAATGTGGCAATGGGGCCGCTGGGTTGAAAATAATGTGTTTGTCTACTTGCGACTTGAGGTGAAAGTATGAAAGTGGCTTTTTTTTTAGTGCGAAAATGTATCTAAGTCAGACATACATTGTTTATTTGCTAAAATAAGTAAACAAGTAAACAAGTTATTGTTGAAAGTAGAAAAGTGAGGATGATGTGACAACATTATTTTGTTTATTTATATATTAAAAACCCATGTTTTTCTTTAAATCACTCTCCTTCTCTATTTACCATTTTGAACCATATCCAGGACTGAGATCATGTAGTCATCAGCACCGATTTAACAAAATAAATAAAACCTAAGACATATATACCCAAAACTAAGCAATCATCATGGATAGTTCTAGTATAATCTCACTGGCAAAATTTTAGCAAAAAAGAAATTCTTGGTATTATTAACATTATGATCAAATTATTTTTGTAATACTTGCAAATGGAGATGAGAGAATCACAAATAACACCCAAGCTACAAAATGTAAATAACCCAATTATTCATTTTTAATGAAAACAAATATCAGTGACATATTTCAAACTATTGTTGCAACAAAAATTGATGAGAATAAGTATTCAAAACGCGGGGAAAAACAGTGGGATTAGTTCTATGGAGGTAAAAAATAAAAAGGGAAAATACAGCGGGAAGAGAAAAGAGGTGTGAGAGAAAAATTAGAGGATAGGAGATATCGTTAAAGATGAAACAAATTTGATATATTAATTATTATAATATTTTTAATATAATGTGGTCCCCACTTTCCACTTTCATGGCTCACTTCTGCACTTTTTTTAGGGGATGTTGAAATTGTAAAAAATCTAATGTGGACTATATTTTGGATCTCAGTTTCACTATCACTTTCAATAAAACAAACAAGTGAAGTCTCAAGAATAAGTGATTTTCATACTTACAATTTTCACTTACAACTAAACAAACACCCTCTAAGTGCGATATGATGAGAAAATTGGAGGGAAAGTTGGGCAATTTCCCGCCATAATCCATTAATCCTCTCAAGATCCTGAGTTCCTCTCAATTCCTCTTATTTATTGTTTGTATTCTCTTATTTATGGTGTTAGTATTTATGTTCTTCAATCCACCTCACGTTCTAAAATTTCCTTCATTACTCCTCATAACTTCCCTTCATTAATAACCAAAAAACCTTTCATTTGCATGGTGTTCCTAGGTGAGAAAATGGTGTTCTCGATGGTAACTTCTTCAACATTTTTTTTGGAATTGAAATTTAATTTGGCGGATAGGTTGAAAGTTCTATATGATGCTTTATCATTGGTATATAAATCTAAAAGGAATCCCAACATAAGTTTTGTGATTGAGAATGAAGATGCCTTGAAGTGTCTGGTGGAGCATAACCACAATATTGGTTGGGTGGAAATCCATATGCAAGTTATTATAAATATAAGGTTTTCACTTCCCAAAACACTTAAAATGTACCCCCTGAAATGTATATTATCATTAAACTTTGGTGAAAGTTGTGATTTTTGTGATACAAGTGTGGACAAATGATAAATATATAGTAAAAAATTTTAGGTTTAATTTTAAATATGACAGTCACATGTTAACTATAAGACTCTTTTTTGTTAAGTTTAACAAAAAGTTTATATATTTGATGTTATTTTTGGTGTTAATATTAGCATTTGACTGTTTTTTTAAATTTGTACAGTATAATTCCTACGTTGAACTCGCAATGCTATGAGACTACTCCCGTTGCTATGTCTAGTTCAGAGAAGATTCCTAATGATGATATAGTGAGATTCGATGACATTATCAACAATATTTTCCTGATTCTTGCATTGTGGCACACTACATTAATTGAATACTTACGACAATTTGAAAGTGTCAATGACTTAAGGTTAATTTTACAATACTATCCTATAGCCAAACAGTTTGATTTACGAAATATGCCCTATGAACGTGCAAAATAAGTTCCTCACGCAATATGGACTTAGGATTAATTACAATAATATATGACTGGGGTAAAGAGAGCCCACAAGAGTAGCTTTACGGTGATGCGTATGAGTCGTACGATCAACTAAGATGGTGAAAATCACATTTTTGCTATTACATTTACAACTTATTTCAATATTTATTGGTTAAATGACACTTAGATACCCTAATGTTTCACTATCTTTACGCTTAAAAAATCCTAAGTTATAAAAAGTAACATAAAAATACCCTAAGTTGTCAAAAAGCAACACATTGCTACATTCTCTTAAATAGATAACAGAATATTCCTAGAAATATCCCCCTGTACATAGTACACAAAAACTTTATTACTGTATTGCCCATATTTATTACTTTAATTACCATTTTACCTACATTTTACCTATCCTTTAATTTATTACTAATATTTTAATGGAGGTAATTTTCGTGAGAACTAACCGTGGACAACATGGAGTAGTTTTATGCTACTTTTTACAACTTAGGATTATGATATTTATGTGCAAGATAGTCATTTTTTAAAATAAATTAAGGGACTAGCTAATATGGGGGAGGGAAAAAAATAAAAAATAAAATAAAATTAAATTAAATAAAATTTAAAAAATTGTTTTCTTACCTATTGCTCTAACTTTTTCCCCTCACTCGGATCCCGTGATCACCACCCGCGTTAGAGTTCACGCTAATTCGCGGGCTTTCGCAAAAGAAGGCCCACTTTCTGATCTCCTTCTCAATGGGCTTCTTCTCATCAACGGCCCACCCCGTCATCGCCGGCGGCACACCAGCGCCGCCACCACATCGGACTCTCATCCCGAGTGGGCCCCAGTTCCTGCTCTACCGCCCTCGACGGTTCTCTGACGGCGGCCGCTTGCGAATGGCCGTTAAAATGGACGGAAAAGAAAGCTCTGTTGCTGACACCGTCATTGACGCCGTTGACGCCAAGCCGGTGCCTCTTCCATTAAAATTTCCAATTTGGTTTACTAGTTATACTGTTTATAGCACAGCAATCACAAATTTGTGAAAAAGTAGCAATTTTTGCTAATTTTTCTCTAAAATTTTCTTAATTTTTAGGGTTTTTAGTCGATTGATAAACCTAAGTCTTCGCTCACTGTTAAATGGCTAGTGATTAATCATATTTGAAGAATAAATTCTCTTAAAATTTTAGATTGGTGACATAAAATAGTACCCAGAATTTTGTATACTACTATTAGCAGTATCCACATTTTGAATCAAATCTGAAATCTGGACGTCAAAATTGAAAATCTGCACCTTAAATATCTACTATACGTTGGAAACGAAATTTTGAAGGATTTCAACGAGTTTACCCATGTATCGTAGGTTATCAAAATAAAAGTTTCAGAATTTTCATGAAGTTAGTTAACTCTATGCCCCTTAATGTGATAAAAAACTCATAGAAATAATTGGAATTGGTGTTTCTAGGTAGTCTGTGTGTATTAAATTGCATCCGATGGTATGAATTTTCAATTTGGAAACCCAAAATTTGAATTGAAATCGATAGTGTCCACGTCTTGCATACTATTAATAGCATTCTAGCTCAACATTTTTCTTTTTCTTATTTTCATTGTCTATCTTACTTGAATTTATTGGATACTGACCCTGTTGTTAGGGTTTTAGGTGATCGCTGAACCTCCAACGAAACCAGAGCGAGATTATACAGGAACACCATATGTTCCCATTTATGTAATGCTACCTGTAAGTTACTCATCAGAAACCTTGTCAAAAAAATGAATTTGGACTCATTGTCTATCAAGACAGAATTTAATCTTGTAATTCATTTTATTATAGCTTGGTGTGATCAATATGGACTGTGAGCTAGTCAATCCAAACAGTCTATTGGAACAATTGAAGGCTTTAAAATCTTCCAATGTTGATGGTGTCATGGTTGATTGTTGGTGGGGAATAGTGGAGGCTCATGAACCACAGCGATATAGATGGAACGGTTATAAGCAGCTTTTTCATATGGTTCGAGAACTTGGGCTTAAGCTGCAGGTGTGAAACCTTGAAGGGCTTTTTGAGATATGAATCCCTCAAATCTTCAATAATTCCATATTACTCCTTTAATTCTTTGAAATTGTATATACATCCCTCAAATCCTAAGGGTCTTGCAATTTGGTCCCTGAATTACCATAATCACTCTTAGCTTATGTTTTTGTGAACACAGAGGTGTTTGGGGTTCTTGGGGGGAACATAACATAAGGTGTATTTGCTAATTGAGACACCAATTTGCTAGACGCCTTAGGATTTGGATGATGTACGGGCAAATTGAAGATTTGAGGCACTAATATGGAGCTATTGAAGATTTGAGAGACTGATATCTAAAAGACCCAACCTTGAATGTCGCAAAATGGCACATTTGATATATTGTAGGTCTAAAACTATGATTTTTTATGTTAAGGTGGTTATGTCATTTCATGAATGTGGAGGAAATGTCGGTGATGATGTGTGTATTCCTCTGCCTCATTGGGTGATAGAGATCGGTAGGGGTAATCCGAACATTTTCTTCACTGATCGAGAAGGAAGGAGAAACTACGAATGCCTTTCGTGGGGGATTGACAAAGAACGGGTTTTGAGAGGTCGAATGGCAGTTGAGGTTTGAATACTTGATCCTTAACTTAGCAAGGATTAGTTCGGTGCTCTCTTTAGTTATTTGTACTTTGTAAATAATCAGTTTAAGTGGATCCTCTATCTAATTGAACAATATTGAAGATACAATGTAAACACTAAAACGCACTTAGGTTTTATGTGAGTTATATGCATAAAGTGCAGAAAAAATGCACGTAGAAGCTTTTGATACTTATATTTACAATTAGATATCTTGTAACTTTAGTACACCTTTTGTGTTCTTAATCTGAGGAAAGTTAGAAACAAATTGTGTGATTTTTACCTGATGTGGTGAATTTCTATTTTCTTATGTATTTTTTATTAACTTTTTAGGTGTACTATGACTATATGAGAAGCTTTAGGCAGGAGTTTGATGAGCTTTTTGAGAATGGGAGCATCACTGAAATTGAAATTGGATTAGGACCCTGCGGAGAACTTCGCTACCCATCTTATCCAGAAAAGCATGGGTGGAAATACCCTGGCATTGGAGAGTTTCAGGTAACCTCGCTCCATATGGAGAAGATCATGGAAATCGTAACTAAGTTTTAATCATCTTTCAAGGTTTTAAAACTAGGTCCTGAGATATTCTCCAGGGAAAAATATGAACAAGAAGGAACCTTCCCTTAACCCAGAATGCTACATGAAACATAAGAATCTATCTTATTATTCAGGAATATGACTACCTTACTTCCTTTTATGCAGTGGTATAATTCAGTTGCTTCAAGTGTTGGGATGAAGAGTCGCATATATTTCTGAGCTTTTTCACACAGACCCCTGTACTATTGCTTTTTTTAAGTTACTACCCCTATAGTTTCATTGTTGTGGATAGGCCCTATAGCTTGAATTTTTTGACTCTACTCACTGATTCACTCATGCAATATCTGCCAAAATTTCACCACGGGTGAAAGAGTATTTAGAGAGAGAGAGAGAGAGAGAGAGAGAGACTCACAGAATCTAATCCGCAACAATAAAACTATAGGTGTAGTTATCCAAAACAACAATAATATGAGGTACCTATGTGCAATTAGCCCATAAAGTTATTGTCACCTATCAATCATCCATTGTCAAGTAGATTCTCCAGTTGTTATATGTTTATGAGAAATTGTGTCTTTTGCAGTGTTATGATGAGTATCTTTTGAGGAATTTAAAAGAAGCAGCAGAGACAAGGGGCCACTCTTTATGGGCAAGAGGACCAGATAATGCTGGCTCTTATAATTCCTACCCACATGATACTGGATTTTTTCGTGATGGTGGTGATTATGATAGTTATTATGGTAGATTCTTCCTTGGATGGTATTCCCAAGTGTTGATAGATCATGCTGACCGTGTATTGTCACTGGCTAAATTGGCATTTGAGGGTTCATGCATTGCTGCAAAGGTTAGTGATATTTCTTCCGTCCCCTCGTAAATTTGAAATTTCACTATGCTTTGATCTTTATAGTTTATGGGTATTGTTTATCGCTTAGTTCTTGACTTATGTTTCAATATGCACCAAATTTGAGTTGTGAAACTATTGGCTCTTAAAAGCTTCAGATAGTCACCAAACTATTTATTCCACTGTTACTAGTTTTTCCTGACACTATAATTTATTTTTCTGTTGTTGTATATTATCATTTTTCATCAACTTTTCTTGACCTTGTTCTGTTGTTCTTTCTCACCAAAAAATAAAAAATAAATAAAAAGAGTGACTTATTGTATTGATTCACTCAATTTCCTACAATGTAAAACACTGTTAATTGCTTGAACTGTTTCCGGACTCCACATAATCAAGACTTAGTTTCAGCCCATTCTGTATATCCTAATCTAGTTTTTGTTATTATTTCCTAATGCCTCAAATCTTGAATTTCTCTTTGTAATGCTATTCTTAATTGCTCATCTACAGTTCTTTCTGCAATAGGTATCAGGCATCCATTGGTGGTACAAGACAGCCAGCCATGCTGCTGAATTGACAGCTGGATTTTATAATCCGTGCAATCGTGATGGTTATGCTCCCATTGCAGGAATATTAAAGAAGCATGAGGTAGCTTTGAACTTCACATGTGTTGAATTGAGGACATTGGATCAGTATGAAGGCTTTCCGGAAGCTTTGGCAGATCCTGAAGGCTTGGTATGGCAGGTAATCGAAGCTACGGAGTAGTTATCCTTTTGTTTTCGCTTGATATAATTTCCTTTTCTTTTGTTTAGGTTTAGGGGTTATAGCGCTTGTAGCTCTATTTCTACTTTTAGGGTTATTTTCAGTATTATGGAGTGTAGCACTTATGTCTCATGTTCTATTTTATTAGTAAATACACCGCTAACCCCGTGACGTCGTTACTTTCTCGTTAGTTTCTAAAACTCGCATGGGAATCTCATGGAATTGTTCTTGGTAATATATAACTTCAACAGGAGTCTAGAACAAAATAGATGTCGTTGCACTCCTAGGGGGGTGCATTTGCATGTGACCCTTTATTTTTATTGGTGTTATGCCTTCAACAATGGATTCATGTAAAAATAGATCATTTCTTCAGATCAGAAGGCACAGTTCCTGAGGAGAGGCCATTCCACTATGAAAGTTCCTCATGATATGTTAATCAGGCAAGTCTCATCCTGTGGTCTTTCTTGTTTATTGATCACTGACATGCCTTACCTATTCTCTATAAGAGGACGTGAGCCCACACTCTTTTTCTCTTGAATATGAAATAAGGTGCTCATTGTCCATTCAAGCTCCTTAACAAATGCTGTTTAAGACGAGTCTCGAACCCGAGTCTCTCTTGTCCTTTCACAGGCCTTAGCAACCTTCTGCAAATGGATATATCTGTGTGTATTTGTGCATTTGCTATGAGTATATTGGTAATGTCTATTGTTGACTTGTTTCATGTTGGAGCTCATTTTTTTCCAAATGTATACGATTCAAGGGAACTTGAGCTTATCACAGGAAATGAGCTTTCTCTACGTAATATATTTGTGTGTACCAGTGTTGGATCCAGAAAAATTTTCTTAGAGGGGCAGATGATAAGTATTTATTTACCTAAATGAAAATAAACTACCAATTTTAACTGAGGTAAATAAAAATGGGCTACTAATTTGTAAATGCGAAATTCAAATTTTTAAAAAATTCAAGTTGGGGTGCAAATTGTTTAAAACTTTGGGTGCAAATTGTGATTATACTACACTATAAAACGCAATTTTCTAGATTGCTAGGGGTGCAATTGCACCCCTAATCAACTATTTGTGTCCACCCATGTTTAGCACGAATCTTGATGCGTGCATCACTATCAGCTACTAATGCATTCAATAGTAGTTGTCAATGCAGTCTGCACTGACAGTGATGAGAATATTTGTACTAGGTCAGGTGTCTTCATCTCCTGTCTCACTTACGATGTCCTATAGAGGACCCTCTATAGGGGTCTTATTTTTTATTTTTCCTATATTGTTGTGGATGGGATTGTAAAGAAATCACCATTGCCAGGTGCTAAATGTTGCATGGGATGTCGGTATACTAGTCGCTAGTGAAAATGCTCTACCATGCTACGATAGACATGGCTACAATAAGATTTTGGAGAATGCCAAGCCGTGGAATGATCCGGATGGGAGACATTTATCAGCCTTCACCTATCTGAGGCTTAGCCCAATCCTTATGGAGCCCCACAATTTTGCTGAGTTTGAGCGTTTCGTCAAGAGAATGCATGGTAAACTTCTTGTTCAATTTTTATCTTTCTTCAGATTTCTTTTAATGAAAAGATAGCACTGATCCAGTGCTTTCTAGCTATCTTAGTGATAATGTATTCGGTTTCTTCCTAGAAACCACCTTAAAATAGGGTTATTATATAAAAACCACCTTTTAATTTTAATTTATACATAAACCACCTTTGAAGTGGATTTTTGTTGCAATCAATCACTTTTGGTTAAATTTTCACTTAAAAAACAAAAAATAAACTTAAAAAATTCAAGTTCAAGGCACGTCAGTTGTATTCTAACAAGATCTAGACATTAAAATATGAATCAAGTGTCTTGAATGTGAGTTTATTTAGGGTAATTTTGGATTTCTAGTGAAAAATTGACTGGGAGGTAGTTGATTGCAACAAACTCTCACTTTAAAGGTGGTTTATGTATAAACTGAAATTGAAAGGTGGTTTCCGTATAATTACCTTATTTTTAAAGGTGGTTTCTAGGAAAAAGACGCTAATATATTGGACACATTGGGCGCTTTTTCGTAATACATTTGGTGTCTGGTTTTGTTACTCATAATTAATAGCTGAACTTCTTCTGACCAAATCACAATTATTTATTCATTAGTTTTTACCTGTTTTTCTTGCGTACACATGCAAGTACACACACCGATTTGTAGATTATGCCCTCTTTACCCACCCACCCACACGCGCGCACCCACACACCCAAAAAAAACACATCAAATTGAGCTACTTTTTTCTTACCACTTATCTTTTTTTATTGATGGAATGCAACTCACAAGCGTAAAAAGCTAACTTTTCTTTGTACAAGCCTCTTCTTTCTTTTCTTTTTTCTTTTTAACGAGGGGAAAAATTGACGAATATAGTCACATGATAAAATGAAAGAGACTTTATCCCTTTATTATCGTGAGATTTATTTCAGCGAAATAAACTAAGGATTTCTTTTTATATCATGGATTTAGTTACCTTAGAGTGGGATGAGTGGATGACCATCAGGTGTCGGTTGAATTATTTTGCCTTTGTGCGGCAGTGATTAGGAAATACTCCTGAAATTAGCATTTTAGTTTCCAAATGTTTTGATCTTTCGTCATCATTTTCACACTATCAGCGGCAGTTGAATAATGTTTTGACAACAGCCTTTCTATTCTTTTTCTTTTTTTACTTTTCTTGGGCAGGTGAAGCTGTTCCTGATCTACAGTTGCAGAGAATTGGAAAAGAAAATCATGATGACTCTTAAATTGTCAAAGATCAACTCTTTGAAAAATTACGGGGTAACGGATTGATGGTTGTAAATTTTGAACTTTTGTTCAATAACATAGTCTACTATGGCGTGTTATCTTGCTTAACGTTTCAGGCCGTGCTCGAGCTATAAGCGCTTTAACTTACTGATCAAGCAATCTTTAGAAGGAAAGAATATAATCAGTATGTGAGGATATAGTTTGTCCATCTTTAAAAGGGTTAATTGCGGATAGATCATGTGTACTATCTCCCGATTGCAGATAGAACCCTTGTACTTTTATTGGTGCGCCTAGACCCCTGTACTATTGCCCAAGTGCGGACAGTTTTTTTTTTTTGGCAGTGTGCGGGGGTTGTTTTGGGCAACTCCTAAAGGAGTTTATTTTTGGGGTCCCCCTCATCCAACTCCTACAATTGCATTTTGGTGTACATAAACCAGCTCATGCACGAAACTCATCGACCTTCACTCATTGCATTCTAACATTAACTCAACCTCTCCTCCTCTTCTTCATCATTAATGGACATCCAAACTGAGGACGAAGCAATTGTCAATGTCGAGGTGGACGAAGGATGAAGTTGAGTGTGAAGATATTGAAGCAGTTGTCGATATCAAGATTGATGGAGGCAGCGTGGGGATATTATTGACCGTATCAGCATCCACCATTGTGTAGTACGTGATTGCTAGCAAGTTTGAGAAGTAATCTCCGTAGCCTTTAAATGCTTCTTAATAATATCTCCTCTTGCTCGGCGTCACTCTTGATCCTCCCTCTCCTAGTTTGCATAACCTCTTGGGTCCCTAACGTTTATACTTTCTCGATGTTTTTATCTCACTTTTGAGTATGGAATATTATTCTCTTTTTCGAGTTTTTTTATTTTGTACCAATGGTTAAAGTTCCTCCATCTTTAACATTCATAACACTGACATGGAACCACTAGAGTGGAAAGAATAGCCAGCAATAATGATTAAGGCGAGATGACATTTCACAAATTTAAACTTCGGGGTATTTATTTCGAAAAGGAACGAAGTTTTCAGGTAGATGTGCAAATAACTCTTAAGAAAAAACAGAAAACACCACCACCGCGATCAAAGCCTAATAATAAGATCGAGGCTTAACAGCAAGTCACTTCTGGGTGATTAACTATCACACTAACTATTGGAAATACATCACATTATGTTGTTCCATAAAAACACATAGGGTCAACTTCTATGATACGAGCCTCTGAAGCTTTCAAGTGCACTCATTTGAAAGCCTTCACAAGCTGGTAAAGCCCCATCATCAACTCTCTGGACTTCGTGTAGAAATTGAGGCTTATCGCCGTCATTCTTCTTACTTTTCCAGCTGCTGGAACTGATAGTTCTGAGGCTGCAAGAATGAAAAGGAGTAAAATGATCAATAAAAATTGAGTAAAATACCTAATTTACAGTTCAGTATAAAGTTCATCAAGTACATGTTTACTGAT
>NC_033800.1:73107805-73111431 GCF_001876935.1 Asparagus officinalis | reverse complement strand
CCCCCCCCCCCCCCTCCAAACAAAGCAAAAACAATAAACAAAAAAGGTTAGTTATATATTTACCCCTTAAATCATCAATATTTGCAGAAATACCCTCCAAATCGTAGTATTTGCAAATTTACCCCCAAATTCATCAACATCGAAACAAAAATGCCTCTCATTTCAAAATCAAACAGATCAGATGTATTTTTATTGGTGTACCCTTACTCAATTCAGCTCAGGTCATCCCAAATTCCAATTCCCATCAACTCATTCCTACATCCCTGATCAAAATTAGGAAGATAAAGGAGAGGGATATGCATAGAAGTAGGAGAGGGAGGATACAGACACCGAGTGGAAGTGGCATATGACTGAAAGTGGCCGAACTACATAAGCGAAGCCAAAGGCTTCCGTGGCAGCATCAGAATCGGGCCAACTTGCCGATTTAAGTGCTTAATGAATATTTTGTGATTTCTAGCTTATTACTTCTCAGATTGATAGATGAGATAAGAGTGAAATTAGAGAGGTATTCAATTGATTGTAGGCTCCAAACTTGTGAGTGAGATGACTGAAAGCAGCCAATCTCGCAGATTCTCGTTTCAAAATTTATTTAGTGCTTTCTTCTTTCGTTAATGTACATGGGTTAGAATGGAGAAATGTGGTTACTTTGGTGCATGAAACTGTTTGACGCAGCTGGAGGTGGGTTTTCTTTCAGATAGAGAATAGAGAAGACGAGAGAACAGAGTTTTAATGTAGTTAGTAAAAAGAAAAGAAGCAAATAACAAGGGTAATTTAGTCATTTTTAAAAAAAATTAACATAATTAAAATGGAATATGCTAAGTATATACCTTAACAGAATAAGCGGAGGGCATCTTTCTATAATGTTGATGAATTGAGGGTAGTTTTGCAAATATTGAGATTTGAAGGGTATTTTTGCAAATAGAGATGATTTAAGGGCTAAATGTGCAAATAAGAAAAACAAAAACAAAGTTTAAGGATTATTAAAAAACCCCTTTCAACTTTCAATGTTTTTCAAGAAAAAAACCCTAAAAGCGTGAACTTTAATTTTTGCTGGCAAATATATCCCACTGTGTAAATTTTACCCACCCATGTAAAAATTGCACTTAACACCGTTAGGCGGGTCTTATGAAAAAATCTTGAAGTTGAAGGGGTTTTCTGATATTTTGAAAGTTATGGGAGTAATCTGTCCAAAGTAAGGGGGTTTTCTAAAATTTAGCCACATAGAATAAAGCATGCTGATCTATCATCTTGAACTTAATATAAAAATTAGAAGCATTATGGATGGTATAAATCATGCATCACGCTTATCTAGAACTTACATTGAAGTCATCTGATGCTTTCGGGGTTTTACATCCTCAGCCTACAGTAAATAAAACTGTGAATAGAGAAGGTCTCTGATTCTGTAATATTCTTCTGTCAGAGGTCCTTCAATAACCACTTGTTGAGCACCAGCCTACAAACAAGAATAAGAAAAGAAAGGAAAAAAGAAAAGAAAGAAACATAAAAGCATTAAAAAGCCATATCGGTCAATATCTATAAATCAACTACCCGTTGTTAAGAGGGATATAGGAAATAACCTTCTGGCTGGGATTGCTAACTTTCCGAAGGGTGACATACTCACCACAACGCAGAACACCCCCAGCAAATTCTACCTGAAGACAGAAAGAAAAGACATGAAATGACTAATATGTAATGCACCATGAATAATCAAATCAAAAACTCCAGTTACTTAAAATAACAGAATAAATTGACTAAAATACTTTTAAAATGAGCATTTAATAACAGAATAAATGACTAATACGCAATAAGATGTGGGAGATGGTATTTGTTCATAGTTTCAAACTAGCTTTTTATACTTCACACGGAGAGCATTCTTTACTCCATGGAATGTTTTCGATAATAAACTGCACTTCTTTCTCAAAAGAGCACCTTTCTTACCATGGAATATGTAATACATCTAAACACCTATGGAGAAATGGAGCATATATTTTCAAGAATAAGGAAAAGAGTTCTACCTGAATGTCTTTGCTTGCAAGAAATTGCTTGAAATCAGCCAGCTTCAAATCTCCGACGAGTACTGAATCGTGCGGCGGAGGTTTTGATGAGAGAGGAAGCAGAGAAAGCATGTCATTAGTGTTTCCTACTTCAGCATCAATCCAAGCAATCTCATATTCACCAAGCTGTTAGCAATGTCTAGAGTTTATCAGAAAGTCCTTCCAGGCAGTAAATAAAATAAACAGATAATTCGAGCAACAACATGAATAACCATCCTCCAGTTAGCAATGTTAATGCTCATATAATGCTGCATGCCCACGCACATGTAATTGAAAATGCTGAAGTTACATGCCTTATATATGTAGGTCATATACTGTAGATGTGAAAAACTTAATCCATTACATTATAGCTTATTCTTTAGCTTTTTGGTCATCAAGTAGGATAGCATCTATTTGCTGTATCCCTTGAATAAACTTAAGAGAACGTCCTATATGAAGTCATCCGTCTGCTAGTTGTCACCACAGTGACTTCAGGCATGAACCTCTGCTTCCAGAAACTAACAATAATGCCATATTTTAGGGAAGTAAGACAACATTGTCAGCTGAAAAGTTTACCAAACAATAGGGTTATGTTAAAGCTCCTTAAAAGGAGTTCCATCTGGTGGTGATAGCATATCAGAACATCAACTTATCAACCGATTGTTTCTCCTATTAGTTTTTGCTAGCAAGCGCAGCAGGTTTAAGATTTTCAATTCTAAACTATGTCATTGAACCAGCATCTAAGGTTCCAAGTGCTTTTCTACTTTGCACAAGATTTGATAATCAAAAGCAGAGCAATTAAATTCACAACCCAAGACTGTCAATGGCTGATAACTATGGCTGATGACTTTCCCCCCAAATTTTTATAGTTTTCGTGGTTTTTCTTCCATTGTAGCTACCAAGTGTAGAGGCTAGTTTGAGCTTGGATACCTGCTAATCCGCTAACAGCCAAACCAAAACCATCAGTAACATCATATTATGTGTCAAAACCATCAGTAACATCATATTTGAGCGATGTGTTACTCTTTGAACTTTTAATTCAGTCTACATTTTTACGGGTCTCAATCTTACTCTGAATAAATCTCCATCACGTAAATATTTATGATTTATCCTCCCAATATAAAAGCATATCATCGCTACTCTTTGACAGTTGCAAGAAATAGGCTTCTGCCAACATCTTCACTATTCTCTTGAACCATATGAAGATTAATAGTCATGTCATCCAGTCGAAATATTTGCATAGAGTACAAATTGGTGAATCGTCTAACATTTTAAGTCTAATTTAGAACCCTCAAGAATAATTTCATGGAATTTTGTTGTAGTGTCACAGTTAAGATGAAACTTCATACCTTCTTGAAGAGAACATTGCTCATTAGTTTCTCAGAAAGCTGAACCTGTGGTGTCATATAAGAACCCATGAGAAGTAAGCATGTGTTAACAAACCAAAATGAAGCATCATCTAGATATCAAGCCATTAAATTCCAGGCAAAAGGAAAAATAGTCAATACCTTGTATGCACATAAATCAGAAGTTACATCAATGGGTTCTTCAATTTGTGGAGCATAAACATGGGGACAAACATGCTTCAAACAG
>NC_033800.1:73100843-73107795 GCF_001876935.1 Asparagus officinalis | reverse complement strand
ACCAATACCTTCACATAAATAACGAAAAAAACTGATTTAAGCATTGTTTACTTATGCGAAAAATAAAGCATAGCTTAGACTTCTAGTTTCATATGCTTGTATCCCAACTAAGGTGCTAGTAAGGCATATTGACGTATAACATCTAGCAATATCAACAACAACTACAGATCTTTTCTCGCAAATCATGCATGAGGTAAGTAAGTCATGATTAACAGAGGGAAGTTTTATGGTTCATATTCTTCTGTAGGACTTTCCTTTCCTCAATAACTAAATTAAACAAAAACATGTCAAATTTGAATGTTGTATTTACCAATTTAAGGTTGTACATGCTACTTTCAGGCATAACCTTAACAATATATAGGTTTTAGTTAATCAAAGTTAATCACTTGTACCACAGTTTCGGTTATCATATTAACCAAGTACAATGCAAAGCTTCCTGTAGTTCGGGTTAAATGTATATTGTTTCTTCTAAAGCGACAATTTTTGTTTCATAATCATGGCTCTCATACTGCAGTGTCTTAGCAGTAGTGCAGTAAGTTTACCAAGCTGATCTTTGCTAGGAAAAGCATTAGAGGAGACAAACAATTAATTTGTATTCATATGGTATCTAAAAAATCCTCCAAATGAGAACGCCCGGAACATAAATGAATATGATCATGTACAGTTTATGCAAACTAAAAATCAATAATAACTATAATCATAACGAGAACTCCATCCTCCAGGTAGTTACACCAGCATTACTAAATTAGTTGTCTATGAAACATTCATATCAGGGTAAGAACTGCTGCTGAAAAAGAGTTTCTTTCAAATTGTTTCTTATGGTCATATCCAGTTTTAAGATGATACTGAGTGTCACTATAAAGATTTTTCACCTAATAGTGCAACAATACACACTGTCCATACAGACAGTTAAAAAGAAGAAATCACCACAACATGAAATATAGTCAAGTTTTATATTTTCCGTTGTTTTAGGTACATACAAGCTTCAGGGGAGCAACATGCGCTAAGATTGATTTAACAGACCGCCCATCAGACCGCCCTTCAAAGTCCATGTGTACCAGTGCACACTTCACTTGGACCTGAAATATATGACCAAAGCATTAGCATTTACAACAATACTGCCAGCTATAAAACAATATGAAGGGTCAATAATCACAGATTCATGGTGAAAGCGTAGGTACATGATAACCAAACATTCAAAAATAGTATAGAGTGCCCGAAAAACTTATTAGCAAGGAAAATTCTATAGTGACCTTTCCTGTGGTATGTACAAAGCATATCTCAGAGGTTCAAAGGTTATCATCACCTTTTCAGATGTAATTTATCCAAATATGCATTCATAACGGGAATTTAATGATACATCTAGCATCTTCATCATATTAAAGCAGACTGATGACTTTCTCTAAATGACAACTAAGAAGCTTGTATTTTTAAAAAGATACCCGGTAGGTGTTGCTAGAACATAAAACTACAACCCTCAACCCTCAACAACTTTGGGGTTTCGGTGTGGTGGCAGGAGATCTAACATGGGTATCAAAGCAACCCAGGTTTGGATCTTGTTGGCCACAAATTTAAGGAAGATTTAAACAAATTGTTACCGTTGTAGGTTTCAGCGAGCTCAAAGTCTAATTAGCCCCTAAACTTTAACCAGCTTTTCTACAAAGCCCTTGAACTCCTATTTTCATCTATTAAGCCCTTAAATTTTGTCCAACTTTCCTAGGAAGCCCTTAAACTCTCGTTTCAGTCTATTAAGCCCCTAAAGTTTGTCTTTTCATTCTATTTAGCTCCTAAAGTTTGTACTTTCATTCTATTTAGCCCTTATGGTCCAACATAATTATAAAAGGGTATAATGTCGTATTGAATTGTTTTTTAGGGAAGTGAATACTGTCATGCCAATATCTATAGAAGGATATAATTTCATATAACTGAACAGATTCTTAGATTAGTTAAAGGGAAAAAAATAATAATTCCTCCTCAATGTTTGGCTAAAAAACCCAATAAAATTCAATTGTACATGCTGCTTCTATTTCAATCAAAATTTTTACTGCATTATTGTATCTTGACTATACTTACGTCACAATGCTTTGATTCTTTATTATGTCCATCCCAAAACTTGCATACTGGGTGACAACTTTGAACAAATAGCAGATAGATCAAAGCTCAAATTGTAAGGCTTTGTCATGTCAATTCTTTTTACAGTATTCCAATTACATCCTAGCTAAAACATGTATTTGGAAAACATGTATTTGGGTGGTGTTTGAGGTTTAAAACCATCATCGGGGCTGGACATGAAATTTAAACCTTTAGAGGCTAAATAGAATGAAAATAAAAAGTTTAAGGGCTACATAGATTGAAATAAGAGTTTGAGGGCTTCATAGAAAAGTTGAGTAAAGCTTAGGGGCTTAATAGATTAAAATAAAAGTTTAAGGGCTTCATAGAAAAGTTGTGTAAAGTTTAAAGGCCTATTAGACTTTGAGCTCGGTTTCAGCCCATAAAAAGGGCTCTCAATAAATGCAACTATAACCCTCACCCTTGACTACAACTTCACAGTTTCGGTGTAGTGGCATGGACTTTGACAGGTGTAAAGTAGATATATACAACTTCTGACTAGTGCTTTGCAAAACAGAACTGCATTAAATGGGGATACAACCAAGAGCAGGTTTGTTGTGCAACTGGATCCTCAATCCAGAGTGATGAAAGCAGTAGGGGAAAAGAAAAGAGACACTAATCAATGGTATGAAATGAGGCAGAGAGAGGAAATAGGAAAAAGAGGAGAAAATAAAAGGGAAGAGGGAAGATCAAGATAAACGGAAAAGAGCAACCAAAAGAAGAAGGGTTATTTGCATATATATATCCCTTAAATCATGGGTATTTGCAAAAATACCCTCCAAATCTCAGTATCTGAAAGAGTACCCCTCAAATCATCAATTTTGGAAAAAATTACCCTTAAAGTAATTAATCGTCAACTCTGATAGGCTAATTTGTAATTACAATGTAAAAATTATCAACAAAATAGTCAAATTTTTATCATGAAGTTGATGATTTGTTGATTTGTTGATTTTAGAAGTACCTTTTCTCAAAGTTGATGATATGATGGGTAGTTTTGAAAATACTAATATTTGGAGGTAGTTTTGCAAATACTAATATTTGGAGGTACTTTTGCAAATACCCATGATTTGAGGGGTATATATGCAAATAACCCAAAAGAAGATGAAAAAAATTTGAAGAATGATTTCTACAACCTGCAGTACAAGAAAAGAAAATCAGACATCAGCGACATCTCTCTTCTCCTATTTACCTTTTTTTCTTTCTCATGTCAGTTAGGTATAAGAATATGAGATTTGATTTGGAACTTAAGGTTATATTCATCGAGCTATTGTCATACCTTGTAATATTTAATCAACTAACCCTACAGCAGGTGTACACAGTTTAATATGTAATTTGATATAATCTGCCCCATAACTAAGAAGTTATGCCCATTACATGATCACATTGGAGAACAGAATTATAGCAAAACACAACAGGGCAGCTAGATGGTCAGACTCTAGGCAAGCCCAATCTTAAAATGCGCATTAGCTATGAAAACACTATTCAAAATGTTTATAAAAGCAAGGATGTGCAACGAAGTACACATTATGTGCGACCATAGGGACTATGTACAAATTAGCTTACATTTGACAACAGTTGGTCATTTTAATAATGCAGGAGGCACGGAATCATGTCACAGAAGATAAAAAGACATCAGCTAGGAGGTATCTTATAACCTAAGTTGCTTCCATTTTCATGCACTCAAGCACTTCAGAGGATTTGGTCGGAAGGCAGCATGATCTTAATTCAACATTCCTTAAAAAAAAAGGATGACATTGCCTTGTACCAAGTTGATGCACGTTATTACGTCAGACACATGAAATCTACCTATTAGATGTCTCCAATTGGACTAAAAAGGCTAAAGAATTCTATCCCTCGCTATAACGTGTAATATGATATTACTATCTAATCATGTATTTAGGTTATATTTTCCACTGGTTAACAAGGTGTAAAAACAATACTGGGAACACCCAAAACAAACAGATATGATGTACAGGTACAAAATAATTACGGCAACTAAAACCATGCATTCATGACAAATATCTAAGAGTATACGCTATAAGCACAACAAACAATGAGAGAGATCATGTAGTTTAACTTATTCATCTGAAGAGATTTCAGATGAAATAGAACCAGAATAAGTTAAATGCGAGAAAAAGATAATTCAATATTAAAATCTCACTGTTAAAGTTGTTGCTTCCGAAAAAGAAAATTGTAATTTTACATACAGTGACTTCATTTGAAACAACTTTAGAAGGTGTTGAATCAAGGAGCAACTGAGCTGAGACTTCATCAAGTTTACCAGCCAGATCACCTCCTATACCCTGGAAAGAGATGAAAGAAGAAATCTATATTACAACACACAATAGAATTGGATTTGTAGGCTCATAGCTATTGAACATGCGGATAAAACTTTATACAGTTTGCAAGGAAAACCATTTAAACATTATCACTTAGCAAGCTAGCAAGCAACGAACAATTGTTCCGTGCCTCATGCCTAAGACTAAGACATACACGTCGCCTATAGAAAAAGGTATTTCCTTACTTATGTCGACGAAGTTACATGCTAAAACCTCATATTAGGTAAACTAATAGTGCACTGATTGGTGCACCATGCATAATGGTTTTATAACAGTTAACAGAAGAAAAAATGGGTATTGTTATCATGGTCATCATTTGTGATAGGACATAGTTCTAATTCATTAAAGTACAAGATACATTTATTGGCATAACCTAGCCACAAAATCGCACTTGTGTTATGTCGGAACTAATTGTAACGAAGACAATAACAACAGAGCTCTACTATATATATGAATACTTTCTCTCTGTTGATGACTTAATGTTTCACGTGCACCATTCGTGATAGGACTTCTGTTCTAATTCACTAAAAAATAATATAGATGTTTCACAGATAACCTAACCAGTAAAGTGACCCTTGTCTTATGTCGGAGCTAAATGTGACAAAAGAAACACTAACAACATCGTTTTAACTCTATACATTTATGTTTTCCTTCTATCCAGCTGGTTTGAGGACCATACCCTCCGTTGATGGCTTATTGTTGGCCTAATTAATTTAATATAAATGCAAAAATCGCAGCATATGCTTTACCCTGAACTTCTGGTCTCATATCTAACTCTAAATGTTTGACCTAAAATATTGGCCTTGTCTAGCTCAATCTGAACTTCGATCAATGCCACCTCCAATTATATCGAACAAAGTCAAAGTTTATGATGACTAATTAATGTAACACGTAAGATGCAGCATATGTTAATGAGAAGATGTATTTGGTGTACTAGTCCCAAAAGACAGGTGCCTCGAGTGGCAGGATGAAATGAAATAAGTGCTATGAAAGTTGCAGGCACCAACATGTGACTCACAATATATTTGTTGTTAAGGATATAACAGCAAAGAAAAATCATCTAATAGAATCATGCCCTAAGAGCAAGGACACCAATTTGGATGGATGCATTTATAGATACATATACTTACGCCAAAAAAGAGAACAAAGAAAAAAGAAAAGCACAAAACAGCAAATTAATTAGCTTCGCCATCCTGCTGTCTAATCATCAAGACCTATTCTATTTACCAAATAAAAAACCAACCAAAACCCCCCACCCCAACACAAAAAAACCTACACTTCCTCTTCCCAAAAACAGAACCATCCAGGTGGACATAACAAAGTTAAAACACAAAGTAAAGCAAGAAAACAACCTGTTTATCACTACCCCATCCTGTGTCTAGCCACCAAAACTCACACAATTTTCCTCGCATACTAAAATAGAAAGGGCATAGCTTATTTACAAGGCATGGTGTTGATAACATAACTGTAATCAGGATTACAAGAACATTATAGTGCTGGACAAACTAAGAATATAAGAAGTTAGAGGTTCTGTCCATTTTAACATGTTCATCTTATACGTAATATAGTACTGAAACTTCATATGCGTTCATGTATTATGGGCAAACTTACTTGCGCAGATGGCTGATCCATGTCTTCATCCTTAGTTATGTAGTCATCAGGATTGATAATCTCACCATAGTCATCCCATTCAGCAGAGTTTTCGTAAAATGGAAACATCGGAGCAACACTGGTTGCTGAAGGAATGAACCCATCAATGAGAATGTCACGATTTCCACCAAAGCGTGAGGTAGCCACTGAAAGGCACAACATATGAGAATGGCATGTAAGATCCTTGAAATCAACACAAAGACGCAGAGAATTTGAACCAACAAAAAGTCAATAAGAAAGATAAGTGATGCTTATTTAAGTTAGTTTAAAATAAATGCTGCTATTATATCATGGACAACTGATAAGAATGACATCAGGAATCTAAATAGACAATAATCATATCAGATGTGCTAAAAAAATTACATGCCATTCATACAAGCAAGAAACCTCTCATTTACTTAATGAAAGGGAAGAAATCTCCATGCCCCATTAGTTTCCAACTTCTATTTCCCATTATCACTGACCTTTACTTCCGCTACTACCTCCTCTCCTTACAGTGAGCTTATGCTTGCATCTATACTCCCTAATCCCAACCCTCACCACCGCGCCTCCCTTCTTGCACTGCCTCATTGTGCTCTTCTACCCTATACATGTGACGCTCACTCACTCACACCACTGTCATTTCTCTGATGTGGCCAGCTCACCTAACCCAAAACACAATGTGCATGAAAAAGATCTATATCGTCAAGGTATTCTCTTAAGCGAACAATGTTATCGCTCCTTAATACTACCCCCTTTCCCCTCCCTCTCTATGTCTATTGCCAGTGAGCTACACTCTTCCGCCAAAAGAAATTATCATACGCACAAAATGTGTTTGATACTTGCTGGGCAATGATATCAGTCCATCAAGAACA
>NC_033800.1:73064409-73100329 GCF_001876935.1 Asparagus officinalis | reverse complement strand
CCCCCCCCCCCCCCCCCCCCCCCAAAAACCCACAAAATAATAAATAAATAAGTAGCCATTCCCATGATGAGTTGTCGCAACCAACGACCACATTAGCATGCCCAAATTTTCATGAACATAGCCAGCAGAAGACTATGGCCAGCTGAACTTCATTGCCATTAGTGAACTACTACTTCCAAAATGTTTTCAAAATTATGATGGTTAACATGCTGTATATGGTAAAAGAATAGCTCAATGACATATCCCTCTTTTATATATAAAAAGAATTTGGTGAACTGCTCTAAAGGCACAAAAACATGCCATGTGTCAAAAAATTGCCACGTGTCCATCTATCCTATTATATATCCTATCAGAAATTGACATGTGGGCATCTAATGATATCTTCAGCTAAGAATCCTCATCAAACTAAATCTATCAACAATTAGAAAATTCTAATAATTAAACCCTCCCTTCTAATCCCTATCTTCACCCAAGAATTCTCATTAAATTAAAATTATCCACAATTAGATAATTCTAATAATCAAAGCCCTCCTTTATATGTAAACAGTTTTTTAAGATGAGAAATTTATCTAGCCCCCTTCAAAATAAAAAAATACAAATAACCCCTTGAAAATCCAAAATTACAAGTAACCCCTGAGATAAAAAAAAATTACAGTCTCTTCAAAAAAATCCAAAAAATTCAAATAAGCCCGTGAAAAATCATAAAAATTATAGAACAACTCCTTAAGATTCAAAATTTACAAATAAACACTTAAAAATTCAAAAAATACAAATAGTCTCATAAAATTCACAACATTATGAACTTCCCACTTTAAAATCCAAAAATTACAAACAATCCCTAAAAAAGCTGAAAATTACAAACAATTCTATAAAAAGTGCAAAAAATACAAATAGCCCCCTGGAATTTAACAAACAACCCCCTAAAATTTTTACAACCAGCCCTCGAAAGTTTCAAAAACTACAAATATCCCCCTGGAAATTTTACAAACAGTCCTTTGAAAATTTTAAAACCATCCCCATGAAACTTGCAAAAATACCAAACATCCTACTGAAACAAAATATTACAGACACTTTCCTAAAAATTTACCAAAAACTAATGAAAGTTTCATAATTTGCAAACACCTCTAAGGAATTTACAAAAATCTCCCAGAAAGTTTCAAAAATTACATATAATCCTATAAAAATTTTACAAAATAGCAACCTGAAAACATTAGGACCACCCCCTTGAAAGTTATAAAAATTACAAAAAAAAACCCCTCAAAACGTTGAAAAATTACAAGCACCCCTTACAGTTTCAAAACCACAAACATCACACTAAAATATTCAAAATTTACAAACAGCATCCCAAGAACGTTTAAAATTACAAAAGGCCACCTAATCCAACATATTATATCATAATATTATAATATATCAGTAGTGTGGGGAAGTCAGAAGATTGGATGGTTTAATGGCCGTGGGAAGTCTCATGTGCCTAATACTAGGGGATAGTGAAACTTCTTACTACTCATTTTGGAGATTAGAAGGAAGTCATACCCCCACCCATGTCCCAATCCCATACGAACCAAACATGAGACTTGATTGAAATCTCGGGACTTTGAAATTTCAGTCCCTTTCCTATAGAGAACCAAGTGTTGTATATGGTCTTTTCCAATTAAATATCTTTCTACAAAATATCAAATATCAACTTATATCATGTTTTTTATTAATAAAAATAGCACTTTTTTTTAGATTCATAAAGAAGGGATTAATGGTTAAGCTATCATTTCAAAATTAGATTTTAATTTATCTATGAAAAACTATACTGCTCAAATTATCTACTTTAATTGATAAAGAATCTTTGTTCACTTTTTCTCATAACATAGCAAAAAGAGCTACACATTGTCTCTTCCTTCATAAGAAATTAATGTATTAGTAAATAGATGATCTATAAGTTAAAATCTACAAAGAAATATAACAATCATTTGATATTCATATATAAACCAAAGAAATCAAAATAATCCATGTGAGCACGGGCATAATACTTGTAATGTTTACTTGAATCAATATAAAAATGTGATGGTATTATCTCTGACCTATGTATCTGATTCTGAGCATAAAGTATTTCAGAAAGGAATAACCATACCATCGGTTGCAGTTTGAGACGAGGTAGCATCAATCACCATGGGGTCACCTACATTAGCATCCCCATGAGATGTTCTTTGTTCCTCCTCCTTGATAAGGGTGACTTTTAGAGCTTCTTCTTGCTTGATTCGTTCTTGTTCCTCTTCATAGGCTTTTAACTCATCCCCAACTAAAGGGATCCTTTTACTCATTGTAACTTTCACAGCTTTGGGGGGTGGATCCACTTGAAGCATACGAGCCAACGTCCCAAACTATAGTATCATCACTATGGATTTATCAGAAAAGTGAAGATATTGGATACAGCCTACATGATCGATGCTCCACTAGAAGCAACAAGAATTAGATTCTATTGTGCATGGAATCTACATATCTTACCAGCAGCTAATATACTCACATCTAAACTTAAAAAGGAATAAGCTTTGAACATGTATTTTGTTTGGCATTCTCTAAAATAAAGATACTATTTTAAAAAAAGTTAATTAGCTCTTTCCTAAATATTCTGCGCAACAATTAGAAATATATAAAAGAAAATTGGGTAGAGGTGTTACATAATCTGTTACCTGGCCTTTTTCGGTAAACAAAACCAAATTCTTTGCTTCTGTTGCCCATTCCACAAATAAATCATGAGAGGATCCGAACTCCAGACTGGCCATTGATGCTAGAACCACCTACACGAGGTACGGTAATCTTTCCTAATTTATGGCACAAAAAGCTGGTAGCTCAGAAACTTGAAACAACAAGGAAACAAAAAAAATACAAACCTTTGGACCTTCAGGTGATTTCTCAAGATCACTCTTGTTGATTTTGAGATCTACATACCTGCAATTGGCAGAATAGATGAATAGACAGAAGAATTTATCTGAAGATCCTTTTAAGAACAAAATCACCATATCAGAACTTCACCGATCAAACAATATATTCACTTCGATTTCAAAAAAGATTTTATCTGCATAAATCATAAGGTGACTCCTTAGGCCATCATCTAAGGAGTCGGCCTAAGATCACATGATTGAGGGCCATTGTGGATGATCCGCTCCGTTGAACTTTATCTACATATTCTAAAACCCCAACACACTAAATTTGGGGTGAACCTGTCGTCATTTGACCCTTCATCCACTCGTACAAATTTTAACGGTTTCAAATGAATAGAACTTTTCACATGGCTCGACGGAACGACAACGGGTTCACCCCAAACTTGATGTGTTGGGGTTTTAGAATATGTAGATAAAGTTCAACGGAGCAGATCATCCACAATGGCCCTCAATCATGTGAGCTTAGGCCGACTCCTTAGATGATGGCCTAAGGAGTCACCTTAGGAACACTTATATATACGAGTGGATGAAATGTCAAACCACGACGGGTTCACCCCAAATTTGGTGTGTTGGGGTTTTAGAATATATAGATCAAGTTCAACGGAGCGGATCATCCATAATGTAGCTCAATCAAGTGATCATCAATGACTAAGAAACTTAGTGGGCGTCCACTTAAGTTGACATAAGTTTTCTCCTATCATGACATTGTTGAGGTACATTGTGGATGATCCGCTTCCGTTGAACTTGAGTGTATATATTCTAAATACCCAGACAGCCAAATTTGGGGTGCACCGTCGTGGTTTGACCTCTCGTCGAGTCATGTAAAAAGTTCTATTCATTCGAAACGTAAGAATTGATACATGTGGGATAAGTCAAACCAACGAGGTTCACCCCAAATTTGGTGTGTTGGGATTTAGAAATGTAGTATCCCAAGTTCAACGGAGACGGATCATCCACAATGTAGCTCCATCAACGTGATCATCATGACTAGAGAAAGTTAGTGGACGTCACTTAAGTTGACTGATAAGTTTTATATAGAATATATATATATATACAATATATATTATATATATATATATATATATATATAAGTATATAATGTATGTATATATATATATGTATAATACATATATCTATACTATATATCATATAGTAGTAGTATCATAGTATATATCATATATATATATATATATCATACATATTATACATATATAGATACTACTTGTATATAATATGTATATACATATATGTTAGATATGTATATACATATATGTAATTATATATATATATATATATTATATATATATTATAAGTATATATATATATATATATATAGTATACACCGCACTAATAGTTGATCAAGCAGAACGATTAAGTAGCACTGTTATAAGAGCTAAAAAAGTCAAAATTCAAAAAGATCAATCCTACAAAACCAGGAATCTACCATATGCAAAAAAATAAAAAATAAAAAATAAAAAGAGGAAGAAGAAAGAAAGAAAGAAAGACCAAAATGGTTGTCACTTGTCACCAACAAACTGTAAACATCCTTACTGATAGAAGCACAAACCCTCCTCTTTAATATGCGTACAGAACTATGCTGCAGATAGCATGGCTAAATATTACAAGAAATCACCTTATCGATCTTAAACCTAATGTTCAAGAACCCATCTATATGCCAAAAGCATATTAACTAGTTTAGCATTCAGGAAATATTGCCAAGGGTCAAATTCTAAATGTGGGAGAGGCCCAGAAAGTCAGAAAGTCTTTAGGAATAGTTTGGTACCAATATGTTGGAAGAACTAGATCTACTTTACTGTTTCAGAAAATAATAAAGAAAACAGTCATATCTGCTCGTCAAATGATTGTAGTCCATTGATGTTTAGAGTAATAGGTAGACGGAATCCTAACTATCCATTGCATTTTTAGATAAAATCTCGATCCCATGAAATAATATGAATAAATAAAATCTTTACCCAACGATGTACATGATACTAGTAGCAACTGCATTAAATATTCAACCTAGACATGCATGAAGTAACATACAAATACAATCAGTCTAAAGCGCATAAACATTTCCTACTTTACATTTTCATCACTGCAAAGTTTCAAAAAAAAAAAACTGAAGCACATCTAGATGCCTTTAATCTCTTCCCAAGGGTTAGAAATTAACTTTATTAGCTCCTTCTACAAGCATGGCTTGTCAAAGCATTTGGTTTCCTGATACTTTAAATGAAATGACTGGTCATCTCCATTCAGAACTTATCTAGACATGTTTGATGTATCATAATGTTCATAGCCTCATACTAAAGGATTAATTCTTGTTAGAACCACCTAAGAAAATGAACTCAAATAATGCTCTGGAGCATCATGAGAAAGCAACATAAATTACAAGAACTTGTTTGTATGGAGTTTTTATTTAGATAGTGCCACGAGGACTAAAGATGGCAGATTATCCAGTAAAATGGAGAAGTAAACTATATGCATGCAGATCTTTTGTTAGAGTTCATTCTAACATTGCTTTGATGCTGTTTTCAGTAATGCTCTGATTACAGGCCAAAACAATTACATCACAGGAACACAGTGTATGAATGAAATTAAATAACATAGTAAGACCAATAGAAAAAGTAAAACAATGATTTTTTATGCAAAGCATAACAAATGGGACAAGCAAAAAACTCACCTCAATTGAAAAGCATTGTTACGTGAATGCTCAAAAGAATTTGCAATAGAGTCACTCATCCACTCAAGAGAACTCATGACATACTTAAGGGTGCTTGAGGACACATTTGTCAGAAAGAAGATTGGGTAAGTCAAACGTTCCTGTGCCCAATACTGCACAAACAATATTTTTAGATTCCCAGAATTGCATGGCTAGAAGCTCAGAATACAATTTATTAACAAAATAACCTGTTCTAGTATCAATATAAGTTCCAGGGCTCTTCCGGCTGTATCAACAGGAAGCAATACATTTCCATCTGCCCTCAAAG
Organism: Asparagus officinalis; assembly: GCF_001876935.1. NCBI lineage: Eukaryota > Viridiplantae > Streptophyta > Magnoliopsida > Asparagales > Asparagaceae > Asparagus > Asparagus officinalis. The sequence continues at coordinate 73,094,409 of NC_033800.1, read as the reverse complement.
CCTTCAGGATTACATCTGTAAGAAAAATGCTTACATGTTAACAAATTACAGCATCTAAAGTTCATTTTTTACACGCTAAAAAGAAGCAAAGGGTGCAATAAGTATCCGCTTAGATTTATTACATGCATCGAATTCATATAGAAGCCTTTTGAAGGAAATAGAGTTGAATCAGAACTTATGTAATACAATAATACTTGAAGCTAACATTCTTTATAAATTGGAAGTACATAATGATTAATATGGAAGTGAAAAATGATCACCAGCCCTTCTAATTCCACAAGATTTTAGATGGAAAATTACGTTTACGGGAGGAGAGTTTTCTTGTATGGTTTCTGGAAAAAGGAAAGATATCTCTGCTGAAGTCTAAATATAATTACGAAGATCCAATACAAAAACTCAGTCTCAAGATTTGAAATCAACATCTGAGAGTCAAAATACCCCCATAAAGTTAATTAAGAGGATATAAGGAAGACTCCACCGTGTGCGATAGATCAGTCAAATTAAATAAAGCATATAGCAATTACAAATGCAGAATTTTCAAGTGGGAGCTATGTAAGTAAACAATTGAGAGCTATTGTTTAAAACAATAAACTTATCTCCAAAACAAATACAACAAGCTGAAACACAAAAGGTAAGGAATTCAGAGAAGAAAACAACAATATAAAATAAGTAAGGCATAAAATTGAGAAGGCAATAGAGAACTACCAAGAAACTCTTGGTCCCTTTGACGTTTGTAAACTTGATTGTTTAAAGCATTGTAAGCATCTGTTATCAGAACAGCAGGCCGGACAAAAGATTCAAGGACAGTTCCATTCAAGTGCCTGATAAACCAATTTAGTGAGTACAACCTTATGATCATTAAATAAGAATGCAAATCTTTGTTTAAATGGTACTTAACCGTTCTTTCCGATGGTTGAAGTCAACAGCATACACAACATCTTCTCCATCTTTCGTTATCTTCCAGACGGTACCTCCCAGAAGATGGCCTGCGACATGAGGAGCTATGACGATTCCCTCTCCTTTATCTGTTACATGATATGAAATAAAGCACTGAAACATCAAGCATTTATCACAGTGAAATTCGGCAATGGTTATGATTCTACCAACCAGAGATATGATGGTTTTGGGAGTATCTCAGCCTCGTAATGTTTTGGAAGGCAGAATCAATATCGTCCATGGTGAATAAGTTGAAATCTGAAACTTGCTGCAATATTAAGCGAGAAATACAAATCAAATACAGAAACAAATATGTCAATACAAGAATAATGATAGAAATACATATTAAATACGGAAACAAATATGTCAATGCAAGAATAATGATACAAAACAGCAGCAGCAGAAGAAGCAGAAGTTTATTAATGACTTGGAAAGGATAAACATATTTGCATAAAAGGTGCAACCAAATATCATGTAGCGAAAAAAAAAGAGAGAGACAAAAGTCTACAGAGCAATTATGTGCCTCCTATAGGAATTCCTTTTTCCACATTATGAGTCACCTGGACTTCTGAAGATGATGTAAACAAATTGTAATGGTTGAATTGTCATAACACAGTAACTAAATAATATACTTTGCAAGGTTAGATTCTGAACTATTCCTCAAGGCTTTAGATAATTTCATCTATAATAGCTATCATCCATCATTCATTCGTCTTATCCACGATGGAGCTACCTTAGTTGGGCAACGAATCTCGAGGACTAAGTTACAAGTTTGTTTGGATTCTTCATAGTTTCTGATCTAATCCAAGCCCTCTATAAAATACCACTATTCCTACCTCTATTCAGTCACAATCCAGGCAGGTTTTAGTTGGTCTAGAAATGAATTAACTTCTGACAGTACGTTACTCAAATTGTAGAAGTTTATACTTGCCCGAAATGCTGCTCTAACCCATGATCCCTTTCGATACCCAAAATCACGGAAATATACTGCCATATACTAAAACATCTGCGAATGGTTGCACGAACGACTTATTCTTTATTCATTAGTTATTATTATTGTAGAAACATATGCAGCATCATATCCACACCAATCGCATCCAATTTCATCAATTGTTCTATTAACATGTCACTCCACTTTCCCTTTCTCCTCTCCTCTCGTCCCCAAGCCCATAAAGCCCAACCATCTCTCTCGAGTTTCCCGTGCATCGCACAGGTAACAAGCTGTTCCTACATTTTCCAAACGAGCTTCGACCCAATGCAGATGATACAATGAAACTTACCCTGCGAGCGGCGTAGTAATCATACATCGTCAGCTGCCCGAGGCTACACACGGGGTCCGTCGAATACACTGGCGCAGACAGCCCCAGCTTCCTCATCGCATACGGCAGAGCCCCAACATGAAGTATATCTGAATGTGATATCAGAACCGCATCGATCTTGGAGGCCACCCTGCAAATTGGACGTAATTGGTTCTAGGGTTTCGATCAAAAACTCAAATTTAAGCGAGGGATTTGAACCTGGAGAGGGGTTGGAGGAGATTGACATCGAACTGATCGTTCCAGCCGCAGTCCATTAGGAAGTTGAAGCCGTCGACGGAGAGGAGGTAGCAGAGGGGGTTCTCGTTGTAGACGCCGGAGAGAGGAGTGACTTGAACTGAGGTCCCCATGGCGAGGGGTAGAGAGAGAGAGAGAGAGAGTTGAGATTTTGGGGAAATTGTAGGAATTTTTTTCTTTTTTTTGGGCGGTTTTTTTTAAGGGTTTTAGACAGCGGCCGTGGCCGGAGATCAGCGGTGGAGGTTTAGGATGCACGTGTAGTCTGTGTTCGGACTAAGCACTGTTACATAATTATAATCCTTTATCCCTTAAAATTAAAAATAATGGAGTATTTGGTTTAAAATTTTAGAGGGGATTATGCAGGACTATTTAGAGGGCGTTTGAAGCTTATTAGTTTTAATGGCTTTTAATTGTTTTTTGTTTTTTTCTTATAAAAATGCTATAAAAATTGATGGAGTAGAATAGTAATTTGTTTGGTTAAACCTAGCTTTTTTAAGTGAGTTTATAAGCTAGTTTTTCAAAAGCTAGTTGTACCCGCATTTCAAAATGGAACCTATAAGCTAGCTTATTTGATATTTTAACAAGTAGGTAAAAATAAAAAAACTAGCTTAATAGTTTTTTATGCTTCATTTTGTAAATTTTTTATGCTTTATAATTTAGATTTTTATTTCTTGTTTTCGTTTTATGCTTTGTAGTGTGGATTTTTATTTTCTTGCTTTTTGTTCTTGCTTTGTAGTTTAGATTTATTTTCTTTCATGCTTTGAAGTTTAGATTTTAATTTCTTGCTTTTAATTTATAGAATGAGTAGGTAATTTTTTAGGACTTTTAGGATTAGATGAATCTACTTTAATTCCCTTTTGGTTTTTGAATTGCTCTCTTTTGGTACTTAAAATGCTTATGCTTAGGACAATCAACTAGTGAACTAATTGGTAGGATAAGCTAAGTATATATACTTGTTCAATGCCCTTCTCGGACTCAAGCTCGGAGTTGCTAGGCTATAGGCTCAGGTTCAGGTCCGGGCCGATTAACGGGGCAGCCTGATTTTTTATTTTCTTAAAAAGTTTTAATTAAAAGTTGTGTTTTAAAAAAAATTCAATACAAATTAGATTTTTGTAAATGTTTGGATTAATATTTTCAAATTGTTGCACTTTTTTATAAAAAAATCATGAAGAACATTTGCGAAAAAGATTTAACTTATAAGTATATACTTAAATACAAGTATATAACTCTAGTTATATATACAACATACAAGTATCACATATTCACATACATGTATATACTTCTATATATATATATATATAATATTATATAATATATATGATATATAATATTATATATAGTATATAATAAATATAATATAGTTTATATATATATACTATACTTATATGAGCCATCATAATTTTTTAAGTATATACTTATAACTTATAAGTATATATGTTCATAACTATATAATATGAGTATTAAGTTTATATATCAATACTTATATATGTATAGTTATAGTTATAAATAAATATACTTATATGGTATACATGTATATACTTAAAGTATATAAATATGCAAAGTAATGTACTTAATAATTATATGCTTATCTATATATACATATTACATAGATTGTTAGGTCTCATGTTTATGAGCCTGTTGTCTAATCTAGTTTTGATGATTAACAAACAATTTCTAACATCGTTTGTCGAATGTTTGTATTTGCTTGTTAGGAATTCTACACAAATATCCTCAGTTGGAGGTTGGTTAGAATTGAGCTTAACGATGACATTCAATGGAGGTTGGCAGAAATCGGAATGAAATCGTCGCTATTCAAGTCAAGATTCATCATCGCTTCATCCGCAACTAAGACGAGCTTCATTGAAGACTTATTGCTTGGGTATATTAGTTTAGGAGTTGTACTTTATGTGTTATGCTTAGAGCTCAATTTATATACACACACGTATTGTTTCACAAATTGCATTTCGGATTATAGACTCCATGATATCATCTTACATTATTTCCAAATTCTATTAATCCATTTAAAAGAAGTTTCAAACTTGTTTGAAATCATTTTATCAAAATCAAGTGTTAACGACTCCGTATTTTGAACAATTTACAAAATGATAAGTTTTTACAAATGGGAAATGTTATTTAAAAAAAATCTTTAACATATTTGTTTTCATGAATATAAACATTTTCCCAAGTTTTATAATTTTTGGAGTTAATTTGTTATTTTTAATTGATTTTACAAAATCAGTTTTTCAGCAGAAAATGTGATGTGCACGCTTTCGGTCGACGGACTGTTCATATCAATCGACCGATAAACTGCTCTGCAATTTTAAGTTTTGTTTCTGGTCAGTCGACTGATATTTATCAGAAACCGAACAGCCTATCAGTTGACCGATATTGTTCTGGATTTTGCCAACGATCGGATCATCAGTCGACCGATAATGGATTTTGGCTATAATGGCTAGTTTTGGCATATTTTCTTTGAGAGATTATAAATACCCCTCAATGCTCATTTTTTGAGCTAAGTTTTTCAAGGGTTTTCACTGAGGTTTTAGGTTATTTGTTTTAAGTTTTTGAAGATCAAAAATTCGTTTATGTGAAGAGGTTTTCACAAAAAAAGGAATTCAATTTCAAGTTTGAGGTTTTTATCCTCAACATCTTCATCTCTTGTTTGGAGAAGTTTTCTAAACTCTTCATCTAGATTTTTATTATTTTATTTCTCATATATTTATGCTAGATTGATTTAAGTTTAATTTATTTTACTTATTGTTTCATACTCAACCGTTGAACCTAAGTTTTTCACATATAGTATTATTAGGTTGTGGGTGTGATCATTGAGTGAGCTTACAATTTTATTCTCATCTTGTTAGAGAACAAATCATTTACTTGAGCTTATTGTCGAATCACGTTGTAATACACAATGATACTCAGAGGAGCGGATGAGAGAAGAACAGGGTCAGTTCTAAGAGGAGTGGCTTAGTTGTAAAAGCCTAGAGAGGTAATAATTGCAAGCACTTGAGGAAGGTGACACGGGTCGGCTAACACTTAGAGAAGTGTATTGTGTGATTATCAACATGTGAGTTGTAAAAGTTTTCGGTGAGCTTTTGGAAACCAAATTGTGTAGTTATTTGAGATAGTGGAGAATCTCCTCGAGGTGAGGAGCAGAGACGTAGGTCAATGGTTGACCGAACTCTGTGATCATTTCCTTTTGTTTGTGTTTGGCTTTGACGTATTTTTATTGTCTCATTGTTTATATCGTCTATTGCTCATTGTATATCCTTGCATGTATCATTGGATATCACATTGCTAGGATATATTGCATACTAAGTTTTAATTTAGCATTGATATCGGATTAGATTAGCAATTACTCTATTCACTCCCCCCTCTAGGGTACTTTCAGTAACATGCATGTATACTTATTTATATATACATACTACATAGTAATATATGTATTTTTTATATACTTATATATGTTATCTTTATATAATCATACTTATATGACATACGTATATTTACAAGTACACACGTTCATAACTATATAATATAAGTATATTATATTTATATAAGTATACATATATGATATACGTATATATACTTAAAGTATATAAATATACATAATAATATACATAGTTATAAATAAATATACTTATCTATATATACATATTACATAGTAATATATGTATTTTTTATATACCTATATTATCTTTATATAAGCATACTTATGTGATATACGTATATATACAAGTACACATGTTCATGACTATATAATATAAGTATATTATATTTATATAAGTAATTAGATATATGATATATGTATATATACTTAAAGTATATAAATATACATAGTAATATACATAGTTATAAATAAATATACTTATCTATATATACATATTACATAGTAATATATGTATTTTTTATATACTTATATTACTTTTATATAAGCATACTTATGTGATATATGTATATATACAAGTACGCATGTTCATAACTACATAATATAAGTATATTATATTTATATAAGTATACATGTATACTATTTTTTTAATATGTCACTTTTACTAAATATTTAGCAAAATTGACCGTTTTACTAAATATTTAACAAAATCGATCTCTTTTTAGCCAGCTTATCAAAGCTAACCAAAAAGAGGTCTGTTTCGCTAAATCTATATTTCAAAACACATGGGACTACTAGTCTCGTGTGTTTAGTGGTCGCTAATCGGCTACTAAACAAGTTTCAGAAAACCCACGGGACTAGTAGTCCCGTGGGTTTTCTGAATAGTTTTTAGAAAATACACGGGATTATTAGTTACGTACGTTAGATAGAGAGTTGGCGTCGGCTGCCCAGCAGATCCATGAGACTAGTAGTCCCGTGGATTTACTGAGCAAATAAAATGTGCACAAAACATGGACAGATCATTCTAATTAAATATATACCTCATATATATTGATCATACTAATTAAATATATACCTCATATATATTGCTAAATATGCACAAAAAATATAAAATTCGCATCATATACATTGCTAAACAATACAATCGTTATATAAGTCATAAACATTGAGAAATAAACATTAATTAAAACACATTTAATTAATTCACAACATTACAACACAGTTGGTAGCTCATATACATATCCATATGCCAAAATGCTCCCAACAAATCCAAATGTATCAAGTATATGCAGTTACAAATAGAGTCTAAGTAGATAAACTAATAAACTATGATATACAACCTAAAAGTCCGATCCTCCCATGTTGTCTACCTCTTCATAACTGCTCTGATCGTTGGCGTCCTCCTTCGACTTGAGCTTGTATGTGCTCACTCTCCGGTTGCATGTGGGGCTACGGTTGCATGTGGGGCTGAGACGGACCAGCTTCATTATCATGCGAGCAAGATCCACCTCTTCTTCATCGGCGTACATATACCCTCTCCTCACGCGCCATCCACTCGCGACCATCATGCCGATCCTCATGGGTTCGATGAAGACCTCTATGAACTCTCCGCACTATCTGCTGCAAGACCGATACATGTATTGATTCTCCTCTAGTGGTAGTTATGCCCTCATTTGCTATCTCCTCTATCTTATCCATAGTGTCTATCTGCAATTATGTAAAAAGATATATATATAAACAACCAAAAACTAACAAGTGATTAAAAAAACTAAAAATGAATGGAAAACTATTTGAAATTACTTACTCAATCTATATCATCCACAACTCCTTCTTTCCCGACCATCTTTCTCAAAGCACCAAAACAAATACGGAACAAATGAAGAATAGATCCAAAACTAAAAAAAGATAGAGTCTTCACCAAAAAGATCTCACCTTTATCACCAAACGAAACCCTAGGCGAGCCTCGAAAATAACCTACTCCTCCAAATAGCCCAAGCGTAGCCCGAGCCCTTATACTACTTGTTGTGCGCTACGGAAGCCAAACAACCAAACTAACGTGCTACGAGAAATCAAATCAAACGAACATCGAGAGAAGGCCAAACGAACCAAATCAATGCCACAAACACAAATAACCAATTTTAACGTGATTCGACAAGTTGCCTACGTCCACGGGGCAAGAAGGGGATAGGGTTTTTCACTAATAGAGAAGAAGAGTACAAACTGAGATTACAAATCATTCAAACTTACCAATTAATCTCACCAACAAATCTCTAATTCTCTCCAAACAAAACCCTAACCAATAGCTCAGAAAATATTTTTTTTCTGTGCACCAAATATCCCTAAATTTCTTCTCAATTCTCTCTTCTAATTGTTTCATATATATAGAAATTCTAAAATCATAAACATACTAGGAATTATAAAATAAAAAACAAAACAGATTAGGAATCCTAATAACCTGTTACCAAAACAGATTTGGAATCATGTTACCAAAACAGATTAGGAATCCCAATAACTTGTTACCAAAACAAATTAGGAAACATATTAGGAACCTGCTATCCAACAATTTATTTAATATTAAAAATATACTTTTGACATCGTACTCTCTTAATATTTAGAGCTCCGCGGAACACAAAGAAACTATACTTATTGTCCCTATTATTTTAGAATGTAGATATATGGATAAGAGTTCATTAGGGGTTTGTTTAGCTTGAATATTTTTATAGCTTTTGTGCTATACTTAGTGTTCAGTTTTGGTTTGTTATATGAGAAGAATATTGTGCGGTATAACTTAATTTCTTATTTATGTTATCATGCTTAGACCGTCTCTCCTCTTCCTTTGTTGGGTGTGTGTATACTCAGATCACACTGGTTTATGTTATTCTAAAAGTGACAACCGAAAATTAATGTCAAAATCCAGCCAAGGTCTGAATTATGGAAAAAGCCCTCCTCGTTTAATTTTTGGTTGTTGTGTGACTTTAAAAGCACTAAATATTTTAATATAAAAGGCATCTTGCTCGCATCAGTTTGTAGTGAAAACTTGAAATATCTTCATCGTTTATCTAATTTTGTAAAAAGTCTAAGTATATTTCCTGTGTTACATGGTGTCATTTTATAAATTCCTTATCCTATCATTTGATGAGCTTTGAGATGGCGGGGAAAAGAATGCTTGTTATTTTAGCTTGAAGTTTTACCCTTTTTATAAAATTTTTGTTTTAATTGTTGGATTATTCTGTTATATTTTATCATACCTTTAAAGGGATTTATATTTCAGAATTACATATCTAAGGAAGATTTCCACTATTCACTTGTTGGTTTCTTTGGGCTTAGATTTTCTTCTGATCCTATTCCATAATATATGTGTATCTTTTGAGAGATCTTTGTTTTCATTGGGATTTTATTCCAACGCTACCACATTATATGTATTTTACAAAATTGACATTACATCTTTTATTTTTTATAATAATTAACCCCCCCTCCCCCCCGGTGTATGGTACTTTCCTGATCTTCTGTTGTTTGAAATCAATAAAGAGGGAAGCAAGGAAGAAAATCTACATTATCTCTTGGTGAGCAATACTTTCTATGTTAATGTGAGATTGATGAAGAGGCTTCTAACAAGATTGACGATGAGCTTTTCTTCAAATTATCAACCACAAACTAATGATCTACAGGAAATGTTTAATACTTGGCAGAGTTCTTTATTCTACATGTTTACTACCCCGTTTAGCATTTTAGCAGGTAAATAATAAGTTAATGTATGCGTCATTTCAGTAAGTATTCTTAGCAGAGTTGCACCAAGAAAGGGTGATGATGTCTTTGCTTTGCAGCTGACCTGAATCTTTAGAGTTCATGGTTCTAAGTTGTTTTTTTCCTTCCTAGAGTCCTGTTAAATAGATTTGATGCTTTAAAGAGTTCTTTAATGAAATGAATTGTTTACTTGAGATTAGCATTGTAGGCTCAATTATGAAGAAAATTTCTCATTTCGTTTTGTTTTTTGGGAAAAATGTTTTAAGGCCCCAAAATAAAAAATCTGTTGTGACTAGCCTCTCTCTCTCCCCCTCTCTCTCTCTCTCTCTCTCTCTCTCTCTCTCTCTCTCTCTCTCTCTCTCTCTCTCTCCTCTCTTCTCCCTCTACGCCAACATCCTCAACTCTCTATCAAGAACCAACAGCAACGGCGACCTCGACGGCGAGATTGACAGGTTCTTGATGGGAGTTTTGGGGGAGTTGAGGGGAATGGGAGGGGTGAAGGGGGAGGATTTGAGGGGGACGCGCAGGTTACTGGAAGCGATGGTGGGGATGGGGAGGGAAGGGAGGCGAAGGAAGTTTAATGAGTTGATGAAGAGAGGTGGGTGTGTGCCGAACGAGTACTTGTTTGGGTTTTTGGTTAGGGGGTTGAGGAGGTTGGGGGACGAGGAGGGGGCGAAGATGGTCGAGAGGGATTATGAGGAGTGGGATGTCCATGGGAAGTGGGTGGAGGTTGAGGAGGGGGAGGAGGAGATGGAGGTTGTAGGTGTTTGATGAAATGCCCAAGTGAGTTTTTTTTTAGCTTTTCGATAGTAACTGCTACAATTACAAAAGCATGCTACTAACATTTGCATTACGATCATTTTTTGGATCCAAAACCGATGAAGCCGTCGATTTGTACGAGACGGCCGCCAATTGCTTCAAGCTCGCCAAGAACTGTAAGAATTTGTTTGTTTCGGTCGGTTTGAATCACGATCATCCAAATGATTAGGGGATTCTAGAGTTTCCAGTCTTTTTATTGGTTCAATTATTAATTAATTTTAAAAAATTCTTTTTGATGTATTTGGCTTAGGGGAGAGAGCTGGTGCCGTGTACATCAAATTAGTGAATTGTCACTTAAAGGTTTGTTCTCACTTAAAGGTCTGTTGATATTATTTCGTGTACATCAAATTAGTGAATTGTCACTTAAAGGTTTGTTCTCACTTAAAGGTCTGTTGATATTATTTCTCATGTCTTAGGCAGATGCTGCTAATTCCCTAAACCAAGTTGTAAATCTCTTTTTGGAGATCGGCAGATTAAATATGGCCGCAAGATATTGCAACATAGCAGATCAGAGTACTTGTTGGACCTTAAACTAAGTGGAAAATTTAGAATATTTGTTTCCATATGCATTAGCAGATCAGAGTACTTGTTGGACCTTAAACTAAGTGGAAAATTTAGAATATTTGTTTCCATATGCATTATGTTGCTAATTGCATTTTTATTTAGTTGTGGATCATGTTATATATACAACCCCTCTGTTAGCTGCTTATATGGAAATTATTATGGTGTCCTCGATCTAGATTTAATGAGTCCTCTATGAAATGTTCTGAAAAGTCATGCGCTTGCTATGCTGACTAAGGGTTACATGTGTGCGCGGGAACTTGGTGAATTATATGAGAAAGAACAAGACATTGAGAAGGCTATGGACTACTTTGAGCGAGCTGCAGATCTTTTCCAGAGTGAGGATGTAACAACGTCTGCAAATCAATGCATGCAGAAAGTTGCTGAATTTTTCTGCTCAAGCTAGAACAGTAAGATATATACCTTGCTTGGAGTAATTATTTAAATTTATATGTTGAAGTTATAAATTAATTTTATTTGTTCACCATCATTTTGTTATGTAAAACTTTAAAATTATATCAGAGCAACAGACTGGAATGTTAGTAATTCACAAATTTAATCTTTTTCATTTATACAGTATCATATATCTAACTAGCTTGCTACTTTATATCATGCAGTTTTGATTGTGAAATTTTTGTTCCGTTATATATGAAGGCTATAATCCATGGGGTTGATACGAATTAAGTAACTACTCCCGATGCTGAGTATAATGTCATCCGTGCCAGGCTAGCAGCTGAACTTCTAATAGAAGGATGTCAACAGAAGAATCAAGCAGAGACATTTGATAAGGATAGGAGAAAGCTATTCTAAAAAATGATTGGTTGAACCAAAACATGTGTGCATGTCTGTATTGTGTATATTAGTTTAGTTGTGTAAACAGTTAATGTGGATGACAAACAATGCAGCAAGCTTGACCTTTATTATTCTTATTGTATTTTCTGATATTTTTGCCACTATATATTTATGTTTTGTTTTGATACAACGTATATTTAACAGGTTCAAATGAAAAACTACATGTTTACTTGAATGTCAATAGGAAAAGCCAATACGTAACATGTACATTTGACAAGCTAACATATTCAGTTGCATGTTATCATGTTATAAAGAAGACTGACATGTAATAGTAAAAGTTAACATATTATGCTGAAAGTTAACATGTTCACAAGAAAGTTAACATATGCAGATGAAAGTTAACATATACAGCTGATAGTTAACATGTTCACGTGAATGTTAGCATATAAATCTGAACGTTAACATATACACCTGAAAGTTAACATATAGAGATGAGAGTTAACATGCAAGAGTCTGGGCATACCCCAACTAGGAATCTGTATCTAGTTGTTGTTGGTAGCATATGTGAGATGGGAAAGTTTGAGGAGGTTCTAGGTCTTCTATGATTATTTTGCTTTGGGGATATTTGAAAGTTAACCATTTTCAATAAATGTTAGCGCAAAGAGCGGAAGGCTAACATGTTCCCGTGAATGTTAACTCATTCAGGTGAAAGTTAACATGTTCATTTCAAGCATATGATTAGTCTTAAAACTTTACAGATTACAAAAGTCTGCAACAATATCAACTTTTTAGCAGCATATAATCATTTTGTTTTCCTTTCTAGTGTTATCATCATCATAAATGCAAGGCTTTGTCTTGGTGTGGATGGCAAACTACACATGTTATTGTATTTATGGTATTTTGCCACCATATATCTACATTTTGTTTTGATACAACATATTTTTAATAGGTTCAAATGAAAAAAAAACTACATATCTGCCTTAATGTTAACATTATTAACGTGAAAGTTAACATGTAGAGCTTGAAGTTAACATCTTCAGATAAGAGTTAACATATTCTAGTGAAAGTTAACATGTTCAGTTGAAAGTTAACATGTTCGGCTGAAAGTTAACATGTACGGTTAAAAGTTAACATGTTCAACTGAGATTTAACGTTTTCAAGTGAAAGTTAACATGCTCATGTTAGAGTCAACATTTTCGTCTGACGATTTACCTTTTCAACACTTACTTTTTAAGCTGAAAGTTATTATAGTACCAAAATAATTAACAGGATACATAAACAGAATACCTCAACTAAACAAGTACATTACACAAAATTTCTTACATTCTTGCAGCTGATATTATTTAGTATACAAATATCTTACAGAAACCACTCCAATCTCCATGCAAATCTACACAATTTAGTATACATGCATTCTTTAGAAAGAAGCTGAGCTTGATCTTCGCAGCTGATACTTTGGTTCTGGTGGCGGCTCAGAATGTAATATTGTGTCCAACTCCTAGAAAAAAATAAATGAAAAACCTGAGTTACTTGGGCATTTCATCAAACACCTACAACCCCCATCTCCTCCTCCCCCTCCTCAACCTCACCCTCCTCAACCCCCATCTTCATTTAAAAAAAATAAATGAAAAACCTGAGTTACTTGGGCATTTCATCAAACACCTACAACCCCCATCTCCTCCTCCCCCTCCTCAACCTACCCCCACTTCCCATGGACATCCCACTCCTCATAATCCCTCTCAACCATCTTTGCCCCCTCCTAGTCCCCCAGCCTCCTCAACCCCCTAACCAAAAACCCAAACAAATATTTGATCTTGAAATTTTGCATTGCATTCATACGAACATTAATGCTCGCACACAACTCCTTGTAACTCCTCGTAATGTTTCTAACAAAAAAAAAGAACCTACAAGCTCTATGAAGAGCATCAAATAAGAAAATATAAGTCATCTAAACTATGTTGTGTTTCACATAAATAGTTCATGACCTGCATATATGTTCAATGTCAGCGTTTCTAAAGTAGTTCACAAACTGTAACAGGCAAAGAAAAACACCTTTTACAAGGATATATATATCATGCTTCCCTCAAAACAAGGATATATAAATGCATATGCATTTAATCAAACTTACAAACCATTAAGTCTATTAACCCAAACAATTTGTGCGATAAAACACAGATTTCATTCTAATGTGTGAATTCTACTCAAATGAGCATATTGCATAAAAAATGTGTCATCGCCAAATAAAGAGAGAAAAAATAATTAAAATGCCAGGATAAAACAGAGACAAACCTAATTTGGCCAAGTTGAATCTCTCTCCCTGTTATGAACCTTGACAAAACCACAAAAAGCTACAAAGTATCAATAAGATCCCAAATTCCACATAAAATTCATTCAAGTATCCAAAATACACAACTAAAAAAAATAAGAACACTAGATTCTCTGAAGGGGTGCTCTTTACACTAACAGGGAACATGTAGAGCTATTGAACTGCAAAATTTTGGAAGTGAAATCAAAATAATCAATTTGCAACCACTGGCTTTGTTTCTATTGAACACTAAACTCACTGGATGTCTTGAATTTTTTGCATAAAAACCACAAATTTCCACCTTTAAAACAGACGAGCAATGAGACAATGGAGAGTTAAAATTGGGAACATAACATACCAATTAAAATTATAGAAGGGACCAAATTGAGAAAAGAAGAGAAACCCATCTCCAGAAACCTAGATCTGCAGGAAATTTGACTAAAAAATAGGAAAATTTTTGAAAAAGGGAAGAACCTTGAGCATGAACAACAGCTACAATAGAGTCCTCTTTCGTGCCGCAATTGCTCATTTTCTTTCTCCTCTCTCTCATTCTAATCCTTGAGTGGAGAGCTAGGGATCGGCGTCGAGGCTCGAGCGGTCGAGGGCTTGCTCTGGGAGGCGTGGCGAGGAGGACGTCGGCGATGGTGAGGATTTGGTCGGGGCGGTCGTTGGAGAGCTTGGGATCAGCGTCGAGAGGTCGAGGGCTTGCTTGGTGAACTGGCGAAGCGTTGGGATCCAAGTCCAACAAGCAACAAGGTCGCGGGCGAGACTCGAGGAGGGAGGCGGCGGTGGAGTGGAGGAGGGCGAAGGGGACGGCGAGGAGGGTGGGGAGGAGGCCGAGGCGGAGGGGGCGGCCCCAAAAGGAGACGAGAGCGGTGTGGAGCTCACGGAGGGGCACATAGCAAAGGAGGACCCACTAGATGCCAGATGATTGTGATGGTAGATCACCAGCTCCATGGGTTAAGAGGAAGAGTTCCTGGGTGAGAGACGTGGGCATTTTAGGTAGGTTGGTCAAAATACACCCAGTACATGTATACAAATGAGCTTTTGAGACTAGACCACACTTTTCACACTTTTTTGGGGCTAAATGCTAAGGGAAAAAGATGGTGGGGCTGGGCCACATCTGGATCTTTTTTTGGGGGGCTTGAAACATTTTTCCCATTTCAATAATATGAGGGATTAATTCACAATAACTTAAAAGTTTAGGGACCCAATAGTAAATTCATTTATTTAAGGGACAATTTCAGGATATAAGATTTAAGGGACTAATATCCTTAAAACCCAAAATCTAAATAAGTACTTGTTATTGCAATACCCTCAATTCTACACATTTTGGAGTGGAAAGGGGAAATTTCAGTTAAATAATAGAAAATTAGGAGCATTTAAGATTCCTTGGTATAACTTTGGAGTACTTCAAATCAATGTCGTCATAGTGGATAAACTGGCAAATACCTAGATTTTAGTGGTTCATTTACAAGTTTGAGTGATTTGGGGATATATAAGCAAATATTGCAAAACAATGATGTATAAATGAGTGGAAATGTTGTGGGGGTGGGGGTGGGGGTGGGGGTAAGGAGCTGGGCGCTTTCGGTAGAAATTTCGCTTTGACCGGCCTTTTAAGGAAGTTGATGAGTTGATGAAGAGAGGTGGGTGTGTGCCGAACGAGTACTTGTTTGGGTTTTTGGTTAGGGGGTTGAGGAGGTTGGGGGACGAGGAGGGGGCGAAGATGGTCGAGAGGGATTATGAGGAGTGGGATGTCCATGGGAAGTGGGTGGAGGTTGAGGAGGGGGAGGAGGAGATGGAGGTTGTAGGTGTTTGATGAAATGCCCAAGTGAGTTTTTTTTTAGCTTTTCGATAGTAACTGCTACAATTACAAATGCATGCTACTAACATTTGCATTACGATCATTTTTTGGATCCAAAACCGATGAAGCCGTCGATTTGTACGAGAAGGCCGCCAATTGCTTCAAGCTCGCCAAGAACTGTAAGAATTTGTTTGTTTCGGTCGGTTTGAATCACGATCATCCAAATGATTAGGGGATTCTAGAGTTTCCAGTCTTTTTATTGGTTCAATTATTAATTAATTTTAAAAAATTCTTTTTGATGTATTTGGCTTAGGGGAGAGAGCTGGTGCCGTGTACATCAAATTAGTGAATTGTCACTTAAAGGTTTGTTCTCACTTAAAGGTCTGTTGATATTATTTCTCATGTCTTAGGCAGATGCTGCTAATTCCCTAAACCAAGTTGTAAATCTCTTTTTGGAGATCGGCAGATTAAATATGGTCACAAGATATTGCAACGTAGCAGATCAGAGTACTTGTTGGACCTTAAACTAAGTGGAAAATTTAGAATATTTGTTTCCATATGCATTATGTTGCTAATTGCATTTTTATTTAGTTGTGGATCATGTTATATATACAACCCCTCTGTTAGCTGCTTATATGGAAATTATTATGGTGTCCTCGATCTAGATTTAATGAGTCCTCTATGAAATGTTCTGAAAAGTCATGCGCTTGCTATGCTGACTAAGGGTTACATGTGTGCGCGGGAACTTGGTGAATTATATGAGAAAGAACAAGACATTGAGAAGGCTATGGACTACTTTGAGCGAGCTGCTGATCTTTTCCAGAGTGAGGAGGTAACAACGTCTGCAAATCAATGCATGCAGAAAGTTGCTGAATTTTTCTGCTCAAGCTAGAACAGTAAGATATATACCTTGCTTGGAGTAATTATTTAAATTTATATGTTGAAGTTATAAATTAATTTTATTTGTTCACCATCATTTTGTTATGTAAAACTTTAAAATTATATCAGAGCAACAGACTGGAATGTTAGTAATTCACAAATTTAATCTTTTTCATTTATACAGTATCATATATCTAACTAGCTTGCTACTTTATATCATGCAGTTTTGATTGTGAAATTTTCGTTCCGTTATATATGAAGGCTATAATCCATGGGGTTGATACGAATTATGTAACTACTCCCGATGCTGAGTATGATGTCATCCGTGCCAGGCTAGCAGCTGAACTTCTAATAGAAGGATGTCAACAGAAGAATCAAGCAGAGACATTTGATAAGGATAGGAGAAAGCTATTCTAAAAAATGATTGGTTGAACCAAAACATGTGTGCATGTCTGTATTGTGTATATTAGTTTAGTTGTGTAAACAGTTAATGTGGATGACAAACAATGCAGCAAGCTTGACCTTTATTATTCTTATTGTATTTTCTGATATTTTTGCCACTATATATTTACGTTTTGTTTTGATACAATGTATATTTAACAGGTTCAAATGAAAAACTACATGTTTACTTGAATGTCAATAGGAAAAGCCAATACGTAACATGTACATTTGACAAGCTAACATATTCAGTTGCATGTTATCATGTTATAAAGAAGACTGACATGTAATAGTAAAAGTTAACATATTATGCTGAAAGTTAACATATTCACAAGAAAGTTAACATATGCAGATGAAAGTTAACATATACAGCTGATAGTTAACATGTTCACGTGAATGTTAGCATATAAATCTGAACGTTAACATATACACCTGAAAGTTAACATATAGAGATGAGAGTTAACATGCAAGAGTCTGGGCATACCCCAACTAGGAATCTGTCTAGTTGTTGTTGGTAGCTTATGTGAGATGGGAAAGTTTGAGGAGGTTCTAGGTCTTCTATGATTATTTTGCTTTGGGGGTATTTGAAAGTTAACCATTTTTAATAAATGTTAGCGTAAAGAGCGGAAGGCTAACATGTTCCCGTGAATGTTAACTCATTCAGGTGAAAGTTAACATGTTCATTTCAAGCATATGATTAGTCTTAAAACTTTACAGATTACAAAAGTCTGCAACAATATCAACTTTTTAGCAGCATATAATCATTTTGTTTTCCTTTCTAGTGTTATCATCATCATAAATGCAATGCTTTGTCTTGGTGTGGATGGAAAACTACACATGTTATTGTATTTATGGTATTTTGCCACCATATATCTACATTTTGTTTTGATACAAAACATATTTTTAATAAGTTCAAATGAAAAAAAAACTACATATCTGCCTGAATGTTAACATTATTAACGTGAAAGTTAACATGTTGAGCTATATGTTAACATGTAGAGCTTGAAGTTAACATCTTCAGATAAGAGTTAACATATTCTAGTGAAAGTTAACATGTTCAGTTGAAAGTTAACATGTTCGGCTGAAAGTTAACATGTACGGTTAAAAGTTAACATGTTCAACTGAGATTTAACGTTTTCAAGTGAAAGTTAACATGCTCATGTTAGAGTCAACATTTTCGTCTGACGATTTACCTTTTCAACACTTACTTTTTAAGCTGAAAGTTATTATAGTACCAAAATAATTAACAGGATACATAAACAGAATACCTCAACTAAACAAGTACATTACACAAAATTTCTTACATTCTTGCAGCTGATATTATTTAGTATACAAATATCTTACAGAAACCACTCCAATCTCCATGCAAATCTACACAATTTAGTATACATGCATTCTTTAGAAAGAAGCTGAGCTTGATCTTCGCAGCTGATACTTTGGTTCTGGTGGCGGCTCAGAATGTAATATTGTGTCCAACTCCTAGAAAAAAATAAATGAAAAACCTGAGTTACTTGGGCATTTCATCAAACACCTACAACCCCCATCTCCTCCTCCCCCTCCTCAACCTCACCCTCCTCTTCCCATGGACATCCCACTCCTCATAATCCCTCTCAACCATCTTTGCCCCCTCCTAGTCCCCCAGCCTCCTCAACCCCCTAACCAAAAACCCAAACAAATATTTGATCTTGAAATTTTGCATTGCATTCATACGAACATTAATGCTCGCACACAACTCCTTGTAACTCCTCGTAATGTTTCTAACAAAAGGAAGAACCTACAAGCTCTGTGAAAAGCATCAGAAAAGAAAATATAAGTCATCTAAACTATGCTGTGTTTCACATAAATAGTTCATGATTTGCATATATGTTCAATGTCAGCATTTCTAAAGTAGTTCACAAACTGTAACAGGCAAAGAAAAACACCTTTTACAAGGATATATATATCATGCTTCTCTCAAAACAAGGATATATAAATGCATATGCATTTAATCAAACTTACAAACCATTAAGTCTATTAATTAACCAAAACAATTTGTGCAAAAAACACATATTTCATTCTAATGTGTGAATTCTACTCAAATGAGCATATTGCATAAAAAAATGTGTCATCACCAAATAAAGAGAGAGAAAATAATTAAAATGTCAGGATAAAACAGAGACAAGCCTGTTATGAACCTTGACAAAAACCACAAAAAGCTACAAAGTATCAATAAGATCCCAAATTTCACATAAAATGTTATGAACCTTGACAAAAACCACAAAAAGCTACAAAGTATCAATAAGATCCCAAATTTCACATAAAATTCGTTCAAGTATCCAAAATGCACAAAAAAAGCTACAAAGTATCAATAAGATCCCAAATTTCACATAAAATTCGTTCAAGTATCCAAAATGCACAACTAAAAAAAAAAAGAATAAAGAACAAAGAACAAATTGAATTGGGCATATGGACCTTCATTCTTTCTGTGTCAAACTTCAAGTCTTCATTCAAAACTATCATCTTATCAATGAAACCATGCCTTCATACAACAAAAAGCCCCAAACCCCCCACATTTTACCTCGTTGATAACTACCTACCTGTGGCTGAGATCTAGAGGCGTAGGAGACGAAGCCCGAGAAGAGGAAGACGGGCAGGGAGAGCAGGCCGATCCGCTCGTGGAGGAGGACGAACGCGCTGAAGAAGACGAGCCACTACATCAGCTTAGAGAAGTTGATCCTCGACCTCGTGACGGAGGGCTTACGGCGAGGCGGAAGAGGCGGAGGAGGGCGACGTGGGAGTCGATGAGGGAGGTGGCGTCGGAGCGGAGGAGGGCGAAGGGGACGGCAGAGGAGGACCCACTGGATGCCAAATAATTGTGATGACAGATCACCAGCTCCATGGGTTAAGAGGAAGATTTCATGGGTGAGAGATGAGGGCATTTTAGGTAGGTTGGTCAAAATACACCCAATACATGTATACAAATGGGCTTTTGGGACTGAGCCACATTTTTCACACTTTTTTGGGGCTAAATGCTAATGAAAATAATTGGTGGGACTAGGTCACATCTAGATCTTTTTTTAGGGGCCTTGAAACATTTTTCCCTTGTTTTTTTCCATTTTTTCACGCTGATGCTGCGGTGACACGTGGGTTAATGCTGCTTGTTTAAAAATGTTTTCAACATTTCAAATGTTGTGTAATCTAACCAAAGCAACAACGTCTGGGTGGTGTAGTTGGTTATCACGCTAGTCTCACACACTAGAGGTCCCCAGTTCGAACCTGGGCTCAGACATATATAAATTTATGATTATTTTTAATAAACTTCTACCTTTATATTTCGCTCAAAACATTTTCTTTTTTGATGGAAATCTCTCGAAACAATTAAAACAACTATTTTAACCGTCACTTTATTGTTTTCCCTGTTAATACTTATAATATTTTACGTAGGTTTTGACATATGATTTTAAAAAAGAATAATGCAACATTTAACATTAAGTAATGTAGGTAATAATGTAAAATTAAATGAAGTGATTAATTATCTATATCTATATCTATACTACTTATAAAAGAGAATACCCATGTCAAAACTTTTTTATACCCATTTTGCCCTTTACAAATTACTTAATTCTAATTTTCTCCTCATCACAATAGTAAGCTTTAATTAGTGTCTTAGACTCTTAACCTTCCATAACTCATTAATTAATGTGCTGAATACGAAAACTCACCAACCCCTTTGGCTTGAATTTAAATCTCCATCAAGTGACATGGCCAATTGAACTCCACGCATAATGCAAAAAATTCCTTCAGCTAATGTAGTCATTCACATTATCCACGATAGCCATGAGCTTTTAATGAAACTCCAAGGCTTTTCGTTTCCCGTTCGTTATCATTATCATTATGCAACAACGCTTAAACTTTTATTGATTTCTATTGACTATATCTTTCATATCTCCCTCATTTCACCATCTCCGCTCTCATCTAAATTTCTCTCTCAACTCCACATTCTCCTCTGTCTTCCTTCCTCTTGGTCAATGCTTTGTTCTCCTCCTTCTCAATATCTAACCAGCGTTAGCATCTTTCAAATTCAATCTCAAGCCTGTCATTTGTCGAAGGGGGTTATACAAGGAGAGAGCACTGGTATGAAATCCATTTCATAATTTGAGCTCTGTTATATTTTTTTCGTCATCTGATCTCTTTGTACATATTGGTTAGTTTTGTTTGATTTCTATGGTTTTAGTTAATTAGATCTCTTCAAAGAGTGATGGCTAGAACTTGTTTTGATCTATTTCTTGTGATAAATTTATGTAGGAAGACGAAGTGCGCTCAATATCACACCGTCGAAAAAGAAGTCGGCCTAAAGCAAGGTGTGAGAGACATTTTCATCCACTTCGATCGAATTTGTTTTCTTTCTGCATTTTTATTAGATTTATTAAATTTATGTTATTCTTGGACAAATTTTGACTTTACATTTTCCATGTGATGGATGTGCCTTGGATCTTAGTTTTTTTTGCAGGATCTTTCTCAGAGCTGAATATCTTTCACGTTTTTGTTAGTTTAGATCCTAGATCACATTTGTGCATTTATTATCTTAAAAAACATAACCTTCTAATATCATTGTGGATTTTAGACTTGAGGTTAAATTTTCTAAATTTATTTACTCTTTGTAAATCCTATTATGACCCAAGTTCAGTAGTCTTTTTAGGTGGCAATTTGGTACTACAACTGGTTATTCGTATTCTACTGCAAACAAGAGCATGACTATTTTCTTGAAGCATAACAGTATGCATGATTACCTACTTGATCCAAAGAAGGTATGACCTCTCAGCCTCATAATAACGTTGTGTGATATGAGGAACTTAGCTTAGATATTGTAATTAGTTTCGAATGTGCTTGAACTTGAATTGCACTGAGTGTCTAATATGGTTGGTCTCTTATCATTGCTTGATTATGTCAATTTTATTTATACTATTGATTGTGATACTAATTAAATTCAAAATTTTGAATTTTACAAACATAGTGGTTACTTTTGTTGATTGTGATACTAATTAAATTCAAAATTTTGAATTTTACAAACATAGTGGTTACTTTTGGAGGTCAAGCTAAATTTTTTGTTGGAGGGGAAAACTAATATAGAATATAAGAAATATAAATATGCAAATTTGAATGTTTTAATTACACATACAATGTCTATTTCAAATTGGACCTCATATTTTTTATATTTAACAAGTATAAATTCTTTTTATGCAAAACCAAGATTAGTGTTATCTACTAAATATGCTCATGTATAGATATTTTTCTAGAGATTATATTACAATGTTAAGGAATTTAGTAGTGAGGATCTAACAAGTGAAAGAAAACCTTATTCACACACGCGCACGCACACACACACTATACTTATAAAAGATGATATAGGTGACAAAACTTTTGATTGTTTTTTATTTAAATTTTTTAAATATAATGGTCATTCAAATATGATAAGAGTAAATATCCCCACATTTAGGGGCAATTTTTAATTTAACTTCGTCCTTTTCTATCTTTTGTTCTTCAAATAACTCCCACCTGACCGATGAGTAGTCTTGTAGGCTGATGGACTCACTGGGGCAAATTATTCTCAGTTTGTTAGTCTTCTCCATAACACTGTAAAACATATATATAATATAACTTGAAATACACATGCCACTTAAGATGGAAATAAATTTTATGTAACTATAATTAATCACATAATTCATAGATGTGTTTTTGTGATCAAATGCATTTGAAACTCCATACCTATTTCATTATAATTAATCACATGGTTCATACATGGTTGGGCGTGGTAGCCTTTGACATTTTGTAGTGAAATTTGGATAGGATTGGAATGAAGGTGAAAGTAATTAGCTCATCAAACAGCAAGGAGAGGGAGGCTATTGAACACTTCCAGTGCTGATTCTTTCCTTGATAGCAGTAGTATTGAAGAAATATAGATATGAACAATATGGATAATTTGAATTTACTCTCTTACTTGATACTATGAGTTTAATTTGGATAGAGGAAATATTTGCAATATGAGAATCTAAGGTGACCTATAAAATGTTTCTAAATTGGGCAAAGTATTGCTTTTTTGGATACATGTGTAAAATTTTTGCAGATAAGAGAGGAAAGGTGCAGTCAATTATGCGAGTTGCTCAAGATATCTGAGGTACTGCCATTTGATCTTTTAGAATATAATGCTATGATCTAATATGATTTCACCTCCATTTTGGGGGAAGATTTTGATGTGAGTACTTAAATTAATTCATTTAAAATCTTCATATTTGTATCTTTTGATTCAATGTAATTTCGCAAAGTGCAATGAAACATTCAGGCCTTGTTTTATCTTCTACACAAACATACATCAGTGGACGTGTTTTCCCAAAGGTTATAGAATTTCCCCAAAGTTATAGAATTTCAGGTTTGACCTTTCTCAAGAAATGTTTTGTATTTGATTGGTAGCATATTGCTTAATTTAAATAAATCATTATATTTCTAATGCTTTCATGTTCTGTAAATTTCCTATCACTTTTTTTGGGTTGAAGTTTCACATGTATTGAAACTTAAAGACATGCACAGTGGTGTTGACTTCATCATTGTCACATTATAGTGAGTTTTAATACAATGTGGCATCAACTTCATCCAATGCCTTGCTGAATAATTTTAAAGGTTACTCTCTGTTTAGTTAGAAAGAGCTTTGAATTGGACGTATTAAAGGTCAAACATGCATTTTCCTATTGTCTATGCTATTGCGTTTGTTGCGTGTACTCTATTTCTTTTGTTAATTATTGGTTCCGCTCCGAG
The DNA here is from genome assembly GCF_001876935.1 of Asparagus officinalis. Classification (NCBI taxonomy): domain Eukaryota; kingdom Viridiplantae; phylum Streptophyta; class Magnoliopsida; order Asparagales; family Asparagaceae; genus Asparagus; species Asparagus officinalis. The sequence goes on along the minus strand of NC_033800.1, from coordinate 73,070,404 downwards.
TGTTTATTGAAGATATTTATGTCTACTGATAGTATTTGCCTCACTATTGACATCCTACTTGGGCGTCTCATATTGTGGCAGAGTACAGATTAGGTTTATTTTCTGTGACAACCTTGAATATGATGCTCGCCAATTAGGACTTCAGGTAGTTTTTTAGCAAATGTGGAAAGGTTGACATGAGGTGAGTTAAATCCCCATAACTAATACTGGATTGGAGAACTTTTTGTACTTTTAATTGTTGAGCACTTTGTTCTGGCTATATTATTGACCTCTAAGCATTTATAGATATTAGACATGAAGCTTTGAGCGATGGTTTACGCAAAAAATATGCATCTCTGGAGCATGTATTGAATTTATGGAATATTACGGGGCATCATCTGAAGATGCATTTCATAATTTATTCCTCCCTAAATACGAGGATGACCATCTTTGATTCACAAGACTACATGTTTGCCATCTTTGATTCACAAGACTACATGTTTGATTCCTAAAAATTTTGAGTTGCTTTCTATTTTGATCATTCTTTACTTTTTAACCTTGAACTCGACGCATAGCTACTATTGCACGCGCAATGTCTATTTATGAAACTATTAATATTAGTTGGAAAGATATGGATAATATTGTTCTATAATTGACAAAGATTACATAACCTTGAAGAATATGCATATGTAGAAATTCATACAGAAGCATAAATGGAATAAAATCACTCAGATACAAGTAAATATCTTAGAGGTATATTCATTTTGATATTGAATAAAGAAATCTTAGATAGTGATTGTTAGAAAGTAAACATTGAGATGGATGATATCGAGTTTAATTAATAGGTAGTCATTTAAGTGTTAACTCAATCATTCTTCGTCTAATACTCTCTCTCTTTGGTGTAGATAAAAATTATGTTGAGGTCAGGAGAAATTAGCTCGCATGCGTGGGAATTGGCTAATTTTAAGATCGCTTTACGAATCTAACAATAAGATATTAATACTTCTTAATTAAGTATAGAGTCAATAAGATACTAATTTTTTTAATTAAGTCATCTTCCTCTACTCCAAGAAAACCATAAGAATGGCCTTTGTGAACTTCTTAAACACCATGAAGCGCCAGCTTCGTAGCGTATTGATGAGTATTGATACTTTCTTATTGCTAAGAAATTAGAGGTAATTTTGAAGGTGATGGCAGTCTTGGTGGCTCCATTTGGAGCTTGACAACAGATATAATTGCACATGACACAACAACACAATGTATGTCTATCATCAGATATAATTACATACTGAATTATTGCTAGAAGAGCATGGATAACGGTCTCGTGTTCACAGTATCATCTTCAAAAGTAGCATAGTCAATCATCAGTAGAAGTACATGGAACTATATTTGGTCACTTAATCACCCATTATAGGTGATATCATCGAGATTTGAATGTTTGGAGAAATATTAATTCTTACATCTTGCAAATAGGTTTTGGTATGAACTTAGTTGCAGTGGTGAATTCTTTTAAAGATTTTTTTTATTTTCATTTTTAATTTTTTCCGTATTAATTATCAAGTTAAGAGAATAACATGTAGTTGATTAACTACAATTTGTTGATATGGTCATGTGAGTATAAATTTGTGACATATACAAGTAATTAGGAGAAATTAGCTCTTGTTGATAGATTTTTTTCCCTCGCATCAATTTATAATTATAAACTTTTAAATTTGTTTAATTTGTCGATTCATTAACACACCCATATGTTGATTAACATGGTTGTTCTCTCAGAGAAAATCTTTAAAATAATAAGTGAGTACCTACTATTTCACTTTGACATCTCAAAGTTTACCAATTTTTAACTTTGAAACCCCCAAAGTACTTTTTTCAATATTTTGATATCCCACTGTTTTAATCGTATTTTAGTTTCATAACCCCAAAGTACTTTTTAACACTATGATATCCCAAGGTTTCTATCTCATTTAACTTTGATACCTACATCTAGATCTATTAGATTTTTTTGTTAATTTTCTACTGCTGTTTTAGCAACTGGGCAAACTGAATCTAAATGTATCAGATGCTAAAGGCACCGTACAAATTAAACAAAAGATCTAACACAACTTGTATAGGGTATCATAGTGAAATATGATTGGAACTTTGGATATTAAAATGTTACATGAATACTTTGGGTATCGAAGTAAAATTGGATTCAAAGTTTGGGGTATCAAAGTGTTAAGAAATCCTTCAGCCTATTGAAGTAGAAAGATGTAAACTTTAGGATATCAAAGTGAAAATTATCATTTTCGTTTTAGCTCATCCTCTTATAATATTGCAAGTTTAAGGATTATTCCGTATTTAACAAGCAATTTTTCCTCTCTGCAAATGTATCCTCTAGCAATATTGTTTTCAAGGTTGATCTTTGAACTAGCATGTTTTTGTTTTTTCTTTCTTTGTATAGGTTGTGTAGCTTGAATGAGAAGCACACTCTCATCTTAAGGATGTAATGTTAGTTCATTATGGATGTAGCTAACATTGAATAAATCTAAACCATATTTGTGTGTAGTTGCTTAATTTGTGTGTAGTTGCATAATTGTTTTTTTAGGTAAATGTTAGTTCATTGCGAGATTTTTATTGTTTGATTTGTTTCTTTTTTTTGTAGTTGTTGCATTTTTGGTGAATTTGCCCATTTATGTTTGTTTTCTGTGAAGATTGTGGTGAAGGCGATGCTGATAATAGACTCTTGTATAAGCATGATGCTTGTACTATTATTGTAGAGTTAATCTCTACTCTATGTGAAGTATAAGTGCGTGCTTCATAAAAATATTAATATTGATGCATGCAGCATTAGTTGACCTTCAGAGGTTTCCCCCATAGAGTTCCTAACATGCGTCACGTGCAACGCACGTTTTGCATACTAGTGTAACTAAAATATTGTAAAAAAATGGGTACCTCTTCCAGTTTGATTCTAAACAGTTGTTCTTGTTTCATTCATTTTGGAACGATTTCCGATCCTTGCATTGTCTTAGAGGATGACCACTGTTTTTTCCGAGCCATCAATTGATGCTTATAATAATGGATTCAATATTTGTTATCTGTGACATGCTAATACTTTGTGATGACATTATTTATAATACACTCAAGCAATATTTGAATTGATTATTATTTTGAAATAATATGCATTTATCCTTCGAAAAAATAGTGAGGCGTTTGGTTGACATTTCGGAGAGGGATTAGATCGAACTCTCTAGTCTATTAAAATGAAATAGCTCTGAGACTAAATAGTAAAATATCTTATTAATCCTTAAACTTTGTGTTTCTCTTTCCCTATTAATTTCTCACATCTTATCACCGAGCTCCTGTCATACATGTTTGTCAGATCTAGCTGTACTCCGTTATGGTCATCTGCCGTGCAAGTTTAAGGAATTCTATTTTCACAAAATTCGATTTTGTCTTTCTGAACACAACACCAATAATATTAATAATGTTGTAAATATAAATACAATGAATGTGGACATTACTAGAAGAAGTCTCTTCACCTACTTGTGACTTTTAGTATTCTCTTCCACATCTATATAATGTAATCCATGGAAGATAAAATGTATTGAGGAGAAATGAAGATGAATAAAATGAGATGATCACTTTCTCCCTATCTCTTTTCTTGTTTATTTACTTTTACATTTCATGTTCGATTCTTACTTTTGATATGTGATGTATGTAGATACAACAACGAGATTACAACAAATAACAATGTGTTTGGTAATTATAATGTGATTTTCTTGTTGTGTTTTTGTAGAAAAACATAATATCATGGTGTTTTTTTATAGATGGTGGGATTTTGAAGGAAAATGTTTTGAGAGACAAAAAAGTTTAAAAGTTTGGAGATGAGTCCTATTTATAGGAGTGCAAAGGTTTCTCCAATGGTCATATATTTTCAAAGCACCAATTGGAAATAACAATCACTTTTCATCTGTCAAAAACTTTCAACTAGCCGTCATTTATTTTCTCTAAATTTCAAATTTAAAATAATTTCTAAAAATTAAATAAATAACATTATAAAGATAATTTATAACATTCCAGCTACCAGTACACGAATTTAGAAGTCTATGATTTCACCCACTTATCAAAGCATAATAATCATTAAATGCTTTTAAAAATCTAAAAGTATGTTCAAATATTCAATCTGGAACTATCTTGTTTTACAAACAACTACTAACTCAATTTACTGTAGTATGTTGAATTATTATATTCAAGAACTATAATTAATTATTAGTTAAATTAATACCAAAATATAATAAGTCTCTAATCCAAACGTTACCTTACATAAAAAAAATTAAGCCCCTAACACACACAACTCCCTAAACTTTGTAAATTCCAAAACCTCTTTGTTTCACTCTGTTATCAGGACTAGTACCGTCTAAAATTCCATGTGGCATGTGCTTCTCACATGCCTGCAAACGCAGGCATTGTATCCAGTAATCAATTTTTTTTTTTTTTCAATCAATGTCCTTACTTTTTACTAGGGCGGGGCATATTCGGTTCGGATCGGTTTTAAGCTCAATCCGGATCCAATCCGAATTTTTCGAATTCTCAAAACTCTCATCCAGATCCAGATTTTTTTCCCTTCATCCGAATATTCGGCCCAACCGAAATTCGGATCGGTTCGGATCAGTTTCGGTTTTGGACCGAATTAATACTATTTCACAAAAATCTGTCCACACCTGAGATCATTGCATATTAATTTCTGATAAAGTATCATTATTTGTTCATTTTGTCTACTTAACTTTTTTCCCCAAACAATGAAATGTGGAGCTTGTTTGAAGTAACATCATTGCCACAGCTAACAAAAAACCGAAATCAGTGAAATGAGCGCAAACCATATCAACAAGTACATATGGTTACGTAACATTCAAATATTAATTAACTATAATCAAAAGGTTATCTTTCATTTCTTGGAAAACAACTTAACATGCCTCTAGTAGAATTTGAAAGCTTATATGAGGTTTCACCGATTTTAATGCGGGCATATACGCTAGCAGGCCCAATGAAAAAGGAACTATACAATATAAACATGTATGTAAACATAACAATCAAATTACCGAGCAATTATATTGCTTCATGTTCAAGTGATGACTCACTAATAAGAAAGCTATTCCATCTGACTTCGTCCGAACCAAAAGTCCTTTCCATTTTGACCGAATTCCGAACGACGAAGTCCTTCCCATTTTGAGCAATATGAATATCCGACAAAGAACGAATTAGAAAATTCGGTTTGGTTTTTTTTCGGGCGGTTCAGGGGTTCAAACCGGATCCAAACCGGTTTAATTCGGTTCGGGCGGTTTAGAGTCTTCTTCTCATCCATTTAATCCGGTTCGGTTAACCGGTCCGCTTTTTCGGGCAGTTTTTTCGGTTGAACCGGTTTTTTTCGGTTTTTGCCCACCCCTACTTTTTACATTCGCCACTTAAGATGGACGTTTCAGAATAAATGTTCTTCTCAGGGATAATTGAGATAATTTTGGAGACACTTTTAGGTGTTATATGCTATATTACCAAGAACATTTGGTTGTTTTGCAGCCTTACCAGCTGTCAGAGTGGATCTAACATGTATCGCAAATTTAACAAAATATTTAAACGAACGAGGGCATCAAGTTAAATGGAATTGAAAATTTGCGGTGTCAAAGTTGAAAAAAAAAAACTTTACGGTGCCAAAGTGAAAATGGGTAAGCTTTGGCGAGCATTTTGTCTAATTTAAATGGTTTTGGGTGCCCCTCACAAAACCTCCCAAATTGACGGGGTGTTTTGCGAAAGTTTCCATCTCAGAAAGGTGCGAAGATGGAAGCCAGCGCGTGACGCGCTAACGCCCGAGGAGTCGAGGACCCCGCCCCAAGTCAGCAAAACCCCATCATTTTCCTGCCCCCGTCTCAATCCAGATCAAAACCCTCACCAACCTCCGTTAACAAAACCCTAAACCTCCCCACTAAAAGCCCTAGCCTTGGTCCTCTCCGATCGCCGCCATGCAATCCCTAACCCTGACCTC
>NC_033800.1:72997029-73064391 GCF_001876935.1 Asparagus officinalis | reverse complement strand
CCAAACCCAAGAAGTCGAGTCCCCGCCCCAAACCCTGACCCCGCAGCTCAACCGCTACAGCTCCCGCATCACCGAGCCCAAATCCCAGGGCGGAGCTCAGGCCATCCTCTACGGCGTCGGCCTCGATGACGACGACATGAAGAAACCCCAGGTCGGGATCTCTTCGGTGTGGTATGAAGGAAATACTTGTAATATGCACTTGATGAGTTTGGCTGAGGCTGTGAAGGAGGGGGTGAAGGAGGCTGGGATGGTTGGGTTTAGGTTTAATACGGTTGGGGTTAGTGATGCGATCTCGATGGGGACGAGGGGGATGTGTTATAGTTTGCAATCGAGGGATTTGATTGCGGACAGTATTGAGACGGTGATGGCTGCTCAGTGGTATGATGGGAATATCTCGATTCCTGGGTGTGATAAAAATGTAAGTTTGATGCTGAATTGCTGCTTGAGTGAGACTTTCTTCAAAAAAAAAAAAAAAATTGAACTTGGCATTTTGTTGTTCCTTCTGTAAGCTTAAACCTCAGCTTTAATGGTTATTATTAGTTTAGTGGCGATACAATGTAGTTTAATTCAAATTTTAAACATGGGAGCATTGCGAGCTCAACCATTAGCCACTAAAACATCTGTATATCAATTTGAGTGCTTATTTAACGAGCTGCTAAATTGCGATAAAAATGTATGCTTGATATTAAATTGCTGCTTAGAAGTGAGATATTTACTCAAGTACTTCATAAAAAAGTGAGCTTGGCATTTTGTTGTTTTTTATGTATGATGGTGGTTTGGTGGCAATTAGAGAGCAAAATATGAAGAATGAGTATACTCTGACATTATGATTGACATGTGTATTCGTAGAAGGTTAGGATTGTAACCATTAACTGGTGTGGTAATGTCCAAAGTGAATCACTAAATGCTCCAATTAGGAGAATAGATGATGTAAGATAAGATATCTCAAACACATGAGCTTGATTACTCATTCCATAGTCTTAACTTAAAATTTTGAGCTTCAATGATTGTTATTTTCTTAGTAAACTTTAGGTGGTAAAATATATTAGTTGTTGATATAACATTATTCAAACTTGGCAACACGGTGCACTAACTCATTACTTTAGTTACCATAAAATTTGTAGCTAAAATTTGAATGCTTTTGAACGAGCTGCTAATTCAAATCCTTTATGAAAAGTGAGCTTGAACTTCAACCTACCCTTTTTGTTTTTGTCATGACCCACTTGTTGTAAGCTTGATAATTCTACATGATTTTTTATCAGTCACGCGCACACATATGCATCATGCAAGTATTCCTGATTTATGATAAAGAAATCATCAAGGTTTTAAATATCGGATATCGGGAAAATATCGGATGACCAAAATTCATATCGGATTGCGTATATCTGGGATTTATCGGGGATATGTGGTAAATATCGGAATGTCATAACGGATGTTTGCATATATAGTATAATGCACTAAAATAAAATCTCAACATAATTAATAAAATCAGGGCAAACAAAATGTAAATAATGTATGTTTAGGATCACTAGTCAACCTTGTAAAACAATCGAATGTACATTTTGTTCTGATTGTTTTAGGCCAAAATGTTGTCTGATATGATAGAAAAATGATAATATCTTGCCCAAAAATTTCCAAACGCTGTAAATTATTTTGCGACAAGCCATATAAAAGGATATATTAGTTAATATATCAACTAATATATCGGCCATATCGGGGATATATCGTCCAAAATAACTAAAAAGTGATAAATGATATTTAAGAACTATATCGGTTGCGGCAAACCCTGTAAAAGGATATATCGGGTCATGTCGGAGATATTTAAAACAATGGAAATCATAAGGAAATGCCTAATTTTTTCTGAAATTTGACTTAACTATTCCATGCCATTTTATTATAAAATCTCTTCTCTATTTCTGAAGAGATAATTTAACACTATTTGAACCTGAACACTTGTTATTTTGCAATTTGAAGTAATTTGGTAAAAACATTTCCCTTGAAAGGTGTCTAAGAGAGGTTATTTTCTCTCTAAATTTTCCTTTTAAGTCAGAAGTTGCATAGTTATAGTTAAATTGAGAACGTAATTTGTATGCAATTTCTTCGTTGGCTTGGTCCAATTTTGGCAATGTATCATGCTCAACATGTATAACAACCACTTGCGAACAAGTTACCCACATAATTAATGAGTAAAAATAGCGATGCTTCCTTTTTTGCCTTCCAGATTTCTCTGTTATGCGTGTTTCTTGTCATGGTCCTGAAAATTAATTTCCTTTAGATTCTAATTTGTTTTGATCTACGCTTCCCCACCTCCCCACCCAAAAAAAAACCACAAAACCTTTCTTCCCATCTCCTGTCAGTTGTCACAGTTCTGTTTATTTATTCCTTCAGGTATAAAATTTCAGGATTCCAATTAAGGTTGTGTCACCAATGGTAAGAAGATCCTTTTTCTGTGGTTAATGGAAAATATCGTGGTGAAGCTGGGCTAAATTAAGAAGTCAGTATAACATGCTCTGCCAACCTGAACGCTTAATGTATAAGATTGATGAGGGGAAATCATAATACTTTATGAAGGAAGGTTATTCAAAATTAGGAAAAGGGTGAAGCAAACCGATGTCCAATCTATGGCCTCTTGTCTTTGATGGTCCCATTTGAGTCTTGATTTTGACCTTGTTAAAGTTGCAGGATTATATTGTCTTTCATCTTCAGATATTCAATATATTGAATAAGTGCACTACTTAACTGACCTATATTTATTGTGGTCAATTGTTCATGGAGACTTGATGCTTTTTATATAAGTTATGCCTTCTGTAGCTGATCCGTTCTTGTTTACAGATGCCAGGTACAATCATGGCAATGGGACGGCTTAATCGACCAAGTATCATGGTTTATGGTGGAACCATCAAGGTGAATTATTATTTTTATTTTTAAGTCACAAATATGTCTAGGAATAGTCAGATAAAGAGTTTGCTTGCTAACTTGGGATCTTACCTTCTGTTTAAATATAACTACCAATACTATAGAGAATTTATGAGAAAACACACTTCTAAGGTTCATTTACTAGTAAAAATAAGGATAAATCTTTGAAATAGAACACATTTAAAGCTTAATTAGCAAAATAGACCGAAAAAGTATTTAGTTAGCAAAATAGATCATTTTTGCTAAAAGTTGGTCTATTTTGCTAATTAAATGTCAAATTTGGTCTATTTCAAAATTATCAATTTCAAAACTATTTTGTTCATAAATAATTATAAACATGATTATATATATAAATTGTGAAAAGTTACATTTGATGCAATTATAATTTTCTATTTAATTGTAAAAAGTAAGTTTCTTAAAAAAAAGACTTGGAGTAAATTTAGTTGTGCATTGTTCTTTAAAAAGTGTTGTGTTGTAGTTAACAAATGTATAGTATAATAAAATGAATTTCCATTGTCATTACTATATTTTGAAATTATAACTACAGTTAAATTTTATGCATGCAAAGAGAGCCCAACATTAACTTAAAATAAGAAAAATATATAGTAAAAAATAAGAGTGTACACCCACAATATAAAAAAATTGCCATATGTAGTTAATAAAACAAGAGGATATATATATATATGTGTGTGTGCGCGCGTGTGTATATATATGTATGTATGTATGTATATATATATATATATATATATATATATATATATATATATATGCACACACATATGTATATATATGTGTGTGTGTCTATGTATCTATATATGTATATACACACATATATACATACATACATATGTGTGTGTGTATATACACATATATATACATATGCATATGTGTGTATATATGTGTGTGTGTCTATATATATATACTAGTTGAGATGCACGTGGTTAAATATCATGATTATTTAAATTAATAAAAATAGAATAAAAATAAAAAGAAAACAAAGTTTTTTGTGTGATTGATCAACTTAATAATCTCTCTCTCAACTGAAATATTGTTATTGTTTCCTTCAACCCATACTGTGATCACGTGGTTTACTATTTATGAGTTATAAACACATTAATCTAGTACAACATCTCTGTTTATTAGTACCTTGAAGTATTCAAAAGATGGATGATCATTCAATTCGTAAAGGAATTTTTTTATATGAATTTATTTGCAATATGTTCATTAAACTTTTAGTTGTGGTTTGACTCATATTCACATTAACTTTTAGTTATGGTTGCACACATATTTATATTATCTAATATTCTCATTTAATTTTGTAGCTCATTATTTGTATCATAGAAGTAAAACTAAAATTATGAAGAATTATTTTTTTGCGAAATTAAAGCAGAGAGATTATGATATATTTCGCCGTGTGCTCTAAATATAAAAATATTCTTTGATGTAAGGTCCATATTAAATCATACCCTAATTCCTAAACGATGTGAATGAAAAATACTATTATAACTCACTTGTTTAGGGTAATTGTATTATATATAGGACATATAACTCATCTGGAATATCCACATCTGCTAAGTGAATTTTGCTGTTGTGAGAGCAATATGTTAGATGCTCGTATTCAAATTTTTTAACTCTATAAAAGACACAAGAATTTGGAGTGCATAGTTAATATGTCGTGAAGAACATATTGGTTTATGAAGAATTTTCCCTAATAACGATATTATTACAACGATATTACTATTTAATATTAAATCAATTTTACTATATAAGATTATATGACTCTTTTTAATAAATTATAAAGTATATATATGAAAACCTTAATGCTTATAACCAATAGTCGGATTCCACAAAATAGGTTAAGTTTACATTGTAGTTTGCTATTTGTAGTATTGTTGGTAATGCCATTACCTTTCCTCTTTATCTATTATTCACGCTTTTCTGATATAAGTTCTCTTTTGCTAATCACTCAATTGGTCATATTTAGTTTTTATAATATCAGAGGTTAGAATATTCTCTTATGTTTAAAAAGTGTTGACATGATTTTCTTAAAAAATATATAAACATAGTAGCAATATTATATACTTCAGTTTAACTCAAACATTGGCTTGAAGTCATTTAAGGTGAGACCCTTTCTACGCTAGAATGATGATGTAGTGATTACACAATCCAATAGTTAAAGAAGAAATTTCTACAAAGAAAACATAATTTAATACGTTAAATTAACAACTAATTTATAAAGTATACATGAGCGGTGCAAATAGCTATACAAAGTAAGGTATTTATCTTCATGAAAATTTCATAGTGAATGACCAACGACAATCATCCTAATTTAAGAATAAATAATTATTATCTTAGTTACTAATTTGATACGCGTAACTATAGAATAAATCTCAAGCAAAAAATAAGAATTAAAATTGTATTAAATTTAAAAAGTAATAATTTAAATTATTAAGCGCCAAATATTAGTTCATGTGAGAAAATAAAGTAATTTATTAAATCGCGTAAACATTACAAATTTTTTTTCTAAATTTGATCTTAAGTTAGGATATCACCAAATACAAATAGAAGAAAAGGATCGTTATAAAATTGCATTTGTTGTACCATTCAGACACTTTAAATAGAATGTAATGCCATTCGGGCTTAAGAACGCCCCTTCAGAATTTCAGAATATTATGAATGAAATGCTCATATCCCTACACTTGATTTCATCTTGTCATACAAGATGATATTTAGATATTTTTCTTAGATATTTGATCAACATGTTAAACATTTAGAAATATTTCGTAATTTAGCAATACGAAATGGGTTGGCTATATCACCCCCCAAAATATAATTATTCCAGACTCAGATTAGATTCACACACACACACATATATATATACAGCGAGAGATGAGTATGCTTGGTATCAAGCACAAAAAGTTATGCTTGGTAGTGAGGTGACATAATCTCCTCCACTCATTCAAATGGTTACATATCCCCATGCACTCCTCAACCCATGTGAATGTGGTCTCCCATTGAATGTTTGGACGTGTGTATATGTACATATGATTTTTTAATGTTTGGACATGTGTTTTTGATGAAGCATAAGTCTGAAGCATTTGAGAAATTTATCGAGTACAAAAATGGAGTAGAGAACCAAACGAGCAAGAAAGTTGAAATTCTTCGATATGATCGAGGAGGTGAATACTTGAGCTCAAAATTCTTAGGATTTTTAAAAAAGAATGAGGTCCTCTCTTAGGTAACTCCACCCTTTACACCATAGCTTAATGACGTGTCAGAAAGGAGGAATCGTACCCTATTAGATATTGTACGTTCCATGATGAGTAACACTGAGTTACCTTTTTTATTTTGGGGGTATGCGTTAGAAACGACAGCACTTAATGAATAGTGTTTCGACTAAAGCAGTGCCTAAAACTCCATATGAGATGTGAAGTAGGATGAAACAACATCTTAATTATATTAAGATTTGGGGAAGTCCTGCTTATGTAAAGAAGCAAGATCCCAAAACGTTAGAGACACGTTCAGTATTGTGTAAATTTGTAGGATATCTAAGGAATTCCCAAGGATATTAATTCTACCACATCGATGAACAAAAGATAATTATTTCTCCGCATGCCACCTTCTTAGAGAAGGAATTTCTTGGAAAAGAAATTAGTGGGAGCATGGTAGATCTGGAAGAAATTTCAGAGACACAAATTAATATTGATAACTTAGTAGAACTAGAAAATTCAGTTGTACCAGATAACCTTAACCACTCCGAAGATACCCAAGGTGATCTCGTGCACCTAAGAGACTATGATTTTCTCGTTGAAGGTTGCATTGAAGGTTGTATGTCAAATCACGTCATAGATGATGACGAACCTTTGAGTTATCTGTAAGGCTCTCAGAGTAATGATTCTGTTGCTTAGCATGATGCAATAAAATCCGAAATAGACTCCATATACACCAACAAAGTTTGGATCTTTAGACAATGCTCGTAAATGGGTGATACCCATAGGCAGCAAATGGTTGTTTAAGAAAAAGTTGGGTGTAGATAGAAAAGTAGACTTTTAAAGCTAGACTGTTAGCTAAAGGTTTTCGTCAAAGATCAGGTTTGGACTACGATAAAATATTTTCTCCAGTGGCTATGCTAAAGTCTATTCAGATCCTACTTGCTATAGCTGCTCACTATGATTACGAGATCTGGCAAATAGACGTCAAAACAGTATTTCTAAATGATGATTTAGAAGAGTGCATATATATGACCCAAACAAAAGGATTTATAGTCAGTGGGAGCAGTGGAAAAGCAGTAGGTTGCTTGAAGTCATTTATAGACTAAAGCAAGCATTGCGGAGATGGAACATCTGTTTTGATGATGCTATCAAAGAGTTTGGTTTTATCAAAAATCTAGATGAACCATGTGTATATAAAAAGATAATTGAGAGTTTTGTATCGTTTCTTATTTTATATATAGATGATATACTTTTAATTGGTAATGACATCCCGTCATTACAAACAGTTAAAATATGACTATCAAAAAGATATTTCATGAAATATTTGGGTGAAACATCCTGTGTACTGGGTATTCAGGTCTATAGAGATAGATCTAAAAGGATGTTAGGATTATCCCAATCTAGATACACCGGTAAAGTGCTAAAACGGTTTAGCATGAAAAATTCCAAGAAATGTTTCAAACCTACATCTCTTGGAATCTCTCTCTAAAAAGATGTCTCCCCAGACTGATGAAGAGATGAAACGCATGAGTCTAATTCCTTATGCCTCGACAGTAGGATGTATGCCATGTTATGTACTAGATCGGATATCACTTATACACTTAGTTTGGTAAGTAGATACCAATCAAATCATTGAGAAGAGCACTGAAAAATGGTCAAGAATATACTAAGTACCTGAAAAAGACTGAGTTATTTTTGATATACGGTAAAAGTGACTGCCAAATGGAGGTTTTTTCTGACTCAAACTTTTAGAGCGATATCGATGATAGTAAATCTGTATCATGATATGTTTTTACCCTCAACCGAGCGGTTGTCAACTGGAAAAGTTCTAAGTAGGACACAGTAGCAGACTCGACAATGGAAGCCGAATACATTGTGGTAACTGATGCAGCCAAAGAAGCTGTCTGGATGAGAAAGTTCCTTTCAGAGCTGAAATTTGTTCCCACCATTAAAGATCCAGTACCTTTATATTATGATAGTAATGCTGCTATAGCTCTAACAAAGGAACCCCGGTCTCACCAAAAGTCCAGACACATTCTAAAGAAGTATCACTTGATCAGGGAGATAGTTGATCACCAAAAGATTAAGATTGAAAGAGTAAACACAAATGATAACATAGCAAATCCATTCACAAAGGCAATTGCTCGCACACAAATTAAAAATTTTGTTTAGCTATTGGGTATTAGATAATACAATGATTGACCTTAGTGCAAGTGGGAGTTTGTTAGATATAGGTGTCCTGCAGGCAATAAATGTATATTATAACATGACCTATATTAATATAATATCATTGTTTAAAATGATAGTATGCTATTTTGATCAGTATTTATCTGGTAATTTTAAAAATACAGATAAAGTCCTTAGAATGATACTATACTATCAGAATTTTAATAGCGATCGTAATAAAGAAGAGATCTGATTAGTCACTAATGTATATTCTAAAATGTTCTTAGTCAATGAAGTGTTGAGATATGACATCATCACTTTGACAAGACTAGTGTATACTCTATTTGTCCTTTTGAAGGATGATGATCCATCTCTTAGATCATTGATGCTAAGACGTCAAGGTACATTTATACATGTGCTCATTAGTGAACGAGTTCATTAATGACTCACCGAGAACATCTAGTTGGTAATATACTTAACTGTCAAATAGAAGTTCTCTAGTGATATAGTACAATAGTCTCTTGACATGAGGCGTGGTGCAATATCTTTTATGTCAGTATAGTTGTACTTAGACTTTTACCTAACCACAGTTCTTATTGAGTTGTGCATGCGGATTCTTGTTGGGTACATCTCGAGATACATGTAGATATTAAGATGTCAAGATAGGATTCGTCTCTCCCAGTATAGGGGGTTGATGTCATAAGATTATTTGATATAACTATAGCCTGTAAATTCTTGGTCGAGGTGAATAAGATAAACTGAGTGTCAGTTTAATCTTATAGGTTATGAGTTTAATATCAACAAACACTAGTGAATAAGATAAACTGAGTGTCAGTTTAATCTTATAGGTTATGAGTTTAATATCAACAAACACTAATCAAGCTAGTAGGGTTTGACAGTTTATGTTTAATCTTATAGGTTATGAGTTTAATATCAACAAACACTAATCAAGCTAGTAGGGTTTGACAGTTTACCATATCCTAGGTTCGATTGTTTGACATGGTTTGACGAAGAGACCGGACTATACGTTATTTATTACCGAGTGGTCCTGATAATATTGGGTAAGAATCTTGTAGACCTTTGTCACAAGTTATACCTGAGTAGTCTTCATGTGTAGCTAGCACCTCTGTTGTACTTGTGGATATGATCCACTGTCGAGTTTTAAGTTGGGCCATAGAGTCACACCACGCGCGTACTTGAATCCTATGAAATGCGAATTATAGAGTAATGCGTATTATGATACGTATATATGATTTTCACTAGATACATATAAACGGTTATATGTATCGGTAAAATCAGGATGCTATGTGCTTAAGAAATGAATTCTAGAATTTTTTTCATAAGTTGACTTTTAGTCAATTGATTGACTTTTTTGATCATCTGATGACTTCTTAGTTAAAGATTGAAAAAATACTGAATACCGTATTTTTATAAACCATATTAATAATAAATACCGTATTTAAAAATACTTTATTAATAATAATAATGTGGTATTTTCATCTATAAAATACACATTTTAATTATACCATGATTAAATGAGTCATAGGATGAGTCATTAGGTAATATGATTTAAGAACATAGTTTTAAACACATAGGTTTTGACTTTTGATGACTCATAGGATGAGTCGTTGTTTTTGATGATTCATGACATGACTCATAGGATGAGTCATTGTTTTTGATGACTCATAGCATTACTCATAGGACGAGTCATTGACATGTTGGCATCTCTCCCTCTATAAATATGAGCTCTCTTACTTCTTTGATAATTAATGAAAAAGTTGTTTTTTCCATGAGAAAAAAGGAGAGCTCTATCTCCTACTATCCTTAGCAATCTAAAGTAATAGGAAGTAGTAGGATTCAAGAACCCCTGGGTGGGTATCTTGCATTGTGTCTCAAGAAGCCTCAAATTCCTTTCTTGTTCCCTTGAAGCTTTGGAGATTAACTACAAGGAGAACGAGCTAAAGGGTGTTCGATCTACCATCGAATCACCTTTAAAAGTAAGCTTTTGAACTCTTGGATGCTCTCTTTAATATAGGGATTATGTTAGATTTAATTAGGATGGTCCTGGTGTGGATTTCATGCTCTCTACATGCTTAGTATTTTCGTATTTACATTCTTCAGCTTCATATTTTGCATGTAGTTTTCAAAGAAATTTCTTTCATGGTATATATTATATATATATAATATATTAATATATATATATATATTATATATTAATTATATTATATACTATATATTATATATATAATACATAAAGCAAAACTCTGGTGTCAACTTAAGTGGATAGCAAAAAGTTATCTACCAACTTTTTAGCCACTCATATCTGCCTAGGCGATTGCATTGCATGAATATGAATGTTTTTTATATTAATAACATGAGTGGCTAGGAAAATTTTGGTGGGACATTCCACTTAGTTGGATAAAGTCTTTCTCTCTCATCTCTACTCTCTATGGTATATATATTAAGTATATATATACATATACATAGTGTGTATATATATATATATTTATATGTATGTATTAATGGTGTAATTACATACATATTATATATGTACATATTAACACATTATATACAATGATATAGTATTGTGTGTGTCTATATGCTATGCTGTGGCTGTGTGTACTTATACAAACTAACATACAGTACATAACATTACAATACATACATACATACATACATACATACATACATACATACATTACATACATTATATATACTATTATATATATATATATATATATATATATATATATATATATATATATATATATATATATATATGTGTGTGTGTGTGTGTGTGTGTGTGTGTGTGTATTATATATATGTATATATACACATATATATACATATGTATATATGTGTGTGTGTCTATGTGTGTGTATATATACATACATATATATGTACATATGTATACACACATACATACATATACATATGTGTGTATATATGTATGTGTGCGTGTGTGTGCTCGCGTGTGTGCGCACGTGTCTGATTTTTTTCAAATAAGCCAAGAAAATTTTTAATTAGCAAAATAGGTCAACTTTGATTAAAAGTTGGTCTATTTTGCTAATTAAGTTTTTTTAGGTCTATTTTGCTAGTTAAATATTTGTTCGGTCTATTTTGCTAATTAAGTTTTAAAATTGGTCTATTTCAAAGATTTGTCCTAAAAATAAGTGAGATTTACTATTTATCTTGTGTATTATACTGGCGGTCTTTGCCCTATTGCTTTCACACTATTGCTTAATTTTTTTTTATAGTAACATCAAAAGAGTTCTCATGAGTGTTTCTTTTATTATTTAAATAAATAGTTTGAGATATATTTCTTAAATTTTATCTAGCTTGACTTCCATCTTTGTATTATTCTCTAATTACTTCATTCATTGTGCAGCCTGGTCACTTTCAGGGACACACCTACGATATAGTATCTGCCTTTCAGGTTTGTTTGTTTTCATCTCCCACTTTTTTTTAGCTCTTTTCTTAAATTTTAAATTGATAGCTGTATTTAGTAGCTTAAAATGGCTAAACATATTTATCACCAGTAAGACTAGGATATCTGCATATTTTTATATATCTTTTTCATTCTTTAATTTTGGATGTTCAAAACATTTTTTAATGCCCTATTTATGTGCCTTTTAGGTTTATGGCGAATATGTCAGCGGGTCAATCAGTGATGATCAGAGAAAGACTGTGGTACGCAATTCTTGTCCCGGAGCAGGGGCTTGCGGAGGCATGTACACCGCAAACACCATGGCATCTGCTATTGAGACATTGGGAATGTCACTTCCATACAGGTAAATGTAATACTTGAATACGTGTTGAATTTTCAAGCATTGCTTGAAAACAGTACATTAGTGAGATGCATTTTCTATTTTCTCCTTTGAATATTAATTCTCTATGTCTGCACCCTAAATTGATTCATTTTTGTTTCATTATCTGATAAAGCTCTTCAACACCTGCTGAAGATCCATTGAAGCTAGATGAGTGCCGGCTAGCTGGGAAGTATCTCCTGGATTTGTTAAAAATGGATTTGAAGCCTCGAGACATCATCACCGAGAAAGCATTACGCAATGCTATGGTCATGGTCATGGCACTCGGTGGTTCTACCAATGCTGTGCTGCATTTGATTGCCATAGCTAGGTTGCTAATCTCATTTTTCTCAGATGTATGCTAGCATGTCTCGATGCTCCAATGCTTATTGACAGTCATCTTCTTACAGGTCTGTAGGTTTGCATTTGACTCTTGATGATTTCCAGAAGGTTAGCGACCAGGTCCCTTTCCTGGCAGATCTTAAGCCTAGTGGTAAATATGTTATGGAAGATGTACACAAGGTTACTTGTTCCTTTCTGTGGTTTACTGGTACGTTGCTTAACAACCTAAATCCAAGGTTTGCCTTGATATGTACAGATTGGAGGGACGCCTGGAGTAATTCGTTATCTTTTGGAGAAAGAGCTTTTAGATGGGGACTGTATTACAGGTTTGTTTAGTACTTTTCATTGATTGAGCTTTTCTGATGTCAAATTATAACATGAAGATTCATATTTCAGTTACAGGGAAGACTATTGCAGAAAATGCCAAACTTTTTCCTTCTTTATCCGAGGGTCAGGTAGGATTGCAAACTAAAGAGGAAGAAAGCTTTTTTATTTTGGCTGAGTCTTAACATATTAAAAGTTTTGTTTGGCCTTTCTCTTAACATATAAATTACTACATTTCTTTTCCAGCAAATAATTAGACCATTAGAGAATCCCATCAAGTCATCTGGGCATATTCAAATTTTATATGGGAATCTCGCACCAGAAGGTTCTGTAGCTAAAATAACTGGCAAAGAAGGCTTATTCTTCTCTGGTGCTGCTCTTAACGAAACTCAGATATTCTCTAAATATTAAGTTGATTGTGCTATCATATTTTCTGATAATATTGCAGCAGTAATACTAACAAAGAATTCTTCATAGGTCCTGCACTTGTTTTTGAAGGTGAAGAGGCGATGATTGCCGCTATTTCAGAGGATCCTATGCGTTTTAAGGTATTCATATGACCACTATTAAGAATTTTATTTGAGCATTGTAAATTGAACACTACAAATTTAGATGTTCTATAAATAAACTGAAGTACTACTTAATGTGCTTGTGCACTAATCGAGGCTAACCTTCTGTTAACATAGTGTATCAAGAGTTTTAAGTTTTAACCATGCTGGTATGTACATTTGCATAAATTGTGAATGCATCAGCTGGAAGTGGAACCTAATTCATGGGATCACTTTGTTGTCCTTTGCTTATTGAAAATTATTTAGACTGTATATTTTACTGATGGGCCCTCATTTTACATGCTTATCCTTAGAAAGTACTGAAGGCTATGTTTTTTTAGTAATGGAGGTGGGAGGTCCCCAACGGCCTCTCAGAAAACTATTAGGCTTACCATTTTTTATGAGTTTATATTCAAGGAAACTAAAACTTGTTCAGAAATTTATAGGTTTCATTAAGTGAATGAGTGCTCATTTCTAATGGAAGAACTCTTTATGTTGTAATATCTTTTCCATGATCCTACATTCAGAATTTTATAGGTTTCTTTTAAGTGAATGTGTACTCATTTCTAATGGAAAAACTCTTGTATGTTGTAATATCTTGTCCATGAGTCTACATTATCTGTTGCTTTTTGTGTCTCTTTTTTTTGATTCACACAATTTACTAATAAGTAATACCTGTTATATTCTTTTTGTAGATTGATTATATATGGAGTGTCCATGTTTCTGTGCTTTTAGATAAATTTCTACTGTCAACAAAAGAATATTCTTAAAAGAACCGCCGTACACTTATGTTTGGAAATGAGACCGATTTAAGCCAGTGAAGAAAATAGCTCTATACTATTTTATATTACCCTGGATTCCCTATATTCTAGTAATAAAGACACACATAGTAGATTTCACTAAAATTTTATCTTAGTTTGTAAACTAGAAATATGCTTTTTTAAACTTACATTTCTTTTTTAGGAAACTTATTAATGTATGAACACTTTTAAGTGGCTTTTGATTTGGTGGGAACATGTTTATCTTATTCCAAACTTGCATAAGGAGTTACCACAGATTTATTGATTGGAGCCAGTTTGAATCTTTTCAGTGTTCTTAACTATCACCTTTATATTACTGTTTTAGGGCAAGGTGGTTGTCATAAGAGGAGAAGGACCTAAGGGTGGTCCAGGTATGCCTGAAATGTTAACGCCAACAAGTGCAATAATGGGTGCAGGTCTTGGGAAGGTATCATATTCACATTGCGTCTTTTTTATTATTGCAGTCAATTTATAATTTTAATTGCTCTTAGCACGTTATATGCTTTACGACCTAGTTGACTTGCTATTTGTTTAAAGTCAAAACCGTATGTATGCAATGAAATTTGACCATGTGCTACATTTCTCATTGATCTGCATGGTATTAAGCTTTGCTGTATAAAAATCGTTTAGTTCCATTACATGTTACTCGTGCATCAAATGATAACAAAATGAACAGTTTTTTTTTTTGATAATATAACTCATAGAATCTCATAATTCATAAATCAGAAGTTATTAGAATAGAAACACATGATTTTTTGTTGAACTTAGATGACAGGTAAAGTAATGTGAATGTTGCATGTCATTCAATTTTATGGTATTATATGTTTTTGTACGTTGAAAAGTTATGCTTCGGGAGCATTAAAGCTCATTAACTAGTATTGTGATAGAATGGCTGATAGAAGAAAATTAGCTTCAAATGTTAAAAAGCATTATAATTATGAAATTATCCCACTTTGATATGGGGATGACTATTTTGAACCTGAAAGCTTATTACGTACGGTTCTCGGCATATTATTAAAGTTTTTAAATCCTAACCACCTCTTAGTTTTTCTTTACCAAGTTCTGTTCAATGTTGTAGGAATGTGCTCTGCTCACTGATGGTAGATTTTCTGGAGGATCACATGGTTATGTAGTTGGTCATATATGCCCAGAAGCTCAGGTGCGTATGCCTATGTCCAATTTTAGATAGAATTGCTGTCTCTTTCTTTTGGTTTGCTATTTTCCGCTTGGAATTTGAAAAATACCTGGGTAAAGTAGGACACCAAAGTTCAAAATAAAGAAATAAATAAATACATAAAATCTGTTAATGTTAGAAGTTTCAAGAATTTGAGCAAAAAAATTGAAGGCATTCTGTTTTGACTCTCCAGGAAGGTGGCCCAATTGGTCTTGTTGAAACTGGCGATATAATCACCATCGACATCCAGAAACGAAGAATGGATGTTGAATTGACTGAAGCACAGTTTGCCGAGAGGAGGAAGAATTGGACCCCACCATCATATAAGGCAAGAAGAGGAGTTCTATACAAGGTATGTCAAAATGAACTTTTTTACATGAAAAGAAATCCTATACAGGGCCATGTATAGAAAATGATTTAGGAAGGAGAAGGCACAACACCACAAATTAAGTTAATAGCACTGGTTCCACCAGTAGTGGATACTGATTAAATAACGTAGAATTGGTAGTGGAACACATATCATCACATCCTTCCTCCCTGTAGAGTGTTTGCTATAGAATGTTTTTTTCCGTTGTCAGAAGACCATAATGCGTTTCTCGTTTTTTTTTCTGAGGTGTAATTTGTCGTCCTCTCTTGCAGTATATCAAGAATGTTCAATCTGCATCTAATGGATGCGTCACAGATGAATAGGAAGCCAACTTTGGAACCATCTCTGAGCATATTATAGAGCTAGGAAGCGGATTTTTCTGCTGAGATATGTGTAGATGAGTTGCTCAGGTTTTCTTTGGCTCCCCCCCTGGAGATCACCAGGGAGTTCTGAGGATTTCAGCTCATGCCGTACTAAAATATTTAATGGTTTGGGGGTTTGTTCAAACTGGTGAATAATATGTTATTTGTGTTGTTTTATGTGTGTGTAGTTATCTGACGGAGCTTAGTGGTAAATAAACTGGAACAGTTGAACAGCATTATGTGTTGGAATGTGTCGCATATCGCAGTCAATGATGCTTATTATTTTCTGTTGAAGTAAGATTTCTTGGTGAAAGCAAAGGCTTAAGTTTTTTACTGTAACAATTGGGATTCTTGTGCTCTATAGCTACTATATTTTCAAGGATAAAATGATCATTTCCCCCTCAAAGTATTGGTGAACTCTCAAGTTGCGTCAAGTAACAAATTTGCCTATTTTGTGTTTCAAACTCTCAAGTTGCCTTGAGTAACAAATTTACCTATTTTGTGTTTCAAACTCTGTTTATGGTGTCCAATGTGATCATTTGGTGAGTTTATAGTTAAATATTTAATAAATTAATAACATAACAATGTTTTTGTACTTCTTCATAAGTTTTTATCAGTTTATCTATTTTTTCTCCAAATAATTTTTTTTAAACTACTTTCTCCCAAATTTTTTTATCCCTAAAAACTTTTTATGAATTAAGAACTCATTTTTTGTATCGCAAAAAATACAAAAATTGTAATAAAAATAAATTATTAATCTGTTAAATATTTAACTGTATGCTCACAAAATGATCACATTGCACACATACATGGTTGGAGGAGGAAAATAGATAAATTGATATTTTAGGGGGCAACTTGAGAATTCACCGATACTTAAAAAGGGAAAAATCATCATTTTACCCTATTCTCAATAACCTTTTACAGTAAAATGCTTGCCTCTAGTAAAGATTCACTTGTTAGAAAGCTGCTATAAACTGAGACGAAAGGTGAGAGCATGCTCTTGACAATTTTTCACTTGTCTTCAGTAAAGATTCACTTGTTCGAAAGTCGCTACAAACTGAGACGAATAGGTGAGAGCATGCTCATGTCACTTCTGAAATTATTGTCCTCAAACATAAAAGTGATGCATATTGTTTGGTAAAAAAAAAAAAAAGTCATATAGATGCGGAGGAAATTACTAAAAGAGGAAACGGGCTTTTAAGTGTTTCAATATCAACTTTAAAGCCGTGGAAACTATATGTAACATCAGTTCAAATATTTAAAAATCGATGAAGGCAAAACATTGAGACAACATAAACAACACGCGGAATCAATGCAAAAAGTAATGAGATTGGTGGAGTCACAAGAGATAAAATGCAAACAGGGATGAGATTAGTGGAATCACAAGATTTAAAGCTGTGGAAACAGTATACGCATTAATGTTGCTGATGTTAATAATCACACAGATAATATAATGGGGGTGAGGTTGATTAGGGGCCGCTAACTTTTCCGAATATCTGGTTTTGATTTGAGTAGTTTCTTCCTGCACAAATAGCAACTCGTAAAAGGACGGGAACTGGTTCACCCGTTGTTCCTCCGACGATCAAGTCGGTGATGAACTTGAGTGGGAAAGTGGTGAACTGTGTGAATTCTTTAGTGTAGTGAAGTGGAGAAGAATTCTGAGAGATTGCTTACTTTATTGTTGAAAATAATACCTTATTTATAGTGGTGGTAAATGGGTAAAATGATAATTTCGATCGAGTATGGGATGACGGTCCATGTCAGCATCTGCTTTACAGGTGTCGATCGACGAGTGAAGGAGAGGTCACCTCAATATTTAATGCGAAGTGATTGCAGGCATTATGACGGTGCCGATGTGGTCCGAGGTATCATAAAGACTTTTGGGGGTATAGGAATTATGACACCTACCAAGCATTTAATGTGACGCTGACGCGCTATCAGCGGGGGAGGTTTGAAGCTGAAGTCGTCCTCTGGCTTGTAGCGAGGGGTGTCGAGAAATAACGCCTTTCGAGTTGACCCTGCAAGATGTCGAATAACTGGTCGAGTGGGCTCGTAGCGAGTCGTCTTCGACAAGAGGACCGACAAGTATCGCTCTTCGAGTCGATCTAAGGAGATGTCGACTCGACGAGTCGGCTAGGTCGAGATTCTTGATAGTCCTGACCGTCAATTCGATTTGAGCGGTGCATGTAGAGGGACTCCTGTCCGTTGCTGGCAAAAGACATCCTTTAGCGACTAAAAACACCATAACAAATGTGTTGTAATTATTACGTAATAACCTCTTAACCTCCCTCTCATTTCAAGTAAGGAGGGTTCATTTTGCTAGAACTACAATCTCCTATATGATGATCCGACCCGATCCATCTCATTCTTGAGGATTGGCCGACAATTATTAAAATTTAGTAATTATCAAGTATTTTCCTCTTTTATTTACACTGGCCCCAGGTGGCGCGCATAAATGCGCTTCCCTTTTTACCCCCTACCCCGTCCGGATCCACTTAAGGCGTACCACTTATCCTAACAAGACAAAAGTGGCTAGAAATACAAAGGTCAAACCCAAGAGGTACATGACCTAGTTAAACCTGTTCCTAGAGACAACAGAACAACGGAATTCAAATCCCCCAGCCCAACTCAACGGCTAGCTCCAAATTTAGAAACAAAGAACCCTAGAAAAATCCCCAATCTCACTCTCTTCTCTCTAATTTCACCTTCGAACCCGTCCAAGTCCGAATAGTTTTCTATAAAATGGAGACTTCTCGATCGAAATCGAGTAATTCGCATCGAGGGGTTCGGATCGTTGGAAAGATACGTCCTTTTCTCGATTCAGAGGTCAGTAAAGCTCCTGATGGAGAGTCGAGCGTCTCCCAAATCTCGATGTCAAGAACTGAAGGAGAATTCGCCTCTGTTTCTTTCGCTGATCAAGCGAATGGGTAACTTATCTTCCCCCTTAATTTTCATTACTTTTGTACTTTTGGATGGCAATTTCTTTTGATGGTCTAAGGATAATTTAATATGTTTGTATGTAGAGAATGATCCTTCTTTTCAATCACTCTGAATTTGAGCTCCTAATCTGCAGCCTTATGTTGTTTAAGGGTTTTCTTTCTGTGAAGACAACTGTTTGATGGTTGTTTAAGGGTTTTCTTTCTGTGAAGACAACTGTTTGATGTTGATTTTGAGAAATAACCTGAGTTTAGAGAATAGGATAATATATTTTCTCCCATTTTCCTGAGTTTAGAGAATAGGATAATATATTTTCTCCCATTTTTGATTAATTGCATTTTTTAATGTCAATTATGTTGATAGTTTAGGGACTTTAATCTGTGTGTATGTAGGGAATGATCCTTTTTGTTGATTACTCTGGATTTGAGCTCCAAACATGCAACCTCATGTTGTTTAAGGGTTTTCTTTGTGTTTAAGACAATGTTTTGTGATGGTAATTTTGAAAAATAATCTGAGTTTTAGAGGATATCGTTTTTATTCGGATTTGGAATCTGGGTTGTTTACAGACGGAAGGATAGCTACAAACTAGATTGGTGCTACGGGCAAGAAGAGACCACCGGTGATATTTTCTTCCGAGAGATTAAACCTCTCCTTGAGGGAATTCTCAAAGGAAGTAATGGTTGTGTGATTGCTTATGGTGCTCAAGGAAGTGGGAAGACACAATTAATTCAGGTGACTTCAAGATCCCTTTTTTTTGTAATTATCATACAGCTGTTTGTGCTATTATCATTGTTAAGAGAAAATTTCTACTGTTTTGTGATTTAG
Source organism: Asparagus officinalis (assembly GCF_001876935.1). Lineage (NCBI taxonomy): Eukaryota > Viridiplantae > Streptophyta > Magnoliopsida > Asparagales > Asparagaceae > Asparagus > Asparagus officinalis. The sequence goes on along the minus strand of NC_033800.1, from coordinate 73,044,612 downwards.
GGTTCCGAAGAAAACCCAGGTTTGGCACTAATGGCAATCTCGGAGATCCTACCAGCTGTTGAGGAACTCGGGGGCTCAATGGGTATTTCATGCTATGAATTATGTCAAGACCACATTTATGATCTCTTGGAGCCTAAAGAACAAGAGGTTCTTGTAATGGAAGATGCAAGTCGAAGAATCAAGCTCAAGGGCCTTTCTCAGGTGTGCTGTGGGCAATTGATTAAATTCCAGAATAGGAAATATCGTACAATTGTTTGCTTATTTTTGCTTGAAATTTATCTTTAGGTGCCCATCAAATCAATTTCAGAGTTCAAAAAATCTTATTTTTATGGGTGTAATGAGCGAAAACCTTTACAAAAGGTGACAAATGATGTTGCAATCAGGTGCCACAGAGGCTTGATCATGCATCTTTCTTATGTTGATAAAGAATCCAACAAGCTTTGCATGGGGAAGATGAATTTTGTTGATTTGGCAGGTATTGCAGTATAGATTTTTAAAATTTATTTTCTTTTATTATTTTGAGAAACTTAAACATATTGAATTTTTAGCAATATTTTATGCTTGTCAATTTTATCATTTTCTTCTGTTTCTACTAGGTTATGAGGACACTAAAAGGAAGAATTTTGCTAAACCTACTCTTGCTGAGATTGTGAAAGTTAACAAGTCACTATATGCCTTATTAAATGTTGTATGTGCGCTGAACAGTAGCGAGACATATATCCCTTACCGGGAGACTAATTTGACCCGTTTACTCCAAGACTTTTTATGCAAAACAAGTGCTGCTATTTTGTTCACTTGTCTGGTGAGACTTAAAAAAACATATTCTTTGTTTGTTTTCATCATTCTTTGAGTGAGGACAGCAAATAATTCTGTTAGTTTCTTTTCTATGTATATTATTTGTTTGTTTAAAACAGAAACCAATGCCATGTCAAGATACGATGCATGCAGTTTGTTTGGCTTCTAGATCATGTCAAGTGGTTAATAGATATCGGTGTGATACTACCAAAAGCAATAAGAAAGATCCAAGAATTGTCCCATTATGTTCCCCCATCAACGGGAGAACTGGAACACTGAATGCTTCAGTTAAGAAGCCTGAAAGATCCCAATTAGGTTCAGTTGAGAGAAAAGGTTGTGGAACCTCATCGGTGATGAAGAAGAGGTATTTCCTTTTGGAACTCGGTATTGAAACTTTAGCTTTTCTTTAGAATTTTGTAAGACATTTCTCATCGTGTTTAACTTTTACTGTCTACCGGTAGGCCTCAAACATTGAGCAATGCGCAAAAGAAACATGAAACCTTCTGGAGTGAGAAGAAAGTAAGCAGAGTATTATCTACAACAAAGGAGAGGTATTTGCTCTCAACCTTTGTAGTTTTCCCCCTCACATCAAGGATATGCCAAGCATCTCAAGTGAGTTATTACATTTGATTTTATCAGAAAGACTTCCGGGACAAAAACTTCAACCATCAATTCTGAAAAGGTAATACACCAACTTTCTAAATCAAAATTTCTGATCCATATTGACATATCATATCTATCTATTATGTTCTTGTGAACCTAGGCTGCCATGCTAATTCAAAAAAGTTTCATTTACCTCTAAGTATCTCCAAGGGTCAGATTACTGTATTTTATAATATTTTACTGTATTTTATGGAACATTTTGATGTGCAAGTATTTTATTGTATTTTATTGCATTTTATCATATTTTAATAAGAAATTATGTAGTTTTATTAGTTTGCTGATTTATTCATTATTCTAAATCTTAAGGCCTTCACACATTGACTGGAAATTTGTGTCGGAACTGTATTGATGATTTTCAGTTAAGCTTATAGCCAATTTTGGGAAATCTTAAGTTTCCAAAATCAAGACTATAATACAATATACTCAGATGAGCAGGTTTTTGTTTTGAAATTTATTGCGTTAAATTGTTAGAATATTGCTAGGATAAACATCATATTTTAAATAGGGTCAACTTATACTTTATAATAATTTTGTAAGAACTAAGATTAAGTTGAAAGAGCTTAACTGATACGTTTGTTAAAAGAACTAAACCCTTCCAGCTTTCTTAGTTGAAGAGCTGTCTACACAAATAGAAATGATACTTGTCTTTATTTTCCTATAGTTTCAGACAAGCCTGAGGCTGAAGGATATGCAACCTGTCAAACACTTAAAATGTTTATGTAGCCATTGTGCAAAATTCTAAAAGAGGGTTTATGCAGGAAATTTGTGTCTTGGGCAATCAAATGGAAAGCCAGTTTTCTAAGCTTGAAGTGGTATGTTCCCATGCTTGTTTATTATTATGGTTGTAGATACTTGCATGGCAGCAGGCAATAACTTAGGCAAATTATCTATGTTTGTTTTATAAGAATGATCCCGTAGAAGATGATCACACTGTCTTGAAGTCTAATGACGATAGATGTTCTATCCCTAACGGGGTGAGTTTCTTGAGTTTAAGAGTTATTTAGTCCTAGTTATGATTTTATTAACGTATCACAAGCTATATTATTTTTTCTGATTTTCCGTTTTAAGGACGTTGTTCCAACAAATGAGAACTGTAATCCTAGAGAAGGTGCTGTTCTTGATCTTGCCACTGATTTTAAGCTTTGTAATGATACATATGGTATGCTTCTACAAACTCTTTAAACAAGCAATATCATATCATATAAGACTACCTTATACTCTTTTTATCTGCATTTCAGATCATAAAGATCTCATGAAAACTAATGATGATGGGCCTCCTATCCCTAATGAGGTAAGTTTTCTTTAAGTTATCATTTTCTACTTCTACTTTGTATGTTTTATTAATATATTACAAGAACGAAGGTCCTAAATTTCTACCTTTTCTTTTTAAGGTTGTCTCTACAGCAAACAAGAACAAGGATCATAAAGAGGACACAGTTTCTGGTATCACAACAGAGTTGAATCTTTATAATGGTACAAACAGTGAGACTAGAATCTTTTTAGATAAGCAACACCATAGAAGGCTATTGTTAATCTCTTTTTTACCTACCTTTCAGATGAGAACAAAGATGACAAAGAACAGACCCCTTTTTCTGATGTTGGTGGACCTTCACCAACAATAACTGAGAAATTAAGGGAGATATCAAATAAATTAAGACTTGCAAGCGTAGAACCTACAGGTGCAAATACACCAACAATAACCGAGAAATTAAGAGAGATATCAAACTCACTAAAGCTTGCAAGTGAAAAACCTATAGATGCAAGTACGCCAATTGATCGTCCATGCAAAGGACACATGAATATGGAGTCCATGGAACCAAAAACTCCCAGAGCTCCTGTTTATTTGAGACTTGAAGGAGGTTGTAGATATGAGGAGCTGAATACCCCTCAGGATATTCTGCAAGCACGCAGTACTGGACTGAAGGTTACATTAAACATCTGATTTATAATTAACATCGTCTTGAGATTACTATATACCGTATCTAACTTATCTCAGTTTCATGTTTTACAGAAATCTCTGGTTCAAGAGTGTTTATCTTTCCTAAACAGTGCTAGCAAGTAAGTCATTACATTTACTTTCAACATAAAATGCTAAACATGGTTGAAATATAGATATTTATTCACGTTGTATCTAGGTTTTTATTTTATTGTCCTTGTGAGTTGAATACACTACTGCTTCAACATTTTACTAAGATGCTATAACTACCTACACAATGAAAATAATATTTTTGGAATAGGGTAGATATTAAAATTCTGACCATTGTACCGATAAGCCAAGCCGTCTCTTTGAGGCTGGGATATTGATATTCCAGTGATGAGTTTTCGTAAGAAAGTCGAGAACAGAACAGAATGGAAAGTAGCATTGAACTTTAAAAAATATATCTAAAAGAGATTTATCAGAGCTTTGTGTAGTGTTCATGTAAAGAAAAGGTATATTTGGTTCTTTAGTCACGTAATGTAGCGGCCAGGTTTCTGTTCTGAGTAATGGCAAAAAATCATTGCTCCCATTTCTCTAGGAGATGAGATATGAGATCAGGTTTATGGATGTCTATGATGTTGATTTGTGGATGCATTTACACATAAGGATAGATCAACGCAACCAGGGATCCAACCTTTGCCTTTTTTTGATTTAAATCATTTTATTGTTATTGTAAATTTAATCATCAACTTATTTGCACAAACTATGTGATATACTGTTATCCTGACGCAACTCTAAGCAAATCTTTAAGTAGATGCTCCAAATTCTGGACAAGGAAAATGTCGACAAGCTTAAAACATGCCAAAAATCATAGGAACCTACCCTACAGGTTAGCATTCTAAGTTCATGTCATCCAAAGCAATCCTCTGAAATTTCTCCCAGCTTGTGATGGTCCATAGAAGGGTGCAGAACATATTGGAAGACAATATATTTGTTATATGAGTACGACATTTAACTCTAAGCATCACTGAAAAGATAGACAACAGAGCACCACTGATTCCCCTAAGCCCCTTTCTTTGTGCAACTCGGTAATGCAGTAATAAAAATACTCAGTTTGACTTTCACTATGTTTAAATTACTTCTGCATAATCAAAGAAGTAGCCCTCAGATGAACAAAACTCAGTATATTCTAATTTGTTTAGGTCACAAAATAAACTATTTAACTGTTCGTTGAAAATCAACTATGTTATAGCTTGGTGGACTTTGATAGACTTTTTACAAGTGTCTGATGTTTTTTATTTCTTTCAATTGCAGAGAAGAGCTTAAAGAGCTGAAGGTCAGTTTCGGCTCCCAAGTCATTGTAGTATGCTTCTTGTTTCAAATTTTTTTATGAACCTTGTTTCTTTTCTTTTTCAGGGTATTGGTGAGAAGAGGGCTTCTTACATTATTGAGCTCCGTGAAGAAACTCCAGAGCCTTTCAAGGAAGTAAGTATTTTTTTTCCACTTTCAACATATAACCTGTATTTCCTTAGAACAACAAGCCAAATTATATAACGGTTAATTACAGAGAGACACCCTATTTTATCGCCTAATTGCAGATTGACAACCCTATGCTTCTATTATTGCAGATAGATCCCTGAGTGAAAGAAAGAAGAAATACTTTTTTTTTGTTGAATAATAGACGTCTCCTGAGGTTAAAAGAGTCTTCTTCACTCAGGAGGTCTATCTGCAATAGTAGAGTTACAAGGGACCTATCCGCAATTAGGCAATAGTGCAGGGGATCTATCTACAATTAACCCATATTATTATGAAAGAACTACCATTTAATTTCTTACCCAATTTCGCAATGAACTTTTGTTTAATGTTCTCAACCTTTTTTTCCCCCTCTTGCAGATGGATGATTTGAAAGACCTAGGCCTTTCCTCAAAACAGGTATTTCTGAAGTTCCTTTGCTGTGTTTATTTCATAACTTGTTTGGACAAATTTTCAAAACCAACCCTTTTAGCATTTTATTTGCAAAAAACGACCTATTTTGAAAATAATTACAAAAACCGACCTGTTTTCAGCCCAGCGCTGAAAACAGGTCGGTTTTTGTAAAAAAGTCTCCGAAACATCACGGGAGTTCAACTCCCGTGAAGTTTATCGAGAAATTAAACTTCACGGGAGTTGAACTCCCGTGAAGCTTAATTTTGCTTAAAACTCCACGGGAGTTCAACTCCCGTGGAGTTACAGTCGAAAATTTCCAGCGAACCGATTCTCTGGCAAATTGTGGACTGCAACTTCACGGGATTTCAACTCCCGTGAAGTTTAATTTCTCGATAAACTTCACGGGAGTTTATCGAGAAATTAAACAAGTTAGGACAACTTCACGGGAGTTGAAATCCCGTGAAGTTGCAGTCACAATTTGCCAGAGAATCGGTTCGCTGGAAATTTTCGACTGTAACTCCACGGGAGTTGAACTCCCGTGGAGTTTTAAGCAAAATTAAGCTTCACGGGAGTTCAACTCCCGTGAAGTTTAATTTCTCGATAAACTTCACGGGAGTTGAACTCCCGTGATGTTTCGGAGACTTTTTTACAAAAACCGACCTGTTTTCAGCGCTGGGCTGAAAACAGGTCGGTTTTTGTAATTATTTTCAAAATAGGTCGTTTTTTGCAAATAAAATGCTAAAAGGGTTGGTTTTGAAAATTTGTCCTAACTTGTTTGCTATAAATGGCTCATTTCTAGTACCATCTGCTTCCCCCCGTGGTTCAGATTAGAGGAATGATGTCGAAGATACTCGGGGACTTCTAAAAGTGTTGATTCTCTTTCAATCACAGAAAAGATAATTGGAGAGTTTTCGTGTTGTTTCTCAAGCTCGAGAGTATGTGGAAGGCGTGGTGTGTCTACTGTTTGTTGATTCGGTGTAAATTCATTCTCTATTTTGTGACCATCAGAAGTATATAACCAATCATTATGTACATGGCTTGCTGAATAGTCATAGCAGTTACAATCCCCCCCCCCCCCCCCCCCTGTATTTGTTGATTGAATACTGGGATCATATGGTTGAAGATATCATAATACTTGTTCGTGTTGGTAATTTGAGGGTTATTTTTTGTTCTTGATGATTTCCAGGAGTTTTATTATTGAGGGTATCAAGTTCTTCCGTCGACTCAATGCCAGTATCTATTTTTTTTAAAATTATTATTTATGGCTATCCCGGTATCATGCATGATTCATACAAGTATGAAGCATACGGTTTTACTCATGCACACGTTTGATAATTTACTGCGATTTATTTACTTTTAAGAGAGACTGTTGAAATTAATGAAAAGAGATGGATAGTTGTTGAGTGGCACGATATGGGTTGAAAATTCAAATATTTGGATCCAAAAGAAAGGCGTGTTACAATTCGAATTGGGTGGATGGCAAGCTTACACAATGTACAAGCGAGAGAGTTGGAGATAAAAGAAAAACTTAAAGTCTCTGTCTCATGAGAAAAACAAATCGTACTCAACCCAGGGTGTGTTTGGCAACTCTTTAAATCTAGGTTGAGTTTGAACTTAGTCCAGTTTTAGGGTGATTTGTTGGTTGGTAAAAAGTGGGCTAGAAGTGACAAGGATTACTTTAGTTCAATTTTGGGCGTCTAAACTAGTTTACTTATAGACTTTGGGGTAATTGATCCACAATTAAACTTGTTCGGCCCATAACTAGTTTAAGGATCACATGTGGTCTAGTTTTTATGAGTCGCTAAACACATCCTAAGTGTTATAAGAAATCCACGTCTAATTAGCGTTGGAAGAATTCCCTGAGTCTTTTTTTATCATCTTATGTGGGTCAAAATATAATCATATTTGTAAAAATATATGTTATACCTGGTCAAAAATATAATCATATTTGTAAAAATCTATGTCACCTACAAAATTGTTAATGCCGTCACCTACAAAATTATTTACGCGTGGATGCTTCGTGAAAATTTGAAAGGGTGTAGGGGTTCATGTGAGAAGCCAAAAGTTGAGGGGTTTTTACAGGGAAAAATTTTCAGGGGAATTTCGCGGTAACCCGCCAGAGCTCAGGGGGTTTTTGGTGAGATTTCCCCCTTTTTCGAATTTTTAGGGGTTTTCTGAAAACATGGTACAGATTAAGTGGGGGGTTTTCTTTTTAATAAATCTATTTTTTTAGAGACGATATATGCATCTAGCCGACGCCCACGAAAACCCCCGCCGCCGACCCCTCAAAAATTCGAAATTAAATCACAATCCGAGGCAACTCGGTTCGATTCTTAGCTAATTCTTAGGGTTTCTGTGTTCTTCATCTTTTACCATTCGTTTAACGAAGAAATCTGCAGAAATTTCGATTTGGGTCAAACTCTGAAGGTTATGGGCGCGGAATCGAAGTCGAGAGCAGCTCCTAAAGTTGTGAAATTGAACAAGGCCTTGAAATTGGTAAGGGGTAAAAGAAAAATCTCACCTTTTCTTGGTTTCTCAGTCTTTGCTCTATTGTTCTTCCGCTTATTTCATCTAATTTTTCGTGATTTGAGAACAAAAGCTATGGAAATATCGTGGAAAATTAAGCTGAACTTTCGAGTAAGGAGCAGTGAAGTTATGTTAGCAAAAATTATCATCGAAATATTTGTATCGCTTTTTCCGTGGCATCGTATATTAGCGAAGAGAAACCTGTTTATTATTGAATATGTGAACTATGGAGGCTGATTATTATTATTATTATTATTATTATTATTATTTCCCCCTGAACAAGAGCTTTAGTCTAAATGGATGGAAAATGTTAATCCTTTGTTCTATCTATGTCAACCATTCAGTGTTAGAGCTTAGAAATTCTAAAGTTTAAATTGAGATTAAGCACTAGTCATCACGGACTCGGGGATTTCTAGCTGGAGTTTGTTTGTTCTAGTTAAAGCTGTTATGTTGATGTAAGTGTTATCTTTAAGCCTTTCCTATTGTTTGTATTACTGTTTTCTTGTAGGATAGATAGAGTAACAAAAGGAAAAACAGGTTTGTAATTTATTAGTATGCGAACAAGGAAGTAAGAACTAATCATCTTTCCCGTCGAAATAAAATCTTTATTCTAAATAAATGAGTAATGTTCCCCACGAGACTCCTTTCGTTTGTCTGTGCATGCATCAGTTTCTTCTAATAGGGAGACTGTTTATTTTGTAAGCGTATACGAGTTTTTCAGGTGTCCATGCTTAGTGTCATATTGGTATATACATGATTCTAGAAACGATGTATTGTGGTTTTAAACATATTTGAAGCATACAAGCGGTACTTTATTTCCTTGCTTTTGTTGTTACAATTTTAACTTTTAAGAATATCCTATAAGACATTATATATGTTGACAGGCTGAATCTTGGGTGAGCAGTATGAGTGGATCAACAACAGAAGAACATAATCAACTTGATTTTGTGGGTCGACCTCCAAGGTTGTTTTCGTTTTTGTTTTCTAGTACCTACATTATGCATATAGAGATATTCTACTGGAAATTGAGCTTTGTTTGTAAATCCTTGTGAAGGTTGGGTCTAGGAGCCAAAGAGACGCCAAAGGCAAAATCAGAAGTTTATGATCCTGTCGAAAGAAAATTGTTGGGGAAATTGCATGCATGCAAGAAATCATCCATTAAAGATGCTAGAAAAGGCAATATTGTTGAAGAAAGTGGAGACAGCGAAGAGGAGGATGATGATGAGCCTCAGAGCAGAACGAATGCTTTTGCCAAAAAGAGAGCATTGCCTCCTCCAACCACAACTCCACAGTCGAAGAAACAAAAATGAAACGTTCAGACACTAGTCAGTCTAATCCTAAATTACGTGTTCTTTTATTTCTCCACATTGCACTAATTTTACTAGCTCCACTCATCCTAAAATTTTGTAGCGGACCAACAATTAAACATGCAGAAGCTTTGTCAATTGTAGACTTGTGAAGGATGTTTAGGATCATTATCTATAATTATAGAAAATTATTTGTTATATGTTTAACTTGTAAAAGAGCCTGTTGTAACTTTCACATTCTTCGATTTTACGTGCTTCGTACAAAAGGTTTTTGGAAACTAAAAGTTAATGAAGTGTACATACCAAGTAGGGTTAATTGCGGACAGAACCCCGGTACTATTGCCCATTATGGACAGACCCCACATGGTTCTATTCCTGTAGATAAACCCCCTAAGCAAAATTTTTGGCCATCCACCCTCAGGAATGGGTACTATCGGGTCGGGTGAATTAGAGAATAGACAGACGTCTGTCGATGGTTGGGTGAATTAGAGAATAGACAGATGGTCGGGTGAATTAGAGAATAGACTGACGCTTGTTGTAGATAGTATCAGTTAAAGATTTACCTTCTTGGATCAAGTCTTCTTCAATGTGCATGTGGGCTTCAGAGATAGTTGGACTTGAATTATTTTGTCAATCTTTCCATACTCCTAGTTAACGGTCCGTTGTAAGTGGAATCATCTTGCTCAATCTTTTGTGAACATGGCAAACCTCATCTGATCTTGTGGATTGACCTCCTTGTATGCAAGTAAAGAGAGGATTCTTCCCTAGGATTTTGTGACCTCCCTTGGAGACGAAACTTCATTTTTATCATTAGCACTTAGCATCTTTGCAATGTGTTTCTTAGCCTCCTTGTCCTCCTCTTTCTTAGCATTATCGTCTATTTTTCTTGAGAAATGTAGGTTTTGAGACCCATATGGAATTTTAGGTAGAGTACCATCCATCGCGATCAAATCCCTCTCCTTTTTTGCTAGTACCGATCATCTCACCCTCCTCTTGATTTCTTTCAGAGAGAAATTTGGCGAGATTCTCTCATTGCCTAGTTGATGCGGAAGATTAAGAAGTGATAGCGTTTGAATAATGTTCATATTTTTCTCGCTTGTGGCTTCAAAATGACTATTCTCTTCAATGGTTTTGCTCCGTTTGATTTCTCCTTTTTCTTGAAAAAATCTCGCTTGTGAGAGATCTGAGAATTCCCGATCCTCAGGTTTTCGTTCTATGTAAAGTTTCACGACTGTGTGTATTCTGAAGATCGAGAATATGCTTGAGTAGAAGCGAAACTGGATCTTGGAGAAGCTTTAAGAAAATTATCCTTGTTTGAATTTTGTTGAACATCCCCATGAATAATAATTTGTTTCGAACGAAGTATTGTATCGGTCAGAGAATTTTGAAAGTTTTTGAGCAAGCTGGGCATCTTCATTCTTCTCTTGCAGAATTCTGCCATTAATTCTGCTAGCTAGATTCACATCAAAAGAGTGGCTTTCAGATGAGCAAACGGCCCCCGAGTCATAAAAGGATTCAAACTTGCACAAGGATCTCTGATAAGTTCATCACTGACAAAAATTTTGGTAACATCCGACTTCAATAAATGGAAAAGGATATGTTATGGCTATATGGATTGTATAAACTCATAATGTATACACATGAACTTAAAGACATCTGTATTAAGAATGCTAATATGGCTTATTATAAGTAGAGAAGATTTGCTTAGAGAGAACTGAAATTTGTGAATAATATTTACAAATTAGATATCATAGAGGTACTTTGGTGATCCTTTTTGCATGCATCGGTTGCATGCATCGGTTTCTTCTAATTTGGGAGATAACTCATTTGGATATCTCTGAAGGCATGCTTTAGGTATTCAATCATTATAGTTTTTGACTTGCTTTATGTATTCATTCTTTATAGTTTTCGACTCATTACATCTTTCATCTCGCACCTTCAATTATAAGAGACATTCATGATTCTAGAATTAACTTATTATGATTGTAATCAGATCTGAATCATACAATTTATTGTATTTCATTGTTCTTTTATTACAAATCCACTGTTCAAAATCAAACTTAAATTGAGATTAAGCACTAGTTGTCTCGAAGTCGAAGATTTCTGCATGGAGCTTCTTTGTTCTACTAAGCTGCTAAGTTGACAAAAGTTTTATCCTCAAAGCTTTTTGTATTGTTTGTATCACTATTTTGTTGTACCAAAGAATAAGTAAACCAAGCATATTTGTAATTTGTTAATATGAGAACAATGAACTAATACCCTTGCCACAATCCATTCTCCTCTCAGTGATCAAGAGCTAGTGCATGACACCTTATTTTGTATGAAATTCTTGAAGCGATAATACTCTAACCACTGGTGTTATCTGAATTTCTTCACTCATAAATAAGGAACTCAAAGCATGAGGATTTTCCCAATGCCAATAACATTACATCAGAAATAACTTTATTGAGGTACAAAAAACTATCTGCCATGTTACACTTTCCAATTAAATTCAACCCCAAAATAATAAAAAAACAAACATTAAGAAAGAACAAAAAACTATCACAAAATATTGCACTCTTCAGTTTCTCATGTATTAACACAACAACAAACAGAGAAAGAACAAAGAAATGGATCTAGGAGATCTTTATGTTGTATTTACTCAATCCCATAGCTCAAGTAGAGTTTCTTCCATTATATAATCCAAAATCACATCTTCGATCTCAAATACAGCACGTTCAGTCTCAAGCCTAACATTCATCCAAGCTTCCCCTTCAAAGTTTCTCCATACTACTCGCTCCAATGTATAAGGATGCACTATCTGTAGACATTGATCAACTCTTTTGCACACTTCCTTCACAAAATTTTCTCCTGTTGGGACCGATAATATCTGAGGCTTGATAGAATATATCCAAGGAGTACAACTAAAATATATGTCGCATATTTGTAGAAGAACTTCGTTAATGCAATCGAAGAGGAGCTTAGAGTCATCGATCAGTTGATTATATAAGATTTCTACTTCATCGAGTACAAATGGATCCAGTAACTGATCTGTTGATTTCCATCTCTCTGGTAGCTTGTGGTTGTTTAAGCCTGAGGCTTCTAATACACTTCTTACATACTTCAACTTTGTTTCCTTAGCCTCTGCAGCTACTTTTGAGGTTAGAATTAGATGAGAATCTTCAGTTTCTTCGAAAGAAAGCCTCCGAGGTTCTGCTAGCAACTCAGCTGTGAAATATTTGTGCATGTCGTTGTTGAGATATCTTTAATGAATAGAATCAAGGTGTTTTTTTTTTGTATATTAAGTCGTGTATTTGAAAACCAACACCAAATTTCAATTGCAAAATTACTCCCAAATGATCAACTTTTGAAATAATAGAAAACCTGCAAATAGGTAAATCATCAACTTTGCTGGATATGTTACAGTTAAAAAATTGACTATTTTGTTAATGTTTTTACATTGCAATTACAAATTAGTCTATCAAAGTTGATATTTTGTTGATTTTGGGGGTAATTTTTTTTTTTCAAATTTGATGATTTAGGAGATAGTTTTGCAAATATACATGATTTAAAAGGGTCCATAAAAAAAATCAAATTGCAAACATATAGAGGCTTCTTACTATAGTCAATTCCTGTCCCTTGAGGTATATTGATATCCTCATCAAAGAACACTTCAAGAACAGATACTGGACTAGGACGAGCTAGGTTTTCTGTTGTGCTTTCAGGAGCTTCAGTCTTTTCTGCAGAGTTAGGCGAGACCGGAACAAAAGGATATGGAGGTGCTGCTTCTTCAAATGGCCCCTACTTAATGTTAGAAAATTTCATTGAACTTTAGTGAGAGAGAAATAGAATAAACTCAGGGAAGCAACATAAATGCTTTGGACAAATTTTCAAAACCATCCACTTTTGAAATTTATTTATAAAAAACGACCCATTTCAACCTTAATTTCAAAAACCGACCCAGTTGGTTGAAACTGGGTCGGTTTTTGAAAAAAAAAATTCAAACTTCACGGGAGTTGAACTCCCGTGAAGTTTTGTTATGAGAAAAAACTTCACGGGAGTTCAACTCCCGTGAAGTTTGGAAATTTTTTTTTCAAAAACAAACCCAGTTTCATCTAACTAGGTCTGTTTTTGAAATTAAGGTTGAAAGGGGTCTTTTTTTGGGAAGAAATTTCAAAACCGGATGGTTTTGAAAATTTGTCCTAAATGCTTTTTTCAAGTCAATTACCGAATATTCTTTGTTGCGTACTTCACAACTCTGAACAGGTTCATCTATATTGAACTCAACCGCTATATCTAAACTTTCACACTCTTCGATTTCAGTGCTTCCTGCAAAAGGTTTTCGAAACGCAAAAGTTGTGTATGCACCAAGTGTACTAGAACTGTAGAGATAGTTATTAAGGACGGCTGCTAATGGCAGATAGAACCCCCCTTCCCCCCCCCCCACCAAAAAAAAAAAAACACAAAAAAAGCGGCATAGACTCCTGCAGTTCTATTCTTGCAGATATACCCTTGAGTAAATTTTTTTGACTCTTTTACTTTCAGATGAAGATTTTTTTTCATTTGACAAATAAACCTCCTGAGGGCAAAAGAGAGAGGGAGACAGAAATTCACTCAGGGGGTCCATCTGCAGTTGGGATATGGTACAAAGGATCTATCCACAGCAATAGAACTACAGGAGACTATCTGCAATTGGGCAACAATACAGGGGTCTATCTACAATTATTCCTTAAAAAATTTTACCCTTTTGGATTAAGTCTTCTTCAATGTGCATTTGTGCTTCAGAGAGAATTGGCCTTGAATTATCACTGTTTGGCAAACTTTCCATACTCCTACTTGACGACTCGCTGTAGGTGGAATGACCTTGCTCAATCTTTTGCAACGACGACGACCTCATCTGAGATGGTGAATTGACCTCTTTGTCCCTTGAAGGTCTGAATCTAGTAGACAATAAGTTGTATGCCGGTAAAGAGAGTATTTTACCCAAAGATTTTGTGACCTGCCTTGGAGATGAAACTCCATTTTTATCATTAGAACTAAGCATCATTGCAAGGCGTTTCTTAGCCTCCTTGTCCACCTTTTCCCTGGCATTCTTCTCTCCTATATTGAGAAATGTAGAAGGTTTTGAAGTCAGGTCATTAGAAATCTGGGACCCATATGGAATTTTATGTAGAATACTATCCATGGCGATCAAATTTCTCTCCTTTTTGCTAGTACCGATCATATTTCTCAACCTCCTCTTGATTTCTTTCAGAGAGAAGTGTGATGAGACTCTCAGATTGTCTTCTTGATGCGGAAAATTATGAAGTGATATTGGTGAAGGGATCATACTATTTGTGTTTGAATAATGTTCATATCTTCCTGGACTTGGCTTCAAAATTACTATACTCTTTAATGGCTTTGCTCCATTTGATTTCTCCTTTTTCCTGAAAAACTTGTGTTTATTTTGCTTGTGAGAAAGCTGAGAATTTCCCGGATCCTCAGATTTAACTCCATGTAAAGTTTCATGATTGTGTGCAATCTGAAGATCGATCATGTGCTTGAGGAGAATTGAATTTGGATCTTGAACGAGCTTTAGGAATTTGTCCTTGTTTGAATTCAGTGTCTCTAGCGTGTCGACGAACTCTTCTGTAATTTGTTTCGAGCCAATAGAATTCTGAAGGAATTTGTGCTTTCGAGTAAGCAGGGTATCATCATACTTCTCTCTGCAGAATTCTACCATTAATTCTGCTAGATTCACATCAAAAAAGGAGCTTTCAGATGGATCTGACCAAGTAGACTGAGAATCTCTTGAATCGTTGACATCATGATCTACCTCATAGTTTTGATTTTGTCTTCTCTTCTGATTTGTCTTGTGATCATCCTCACAGCCAAACTTAAGTCTCAGCTCTTCAATTGTAGAACTGAGTATCTTCTCTGAAATGAGAGCTTGGGACATCTCTTCTGCCATCAACCTCTTGGTACTACACTTGCCAGTGTTATCTCTTCTTATGTTCTTACCACCAGTATCCTAAAATTGAATAATATAGTCAATATCTTCAAAACAAATTGCACTATTTTGGAAATTGAAAGAATTATTTAAGTTTATTGTATATATATGTAGATATTTAGCTGAGATTTTGTATAATTGTGCATAACTTATGTTCTCGTGCTCCCTTGGCTTACATTAGGTGATATGTCACTTTGAATGAATTGATTGGTGCTGCTATGAGGAGAACCAAATGAGGCTCAAACAACTGAAGGAATTACATTAACAACAAAGTATATTCTTTGTTGATGCTCTTGGAAATTTTTCCATACACTGATTGATGATAATGAATGCAGCTGAGATAAATGTTTTCGTCATGGATTTGAGATTATTTTTTGATCTATAAGGTTAAGTTCTTGGGAATTCTTTAATATACATATACATATATATACTAAGTTCTTTGTGAATGCCTTTTATTATCTAATAATAAGTGATTCATATATCTCTTCTATAAGAATCTTGGTTTTGAGAAATGCTATTGAGCATCTCTAATTATTATTGAAAGCATTAATAACAATATTGTCAATAAAATGATATCCTAATTATAAATTCCGTGCATCACACGGGTTTGAAACAAGTTGAATAATATAGTCAGTACCTTCAAATACGTATTTTGTACGTTCTGCATTTTGTATGGCAGAAACGCTATTTGGCTCGCTCTTTAACTCGCGACCTCAACTCGCGCCTACGTGGAGAGAGACACGTCAGCAATCCTAATTTTATTCCCGTGACCTCAACTTCCTTCCCCAAACTCGTTCTCTCTCCTCACTTCAGAAAAAAATTCCCAAAAGAAAAACACTCCCCCTCCCAACCCTAGCCCCAACTCCGCCGTGACTCCTTCGCCGTCCCCTGACTCCGCCATGACACCGCCGTCGCCGCCTGACTCCGCCGTCACACCGTCGCCATCCCATAAAACTTGGACTTTTAAATCGTAGAAAATTCTAGAAAATTGAGAAAAATATAAATACTCTTTTAAAAATAATAATTAAATATTTTAAAATACTGAAAAATTATTTTAACTAGTATCGAAAATTCATGGTCCTTACAAGTGGCGTAGCTGGTTTGGCTTGGTTTGGCCTGGATATCTCTCTGGTGGAGTTTGTGGGGTTCTTCTGGTATTCGTCCATAATTTGAGGTTTATCAAATGATGTACGAGGTGAAGAATTGTGATCGTGGTACGCTCCCACGTGGGGGCCCTGACTCCTCCGTGACACCGCCGCCGCTCCCTGACTCCGCCGACACACCGCCGCCAGCCCCTCAACTCTCCATCCCCCCACTTCAAAACAAGTATGTTTCCTCTTTTTTAATCCATCAAAAACCCTCAATTTCGTGCAAATTTCACTTCTTTCCATATGATTTGATATGATTTCTGTTTGCATCTTGTTTAATTGAAATCTACTTACAAACTATTTTGGCTTGAGAGAATGATGTGTTTAATTCGATTTTCCATCTAGTTCCTTTACTGGTTAATTAAAAATTCGTGGGTCTTGAGAGAGTGATGTGTTTAATTTCAAGGTGGGGATTTTGTTTTTATTTATGAGCTTCATACCAGGAAATCATGATGTAGTTATTATTTAGTTGGTCACAAATTTTTTGTTTACTCTAAAGATGAAGTAACTAAAAGAAAAGGAAACAACTGCAAGTGTTCATTAGCATCATAACCTTATACAGAATAATTCGTAGTCCCCCCTAATTATGTTTTGGTATGTCAAGGAATAAAATCTGTGTTTTTCATAATGCTAATTGTCAGTTTCAATCAATTCTTTGCTCAGTTTCTTTGTTCAGCTCAGTTTCTTTGTTCAGTTTCTGTCAACTATTTTTCTGTAAAGTTTATTGATGATCAATTTGAACAGGCATGACAGATATTGAGGAGTTTGATGATGTAGTTGATGATGCCTTGAATAATTGCTCGGTTGATGAGAGATCTGAGTTGCCTCAGCACACTGATCAGCGGATTGAGCAAAATGAGCCTAAAATTGGGATGGAGTTCAATGATCCAGATGAATTGTTTGAGTTTTACAAAGACTATGCAAAGAGCAGTGGATTTCCAATTAAGAAACATACAAGAAGGAAGAATGAAATGGGCATTGTTAGAAGTATGACTTTAGTATGTGGTCGAGCTGACAAACATAATAGTACTTGTCAAAATCCCTTAAAACCACAAGCAAGCTAAAGAGTTGGGTGTAATGCAAAGATAACAGCTAGGTTAAATCTGGACGGAAGATTGGGAATATTTGTGGTTGTTCTGGAGCATAATCATGGCCTTAGCCCTAGTAAAAGTCGTTTCTTTCGATGCAACCGAAGAATTAGTGCACATGTTAGACATCAAATTAATCTGAATGATCAAGTCGGAATCAAAATCAACAAAAATTTCAGCTCACTGGTACATGAGGCTGGTGGATATGAGAATCTGTTGTGTGATGAAAAGGCTTGCAGGAACTTGGTTGATGAATCAAGGCGTTTACGTCTCAGCGAAGGTGATGCTTCAACGATTATGAAATATTTTTCAAGGATGGTTGCAGAAAATTCAGGTTTCTATTTTGATATTGAATTGGATGATGAAGATCATTTGAAAAATGTATTTTGGGCAGATGGTAGGAGCAGAGAAGCTTACAAAGAGTTTGGTGAGGTCGTCACTTTTGATACCACATACTTAACAAATAAGTATGATATGCCATTTGCACCATTTGTTGACGTTAACCATCATGGGCAATCAATTTTACTTGGATGTAGGTTGATTTCAAAAGAAGACACAAAGACTTTCATATGGCTATTTACAAAGTGGGTTGAATGCATGGATGGATGTGCTCCGCAAGGGATAATAACTGACCAAGTAAGAGCCATGAAAAATGCAATTGAGATTGTTTTTTCAAACACTAGACACAGATGGTGTTTGTGGCATATAATGAAGAAGCTGTCAGAAAAATTAGGAAGGTACACTGAATATGAGGCCATCAGTTCTACCATGAAAGCTGATGGTTTGTTGATTTGAGGGTATTTTTTTCTAAAGCTATTTGGAGGATAATTTTTACATGGATGTTACTGTTCACAGTTTACACAGTTTACACTTGCTGTTCAGGATTTGGATTTACAGACGTAGAGTTTAATTCTTTTGGTGTGCACTGTTTGCAATTTCTCCTATGGTGTGTTTGGAAACTCCTTAAAATAGGGTCAAGTTTGATCGAGGATCCATTTTAGGGGAAATTGTGTTGGGGTAACAGTGAGCAAACATCGACCTAGTTTTTCTAATGCTAAATTTAGCATCATAAACTGGTTTTGTTTAAAACAGGACTAGCCACAGGATCAGCTTTGGTCCTGGTCTAGTTTTAGGGTGATTGATGAACACACCCACGCTTCTTAAACGCAAGCGGGTTGAGCTGCTATTCTTATCCTGCTTGTTCTTTTATTTGTTTCACTCTGGATTCCCTAATGGCAAAAGCTTATATATCACAAGAATAATCCTTCGAGTCTCCTCTCAACGAGACGCTATCCTGCTGTTTATTACCATAATCCACCTTTATTTGATTTGTTTCATGTGTCAACATGAGCTTACAGATGTGAAAGCTAAAAAGGTGCATAAATTAGAATAACCGTAATCTACACAAAATTCTCAAGGCAAACATCAATCAATTGCAAACTGTATACGCCATATGCCAATTCAAACACAACAAGCCACCAACTACCTTGTGAGTTTTAATGACCCATGAAAAAATTTGTGGAAAGACCCACGAATTTTTATCTTGTTAACGAGTTTTAATGAACACAACACAGAGTAAAGGAACTAGATAACCATTTTAATTAACCAGTAAAATCCACAAGACCCACGAAATCGAATTAAACACATCACTCTCTCAAGCCAAAATAGTTTGTAAGTAGATTTCAATTAAACAAGATGCAAACAGAAATCATATCAAATCAGATGGAAAGAAGTGAAATTTGCACGAAATCGAGGGTTTTTGATGGATTAAAAAAGAGGAAAGGTACCTATTTTGAAGTGGGGGGATGGAGAGCTGAGGGGATGGTGGTGGTGTGTCGGCGGAGTCAGGGGGTGGCGGCGGTGTCACGGCGGAGTCAGGGGGTGGCGGCGGTGTCACGGCGGAGTCAGGGGGTGGCGGCGGTGTCACGGCGGAGTCAGGGGGTGGCGGCGGTGTCACGGCGGAGTCAGGGGGTGGCGGCGGTGTCACGGCGGAGTCAGGGGGTGGCGGCGGTGTCACGGCGGAGTCAGGGGACGGCGGCGGTGGGTTGGGAGGGGGAGTGGGTTTCTTTTGGGGATTTTTTTTTCTGAAGTGAGGAGAGAGAACGAGTTTGGGGAAGGAAGTTGAGGTCACGGGAATGAAATTGGGGTTGCTGACGTGTCTCTCTCCACGTAGGCGTGAGTTGAGGTCGCGAGTTAAAAAGCAAGCCAAATAGCATTTCTGTTTGTATGGTTGATAACAACTTGCATGTACAGTACAATGGACATAGAAGGATGCACACGGAAGTGTGAATGGTGTAGCAAATTAAGCTCATTCAAAGCAAAACCCAAATTTGCACGTATATAGGACATGGTATAATATCCGTTTGTTGACTATAAATATAGAAAGAATCAAGCGGCAATGATGTAAGGGAGAGGCTCAAACTCACACCAAGATCTCTGATAAATGTAGAATGATATGTTATGGCTATATCATTAGTATAAAACTCATAATATAGTATACACGTGAACTTAAGAAATTGCCTAGTAAGAACGCTATTCTCGCATCTTGTGTGTAGAGAAGACTTGATTAGAGAGAGATCAAATTTGTACATAATATTCACAGGGAAGATTAAAAATTATGTCATCATGTTGATTGATAAGGGGTGAAAGTGGGAAATGATAAATATATAAACATGGACTATTTTACATGTAAGCTACACTTACAGTGACATCCTCATTCCTTTCATCCAACTTGCTCAGCACCTCGAGTTTGTTCCTTGTATGTACAGTTTCTGCACATGCCAAAAGGATACTAGGGTTCAATGACGAAGAAAATTTTAAAAGGAAGGGTATCAAACTCGAAGAATTCCTCAATTATATTGTTGAGAAATACAAAGTTTGTGAACAAACTGTGTGCTGAATTTAGGCGTGCATACTGCAACCTAACCTATGGTAAGGTTTAGTTGCAACAAAAGTGCAGTAATAATAGGACATAAATAATCCAAATATCCAATATATATTAGCATGCTCAGGTATCTATTTTGATCAGGAACCCCACTTAAATGTAAGTTCTATTTCTAAAAGGAAATAAGTTTAAGTAAGATACATAATTCTATGGGAGGAAATTAAACATTTCTCGTCAACCATATACCAAATAACTTGGTAAGCAAGTGTTACTTACGGATCAAACCCTGTAGCATCGCTGGTTTGACCTTACTAACCCTCGAGTTTTATTTTTGCACATGTATCCTGAAAGTGAACGTTTTGAATCTTCTGCCCTCAAGGGGCCTATTTCTCAAAGAAGAAGAAGAAGAAAAAAGGAAGGTTCTCTCTCTGAGGAGACAAGAGTCAAAAGCTTCACTAGGGAGTCCATCCGCAAAAATAAAACTAGAGAAATAGTACGTTCAACATCGCGATATTACCGGGGGGGCATATGTTCAATTAACCTGGAAAAAAGCTGAAATCAGCTCATCAACAAATATTAGATATAGTCCCTTACCTCCAATTCCACTATTCCCATGTTTTCTATCGGTGAGCAACTTTTGAGTAGAACGGACTTGGCGAAAATCGAACATGTTAATTAATCCTGACATACATCCCGCCTTGTTCTTTGGCCGTGCAGGCCGTTCATGTGATTTCCTAGCCATGATGTTCTTCATAGTGATCTCTAGTACCAAGCCTTGCTTTTAGCCACTTCAAATGTCTAAATAGCTATATGATTGCCCCCGCGGGTTGGGGCTCCTGGTTAGCGCCACGAAGAGTGAGGGAGGAGATCTCCCTAGTTGGTCAGGAGTTCGAATCCCCGTTACCACATTCACCTGGCTCCTGCGGTTTAAGGGGGTAGCAGGAACCCGGGGTTTTACTGGTCACTCAGTCTCAGCCCGTTGTATGCTCACCAGGTCGCGTCCCTTGTGGTCCACTGCCTGTTCGCCCACTCACGTGGGGTTGAACCCCTGGTAATAAGGGTAGCTCCTTGCAGGATACTAAGTGGGGATCATGGGGAATCGATCAAGGGCCGCTGGCGGGACTCCCAAAGGGAGTAAAATTGAGAGGAGGTGACCAGGTTTCCCTTGCCGTAAAAAAAAAAAAAAAAAAAGATTTATGGAACCAAATTGAACCTGGGGTATACACAAACAATCAAACATCAAATAGATTTTCATTTGTATGGGCATTGAGGAAGTAAGAACTATCCAAGTTGGCGACACGTGTAGATACAGGTTGCAGAATCTAAATGCAGAATTACAAGGGAAACTAATGAAACTAACTATTTAGTTTAACGCACTCAAGTTTATATGTAACATGAGAAGAAAGATGCTCATATTATTCCCAATAAAAATCCTAGAACCAGATTGATGACATGCATATATATATATATATTGAAAAAACAAAGGAAAATAGAGTAGAGAGGGAACCACAGAAAAACTTACCTGAAAATTTGAGCCATACTCCAAATAAACACCGAAGTTTGAGAACTTCCAATCTCAAACGGCTAAAAAAAATAATTAAGGAACTTTAGCTGCCTCTTTATTCTCTTAGTTGATAAATAAAGGTATCAAAACTTTTCTTCCACCGAAGGCATCCTCCCCCTTTACTCTCTCAATCTCTACGCAAGCCTCCTCAATATACTTGGAATCTTCACAGAAAAGCTTGATCCTCTCTCAAATTTTCTCAGAGAACAAAAAGATGAAAACTTTACCATCAACTTCTTATCTTTCAAAAGACCCATCTTGAAAAATAGCTGTAGGGCTACATGAAACCCATCTTTAGCCGCGTGCAGCCACCGTTGGAGAGGGGAGGGCGGAGGGGCATTTTGGGAAGAAGCTAGGAAAGTTCGGAGGGGGGAGAATGTGTGCTCCTTTGGGATTTCAAATGCCCAAAAAGGGCCTCTGCATTTTCAGAACAGGAGTTTATTTTGTCTTTGGTCTTAGTTGCCTCTCTTCCCCTTTCTTTTGGTTATTTGCATGTATACCCCTTAAATCATGGGTTTTTGTTGCAAAACTATCTCTAAAATGTTGGTATTTACAAAACTGCCCCTCAAATCATATGCTTTGTGAAAAAGTACTCCTAAAATCAACAAATCATCAACTTGATGCTAAAGTTTTATTGCGATTACAAATTAGATTATCAAAGGTGAGGAATAAATGTTTTTGGGGGTAATTTTTCAAAATTGATGATGTGAGGGTTAGTTCTGCAAATACAGAGATTTGGAGGTATTTTTGCAAACATCAATGATGTAAGGGGTATATATGCAAATGGCCCTTTTTTCTTTTCTTTTTTCTGAGCAACAGAAAAGGGAGGGAATGAGAAGAAATGTATAAATGAGTTTTTTGGCATTTTTTTGCAGCAATTTAAGTCTTGCAGTTTTTACTTTTTACTATATTGCCCCTCAACCGACCTTGTTTATCTCCATACCGACCTTCTCAGTTTCTTAATATTTCTGATTTCATTCATCAGCGTCATTTCTCAACATGGGATTTATTTTATGAAGAAATGGTATAAGCTGATTTGTTTTGAAATCATTGTGAACTCACTAAAAATTTTTAGAATTCAAAGAATAAATTATATTAATTTAAGTGACGGGCTTCTTTCTTGTATATAAGTTATCTCAATTTAAGTGTCGTCTACATTTTTTTCTTAAATTGTATTTTGCATAAAGGTGGCATTTTTATCACCGGTTTGATTACTCAAGTTACTCATTCTAAAATAATTTGAGACCAGAGATAAAAACTTGATAGTTCTTTTAGTGTTCGGTCAACATCTTTGGTGAACTTTTCACATCAATTGCATTATTAGCCCTGACGTGTGGATAATCCTCTTTTGGTTTCTCTATATAATTTGAAATGGGACACACGAAACAAATTAAAATACTCCTAAATTTTATCTTGATCTTCATGTAGAGCTTGTCTTATTCTTCGAATTATGTAATCATAGGGCTATTAGCCCTATGATTACATACTTATGTAATCATAGGGCTATTAGCCCAATCACTTTATTCCCAACAAGCATGTTTACTTTATGCCTAATTAATCGTAGGCTAAAATCAATTTAATCAATTTCCTTTCTCCATGAAATAAATTATGAAAAGATTGCTCCATGAGTAAAGACGCTAAACTTGCTAACCTAACCTTCATTGTCCCTACCATGAGGTAGATCAACCCTACTGGTATGTTTGGGAGTTCACTTAGGAAAGAGAAAAATTCCCCTTCCTTCCATTTCCCTCCATTACACCCCAAATTGGGGTGTAAAATTTTGCCCCAATTTTTCCATCCATTCGTCTTCTCTACCCTCCTAAATGAAACTCTCAATCAAGTTTAAAATGAAATTCCTCTTCCCTTTCCCCTCTCCACCCTCCATCCAAACAGGCTGTAAAGAGAGAATTAATGAGAAAAATGGTCTCTGCTTTTGTCTTCTTTCTCTTCTATGTTCATTGATCAATGCAAATCTCATTCATTTGGAATATTACTGTTAGTCTAAGGTGTAGACCCAAAGTTCGAGACAAAGAGATGGAATCAAAAAGATCAGAAAAAACGAGCAGACAGATCTGCGGTCGACCGGGTCGGTCGACCGCGAACGTGCACAGGGGGCTGGGAGAGCCTGGATCAGGTCGCGGTCGACCGACCCGGTCGACCGCCAAAACCCTGTTTGTACAACATCAAAAAAGGAGTTTTTTGACTGCAAAGAGAGAGAGAGAATCTCAGAGAGATTAATCCCTTGTTTGAGAGCTTGTATTTTCTTCTTTAATTAATAAAGAGATTGTGTGGTGTGGCTCCCGAGGACGTAGGCACGTTGCCGAACCTCGTTAAATCTGTGTGTTCATCTCCTTTACTGTTTTTTACAAGTTATATCTTTATTTGTGGTTTTATTTCTACTTTCCTACTTTCAACACAAGGTCCGGAAGGGCAAGGGTTCGATTGATTGTTTCGAATCCCCAACAAGAAGTATCAGAGCTTCGTTCAGCAATTTGTGTGAAAGCCATGGCAGAGGAAAGCAAATCAAAGATTGAGAAGTTCGACGGATCGGATTTCGCCTACTGGAAGTCGCAGATGGAGGACTATCTGTACCAGAAGGACTTGTATCGCCCGCTTCTGGGCAAGGAAAAGGGAAAGAAGAAAGAGGAGTCAGATGGTGATTGGGAGGTACTGGATAGGAAGGCTCTAGGGCAAATCCGGTTATCGCTCGCCAAATCAGTAGCCCATAATATTCTAAAGGAGAAGACGACGGTGGGGCTTATGGAAGAGCTCGCGAAGATGTACGAGCAACCGTCGGCAGCAAACAAGGTGCATCTAGTCAAAACTCTTTTCAACCTCAAGATGGCAGAAGGACGGTCCTTCACGATGCATCTCAGCGAGTTCAACACGATTGTTGATCAACTTATCTCCGTGGACATCACGTTCGATGACGAAGTGCAGACCCTTCTACTACTATCGTAGTTGCCGGATAGTTGGGCAGGTTGTGTGACGGTAATCAGCAATTCGGCGGGGAAAGAGAAGTTGAAGCTGAATGAGGTTGTTAGCATGATCCTATCCGAGGAGGTTAAAAGGAAATCGTCCGAATCAGAAGGTTCAGGTTCAGCCCTAAGTTTCGAGCAGAGAGGCAGAAGCCAGAAGAAAGGGAACCAGAACAGGAATCGGTCGAAATCAGTGAAGAAGAGGCCGAACTCGAAGGTTAGGTCCATCAAAGGAAAGTGTTGGAACTGCGGCCAGGAGGGCCACATGTCTTTGGTCTGTAAAGCACCAAAGAAGGATGCGGGTGAGCAGGAGGCTCATATCGTGCAGGATGCCTTGATCCTTGCTATGGATAGCGATTCTGATTCTTAGGTCATCGACTCAGGAGGTTCTTTCCACGCCACTGCTAATAGGAAACCACTTCAGAACTATGTAGCAGGGGACTTTGGTAAAGTATACTTGGGGGACAATGAACCTTGCAATATTGTTGGAAAGGGCGACGTTCAGATACAGATAAAGGGCTCTAAGTGAAATTTAAAGAACGTGAGACACGTGCCGAAGCTGAAGAGGAATCTTGTTTCGGTGGGACAGCTTGGAGCAGAAGGCTACGTTTCGACATTCACCGGGGATTCGTGGAGAATCTCCAACGGTACTATGGTTGTTGCCCGAGGCAATAAAACAGGAACTCTCTACCTCACTTCACATGCGAGTGACACCCTCGCAATTGCAGCTGGCAAGGAGAGTACAGATCTGTGGCACAATAGGCTGGGGCACATGAGCGAGAAAGGGATGAAAATTCTACATTCACAAGGAAAGCTAACCGGGATCGACACCGTGGAAGTCGGGGTTTGTGAAGACTGCATCTTTGGGAAGCAGAATAGGGTTAATTTCCAGAAGGGTGGAAGGCTACCTAAGGCTCAGAAGCTAGAGTTGATTCATACAGATGTATGGGGTCCAGCCAGTGTGTCTTCTTTTGGCGGTTCGAGATACTACGTCACCTTTATCGACGATCACTCGAGGAAGGTGTGAGTTTACTTCATGAAGCACAAGTCAGAGGTGTTCGAAATCTTCAAGAAGTGGAAGGCCATGGTCGAGAACGAGACAGATCTGAAGGTGAAGTGCTTGAGATCAGATAATGGTGGAGAATACGAGCTGGGGGAGTTCAAGATGTTCTGTGCTACGAATGGGATTCACTTAGAGAGGACTACTCCAGGGACGCCGCAGCAGAATGGCATTGCAGAGAGGATGAACAGGACCTTGACAGAGCGTGCGCGGAGCATGCGACTACATGCAGGTCTGCCTAAGACATTTTGGGCGGATGCGGTGCATATGGCAGCCTACCTGATTAATCACGGGCCATCAGTTCCATTAGATTTTTGGATTCCAGAGGAGGTTTGGAGTGGAA
The DNA here is from genome assembly GCF_001876935.1 of Asparagus officinalis. Classification (NCBI taxonomy): domain Eukaryota; kingdom Viridiplantae; phylum Streptophyta; class Magnoliopsida; order Asparagales; family Asparagaceae; genus Asparagus; species Asparagus officinalis. The sequence goes on along the minus strand of NC_033800.1, from coordinate 73,018,444 downwards.
AGAAGATAAATCTCTCACACTTGCGGGTATTTGGTTGCGTGGCTTATGTTCATATCAGTGACCATGTCAGGGACAAGCTAGAAGCTAAGTCACAGAAGTACACATTCATTGGATACGGCATTGATGAGTTCGGGTATCGCCTTTGGGATGAAAAGAACAGGAAGATCATCAGGAGCCGTGATGTGATATTCAATGAGGAGGTGATGTACAAGGACAGGGACAATGCCAAGGATAGCCAAAGAAGTGGGAGAAGCACTACGAATACAGGTGGATCCGAGTACATGGATTTGGAGAAACTTCCAGATGGGGGCGACGATGTCAGTTCTGACCGTAGAACGGAGGAGACTACAGGTGCAGAAGCTACTACCCAGGGCGTGGAGCTTAGGAGGTCATCCAGGGTACCTAAACCAAATCTCAAATACCTCTCGTCACTTGATTATCTACTCTTAACAGATAGCGGAGAGCCGGAGTGTTATGAAGAGGCAGTGCAAGTGAGTGAATCTCAGCAGTGGGAGCATGCGATGCAGGAGGAGATGGATTCTCTACTCACTAATGAGACATGGGAGTTAGCCTAGCTACTTACACAGAAGAAAGCCTTGCACAATAAATGGGTCTACCGGGTCAAGCAGGAGAGTGATGGAAGCAAGAGATTCAAGGCCAGATTAGTCGTGAAGGGGTTTCAACAGCGGGAAGGAGTAGACTACACGGAGATATTTTCCCCTGTTGTGAAACTCACAACCATCAAAGTGGTATTGAGTTTGGTAGCTACAGAAGACCTCTTCCTTGAGCAGTTAGATGTGAAGACTGTCTTTCTTTATGGTGGCTTGGATGAAGAAATCTACATGAAGCAACCTGTTGGCTTCATTGAAGAAGGAAAGGAAGAGATGGTGTGCAAGCTCAAGAAGAGCTTATATGGTTTGACACAGGCTCTGAGACAGTGGTATAAGAAGTTTGATAACTTCATGCAGAACAATGGCTACAGAAGATGCAATTCGGATCATTGCTGTTATTTCAAAAGGTTCGAGTCCAGCTTTATTATTTTGTTATTATATGTTGATGACATGTTGGTAGTAGGACCGTGTTTAGAAGAGATAAACAGTTTGAAGAGACAGCTAGCAAAGGAATTTACAATGAAGGATCTGGGTGCAACGAAGCAGATTCTAGGGATGCGATCAGTAGGGATGAAGCTGAAGGGACATTGAGATTGAGCCAAGCTGAATACATTGAGAAGGTACTTCAGAGGTTCAACATGCAGAATGCTAAAGTTGTTAGCACACCCCTTGGAAGTTAGTTCAAGCTATCTGAGGAGCAATCGCCTAAGACAGATGCAGATAGAGAGCATATGAGCAGGGTGTCATATTCTTCAGCCATTGGGAGTCTCATGTACGCGATGGTTTAATTTGCACGAGGTTGGACATCGCCCATGCAGTGAGAGTTGTGAGCAGATTTACAAGCAATCCAGGGAAGCAGCATTGGGAGGCTGTGAAGTGGATAATGCGGTACTTGAGAGGGACAACAAACAAACCACTATGTTTCAGGAGGAAGGAATTGGTACTGCAAGGATACGTGGATGCGGACTTCGCCGGTGATCATGATACTAGGCGAAGCACCACGGGGTATGTTTATACCTTAGCGTCGACAGCAGTGAGCTGGGTCTCACGTCTGCAGAAGATTATGACTTTGTCTACAACTGAGGCTGAGTATGTCGCGGTGACTGAAGCAAGCAAGGAGATGATCTGGTTGAACGGGTGCTTGGAAGAGTTGGATCTGAAGCAAGGGAGAGGAGTTCTTTATTGTGATAGCCAGAGCGCTATACATCTTGCCAAGAATCCAGTATATCATGCCAGAACGAAGCACATCGACGTTAAATACCATTTTATACGCTCGCTGATCGAGGACGGAAAGTTGCACTTAATGAAGATTTTGGGGAGTCAAAATCCGGCGGACATGTTGACGAAGGCAGTCACCATTGAGAAACTGGAGTTGTGCGCAACTTCAGTTGGCCTTCACGAGTAGAAGACGAAGGCGGAGCCACACTACGAGGATCGGCGAGATCGCCGGGATATTGTTGATTGAAAGAAGAATTTTTTTTTTGGGGAAAAGATACATGCGAAGAAGGGGAGAGTTCGGGGGAACTCATTGCAGGCACTTTGGTCTCCAAGTGGGAGATTGTTAGTCTAAGGTGTAGACCCAAAGTTCGAGATGAAAGCTGGAATCAAAAGACAAGAAAAAAAATCGAGCTGACAGATCTGCGGTCGACCGGGTCGGTCGACCGCGAACGTGCACAGGGGGCTGGGAGAGCCTGGATCAGATCGCGGTCGACCGACCCGGTCGACCGCCAAAACCCTGTAGGAAAACTGCTCTCGGGTTTTGCCATCGGTCGACCGCGCCGGTCGACCGCCAAACTCTCTGGAATCTGATCGGTCGACCGGGCCGGTCGACCGCGAGTATTTTTGGCAGTTTCCTGTTCCTTTTGAGATTCTGTTTCAACCAGGATGTATATATACCCCAAACGATTTTAGGGTTTGTACAACATCAAAAAAGGAGTTTTTTGACTGCAAAGAGAGAGAGAATCTCAGAGAGATTAATCCCTTGTTTGAGAGCTTGTATTTTCTTCTTCAATTAATAAAGAGATTGTGTGCTGTGGCTCCCGAGGACGTAGGCACGTTACCGAACCTCGTTAAATCTGTGTGTTCATCTCCTTTACTGTTTTTTGCAAGTTAGATCTTTATTTGTGGTTTTATTCCTACTTTCCTACTTTCAACACAAGGTCCGGAAGGGCAAGGGTTCGATTGATTGTTTCGAATCCCCAACAATTACACTCAACTAGCTCAGGTCTTATCTAACCCTAATCTAAACAAATAAATTATGGCAGTAAAAATCCAAGAAAATCATCTCCTTAGGTGGGGAGCTACTTAAACGTACATTTACAAGACAGTACAATCCAAATTTGTTGTTTTGATTTTATATAAAAGTTTATTGCACCCACCTTCCCTCTTTCTTTCTTTTGATCTACGGACTATATTGAAAATGGAATAAAAAAAAATTGACCAACAACTAGAACCATATTCCCTAACCAACAAGAGAAAACAAATTACAAGTATCATTCATGTAATCAAATGCTGATCTCAACCAAGATATCAATGATTAAACAAATACCCAAGTTTAGATCACAGACTATAAATAAATGTAACCTATAGCCTAACCTAACCCACTTAATTTCATCATGTAATAAATTAAGAGGTGTACGTGCATCTATCTGCTCCCTTCACTTAGCTTTTGATTGCCAACATACAAAGATAATGCTTTCATTATAGGCTTGTTCCAAAAGATATCAAATCAAAGACGGAGGAATAATGAGGGGAAAAGGGGACTTATATATAGTGGGAGACACAAATCTCTAGTCCTCTGCTTAATTAATTTCTAAGGAGGGAAATAATTATAACTCATGGCCAGGGCCACCATTTCTCATAGAAGAAGCTTTCGGTAAAAAGATAAAATTTTAAGTTAAAAATCCACCCTTTTATTTGTTGGAGCCGAAGTTAATTTATCGTGTTAAAATCGTGGGATCCAAAGGGTAGACCTACATATGCAAGCATTATGCTAGAGTATTAATAGTTGGGAACAAGGAACATAAAAAAAAAATACGGTGACTCGCAGAATATATTCATCACTTGTCATTTTCATCTAAAGATTTGGGATGATGCATACCATGTGATGCAAATAATAATGTTTACCATCATTATTATTAATCTAGATGACCATTTTATTTTTCATCGTCTACGCAACCATCAAACGAACTTCATTTCATGTTTTACTTTTGGGATCTTGTAGTATCAAAAAAAAAAAAATGTTGGGATAACATATGGATTAATGCCAGACAAATGATGAAATTTTATGAGACAAAGATCCATGATATTACAAGAAAACTTGTGGGGTTGTTGTTAGACCATCTCAAGTGATCACTCATGATAACATAATTAGGAATCCTAGCTAGCTAGTCTAAATCTTATCAAGCCCCACACTAATTTGCAAATCCTTATCTTGCAAGGGTTGCTCAGATGGCAATTCATTTGCTTAATCAAGCTTAGTGCGTAATAAATCGACAAGCCAAACCTACCTAATGGAAGTATTAGGAGAATTAATTAATTGAAAGCAACTGCCAACTGACAAAGGCCTTGATGAGTTTGTACCTAATGGTATCATCCTCATAGAATTAATGTCACTCCTTAATCTTTCTTAATTATCTCAACAAATAAAACATAAATAGATGTCATAATAACCATTACACACTCCTTTTTTTCCCCTAATATATATCTACGCTAAAATGTTAAAAGTCAGTAAGAAAGATAATGAGAAGAGTGGAGAATTTGAGGCTGGATACACAAATTACAAATAGTTCAGTTTCACGCGCGCGAGTATAAAATAATTTCATAAAGAATTTGGGTTTTGGTTTTTTTCGACGTTATAAATGATAGGAATCAATTTTAACGGAGTAGATCTTTCATTGGAGTTTCCAAATATTGGATCTGAATGAACTTCTACAATAAGAGCCATTAAGACCACAGTCCGTCTCTTTGTTACGTGGAGATTTAATTAGTAACCAAAGCTAATAGTTTAAGAATTGGATTCCATCATGCAAAGTCTAAGGCACTGTTTGAAAAAAAAATATAATTCTAATTTTATATCAATAATATTGCATGTCTTTTTTAGTCATTTAACAAATTTAAGGTAGTTGTACAGCTATTTTTGCCAAACAGCTCTAGTCAATCAGCTAGCTACACAGCTATCAGCTTTCAGCTAGCTTAACAAATTTCAGCTATAATCTCGCAGCTTTCAACTAGTTTTGCCAAACAGAGCCTAAATTATTCAATTTTGTTTTAATAAAGAGACGCGGAATAATTGGGATCCTTAGTAGTTAGTCAACGGCTAGTTTTGTCAGTTAGATTTAGGCTTACGTGTTTATGTTAATTTACTATGTGGAATGCTCAAAACCTATGATCTACGTTTGTACAACTTGTCCCTTTGCTCCTTGGTAACAAATGACTGAGGTTTTAGCCGAGAAGAAAGTGAAGCAATCCTATAATTTTTAAAGTGTCTAATATAAGTCCATGCATGCATAGTATATTATCCTGTATCAGGGGTATTGATTTGGACATCCACCTCTTATACTATGATTGTTTAGCTAATTATCACATTTACTCAAGGGTTAAATTGTTCGAGGAACTATTTGGTTATACTCGATTTGGTAGTTTATTTAACAATAAATAGATAAGATTTGATAGTCGTATCCAATAAGACCACATTTTGATCCAGCGTAACTGAATCAAACCTGGCATAGTTAGATCAAAAGTTCTGGTCAATGCTTATAGAAATCAGATACTACTTAAAATTTTGTTCCTCTAGTATTGATTCACAGGTACAGAGAAATAGTAATTATCAATAAAGCTCCAGAACTATCTGGGTTTCTGAATAATTCATCATTTCTGCTAAAGTTTTTCTAATTCCACTACGAGTTGAGTTTAAAAATGCTTTTTTTCTTGTCACTGAACAGCAGTACAAAAATTTATCAATAGAAATGTTTTTTATTTATTTAAGGAAATGGAATAATATAAAAGAAATTATAGAAGAATTCTGAAGAAAACCTGTAATGAAGTATTCATACATCATCATTTGAACATAATATAGAAAATGCATTGTATATGAGGTAATTGTTGGAGTATTTGACTCTTCATATTCTATTATGTGACATTAATGCAATTTGAATTTGAATTTTAAAATTTAACTACTTTGGTAGTTTTAAGACATAACTACATTGGGTAGTTATGAACTCATTGATGGTTGGAGTTCTATAAAGAGAGTCATTTGTCCACACACAATGATGAATTTTTTGAATCAAGCCCTGTGATAATAATAATCCATTAATTCGGTTTTGTGTTGTGGAGTGGACAAGGAAGAACAATTATCGGTAATTTCGGTGTTCATTGCATTCAACAATGGAAGAAGGTATGTACAATTTTATTTAATCTCATTTTAGTATGTAAACGAGTGTTAACTTATGTTAATCATGCTATAAGATTTATATCAATCGGTATCAGAGCCATATCTACCGAATTTATGATGCATTTTGTTGTTCTACCGAATTTTTTTGATACAATTTGTTTTCTGTACTATTAAAGGTTTTATTAAATTCGGAACCACCTTTTATTGAGTACATTGAGTAGTCTAGTGGAAAATTTTTTGGGTGAGATGTCCAAGGTCTAAGGATCAAATCCTCCCCCATATTAATAAATCCATTTTTTTTCTTTTTCACTCTCTTAAGTTGTAATTCAGAATTTACAAGGGTTGTTTTATAATGACTTCTTTTGGATTGAAAGTTTTTTTAATGACTGTTTTAATGGGATTAATTTTTTAAACTTGTAGAATGGCCACAACATCTACAAGTCATGAAAAAATATATATATGTTACATCTCATTATTAAACATGTCAAGTCAATCCAGATTTGCAATTACATTTACATAAATCTCTACTATACCCTATAGGGAAGTAATGATCTATGTAAATTTATTGGGTTAAGAAAGCATATTTGTTTATAATGGGAGATTTTCTTATACCCATAGGCATGGAAATTTTCTTTATTTATTATCAAACTTTGTTGTTCTTAATTAAAGTCTAAGTAATGAATCTATGCATTTTAGAACCTCTACCCACAGGAAGGTTAAAAGTCATTACTTGAATAAAGTTTAATTTTCGTAGCATTAGTTTTGTTTCATTTTAATACAGTTGTTCCTGTTTCAGTAGTTAATGAACTCCTGATTCTAAGCGGTGACAATTTTTCTGATTGGAAGGACAAGATCCTTCTAAAATTGGGCTACTTAGATCTAGACATGGCTCTCCATAAAGAATGTCCTCCTACTTCCACGGAGGCTACGGAACCAAGTAAGAAGGCTGAATTTGAAAAATAGGAGCGTGCAAATCGTCTCAGTATGATGCTTATGAAATCTCATATTAGTCAAAGTATTCGGGGATCAATTCCTGAATTTGATAAGGTAAAGGATTTCATAAAGCAATTGAGGAGCAATTTATTGTTTGTGACAAGACTATGGCTACAACCTTGATTCAGAAACTCACAAATGTGAAATATGATGCTCGTAAGGGTGTGCACATGCATATTATGCAATTAAAGGATATTGCTTCCCAACTTAAACCTCTAAAAATTGATATATCTGAATCATTTCTAGTGCATTTTATACTTTCTTCACTTCCAGTGGAGTATGGACTGTAGGCATCTAAAAATGCATGTAGATGTCTGCACGCAGCTCGAGACGAAGAGAAGACGATGAACATCATCATCCGAGTCAAGAAGGATTACCCGAGTGGCCCGCATGCTTGTCGGTTAGCTCTAAGTGCCGTAAAGAAGCTAACGAGAGCATAAAGCAAGTTAGCAAAGCACACAAGTTAACCAAACGACAAGATACGCAAAACAACGAAAAATACAAGTCCGGGAAAGTCGGGAAACACCTAAAAGCTCAAAAAGCTCGGAACCCGCGCTCATGCGGGCCACCGCATGGTGACCCGCGGCCGCTCGGGTCACCTCATGGTGACCCGCGCGGGCAGGTCACCGTGGTCTGTCTCGCGTCCAGAACTACCATAACGTCCAAAACGCGTTTTAGGTTGTCTCGATCGGTTTCTTTAGTTCCAGAGCTTCCTAACTGATTGGATATCATCCACAAATATGGTTAGGTCGTTGTCAACTGAAGATATGGCCAAATCCTTTGTTCTTATCCAAATACCCTGCATCCGAAGCCTTATAAATATAAACATAGGGTCTTCTTGTAGAAGGGGCGAATTATTATCAAGACGATGAGGTGTTGCCGAACTTCAGAGCCAAGAGCCACGAATTTTAGCAAGGGCTAACGAGATCCCGTCGAACTTCGGCATAAAGAAGGAGTCTTTCGAATGATCTGAAGCCCGTTTCCACCTTTTCTTGAGATTAGGCTTGGTCTTAATCTCGAGAAGAGTACCGATTTCATTTGGTTGATATCGGTACTTTAGCGAATACTTCCTTGGTAAAGTAAGAGCTCTGATTAATTATTCTGTCAACCGGATCTGATCCGTAGGCGGTCTACGGATAAACCCTGGCATAGGCAAAGATCACACGCAAGCAACAATAGGCGATAAACATTCTCTATTGTGTGTTGTTTGAAGGAGATTATAATTTTCTTTATTTTTTCATTGTGTAAGATCTTATAAAAAGATCATCTTTTTTCGGACTTATTGTAACAACTAAAGTTGTAATGAATTATATAATGAAGAAAACAATTTCTAACCCAAACATGCTGGCGACCATAGTGGGAGCTAACTGCCTTTCTACGAAGGCTGATGTGTCGCAACCTCGGATCTGCATCCCGGTTGAAGAAGTGGTTGAATACGAGTTCGACCAACGAAAATACGAGGAATATCTGTCGTCCTCCTCCTATAGATCCTCTACCTCTCGCAAGCGTAGGAAGATCAACGCCCCCGTTGCTGTGGTAGCTACACCTTGCAACGCCTCTCTGGCCTCCAATGAGGCCGGATCTGCAGATCTAGACTCCTCATCAATTAAGGAGATAGCCGCTAGAAGCGTGCCAACTTTGTCGAAGAGAGCTCACCGAAGGTAACGCTAATGCATCACACGCCAACTCGCTAAGGCTTTGAAGCCAGTAAGCCAGTAAACGGGATCCGTTACAAGGAAGATCTGAAATTTAGGAAACACCAAGCACCCTAATAACGGGCAAATGACCCCTCCTCCAAACCAACAACAAACGGATGGATCCAAGTCAAAAGGACTCATTCAACCCTTGAGGAGCGCATCTAAAAGCGCCCCACACTCCTTGCGCATGCGCGAATTTTTGTGTAGAAAGCCCGAGAGTTGCAGAAACAAGAGGTGGCTAAGGAACTAGCAAAACCGGGCCAAGTCTGGAGGCCGAAGCTCAAAACATCGGCCAAAACACCGAAAGAACAAGAGTCACGCCCAGGTGACCCGGCTAGCCGCGGGTCACCAAGAGGTGATCCGAGTCACGCCCAAGTGACCCGGCTAGTCGCGGGTCACCAAGAGGTGACCAGGCCGCTTGCGAGTCACCACGAGGTGACCCGGCCGGTGGCGGGTCACCCCAAGCTGACCCGCGTCTGGGCCGAGCCAGGGTAACTCTCGCGATGTTTTTTCTGATTCTGTCGACTTTCACTCGTACTCCAACTGGTCCAGTACCTTCGGTGAAGCCCCACAGTAGTGTGGACCTGTCTCGATTCAAAATAACGATGGCTGATCATCTAGGTCCTTTGCACGAGGATCAAGGCAAAGCTCCAGTCAAAGAATGCTTGGGTCCAGTGAATGAACCCCGAGTAACTCATCGACCTGGGGGTCGCACACGCCCTCACAACAATATCAAGCCTTCTCATAAAGAGAAAACTCCAGTTTCCACCTGCCTGGGGGTACGTATCCAAGACCAGGAGCCCGTTGAGGTCCGACGCTCACAAAAGCGTGGCTCCAAACGTGTCACTCTTGAGAAAGCCAACAAGGCAGCAAGTCCTCAGAAGGAAAAGCATTCGTCGGACGACGATGTTATACCTAAGAAGTCGTGCCAACACACGATAGATAGCTCTGGTCATCATGCCGATGAGTTGTACTATCAGGCTGGGGGTACGAACAGATCTTGAAAGAGAGATACCCAGGAAATAGAATTTCATTGTCCGTGTGCCAAACTTATCAGGGCAGTATTATCAGCGTATAGCTACCCCAAGACCGCTCCACAGAGGGTCTCAGTATTCCAAAGGCTTTCCTATGAAGCATCAAATACTAAGCCAAGATGTTTCCACAAGAAACGATCAGCCGTTCAAGATGACGAACTTCCAAAAGTCACAGTTTGTTAGATATAGGTGCCTGCGGGTAATAATTGTATATTATAATAGGACCTATATGAATATAACATCATTGTTCAAAATTATAGTATGCTATTTTGGTCAGATTTATCTAATATTTTAATATAGATAAAATCCTTAGAATAATACTAGACTATCAGACATTTCAGATATGATCATAATGAAGAGATCTGATTTTTCACTAATGTATATTCTAAAATGTTCCTAGTCGATGAAGTATTGAAATGGGATATCATCACTTTGGAAAGACTAGTGTATACTCTATTTCTCCTTTGGTAGGATGATGATCCATCTATTGGATCATTGATGTGAGACATCAAGATATAGTATACAGGTGACTCATTAGTGAATGAGTTGACTGAACGACTCACTGAGAACATCTAGTTGGTAATTATACTTAACTATCAAATAGAAGTTCTCAAGTGATATAGTACATAGTAGTCTCTTGACCTGAGGCATGAGTGCAATATCTTACATGTCAGTATAGGTGTACTTAGACTTTTATCTAACCACAGTTCTCATTGAGTTGTGCATAACGGTTCTTGTTGGGTGCATCCTGAGACATAAGTAGATATTGAGATGCCAAGATGAAATTCATCTCTCCCAGTATAAGGGGTTGATGTCATAAGATTGTTTGATATAACCATAGCTAGGAAATCCTTGGTCGAGGTAAATAAGATAAACTGAGTGTTAGTTTGATCCTATAGGTTATGAGTTTATTATCAACAAACACTAATCAAGCTATTAGGGTTTGACAGTTTTCCATACCCTACGCTCGATAGTTTGATATGGTTTGACGAAGAGACTGGACTGTACAATATTATCACTGAGTGGTCCTAATAAAATTATGTTAGCATCTTGTAGACATTTATCATAACTTATACCCGGGTAGTCTTCATGTGTAGTTAGCACCTCTGTTGTACTTGTGGATATGATCCACTGCCGAGTCTTAAGTTGGTCCCTAGAGTCACACCAAGTACGTACTTGAATCTTATGAAATATAATTTATAGAGTTAATGCATATAATTGATACACATATATGATTTTCACCGGATACATATAAACAGTTATATGTATCGGTAAAATCAGAATGCTATGTGTTTAAGAAATGAATTCTAGTATTTTTTCCATAAAGTTAACTTTTAGTCAACTGGTTGACTTTTGGACAACTCATTGATTTTTTGGTCATATGATGACTTATTAGTTAATGATTGGAAAAATTACGCAATATCATATTTATGAAACACCGTATTGATGTGGTATTTTTATTTATAAAATACACACTTCATTATACCTTGATTAATGAGTCATGAGATGAGTCATTAAGGTGGTATGGTTTGGGCACATGGTTTTAGCACATAGTTTTGATTCTTCATGACTCTTTGCATGACTCATGAGATGAGTCATTGCATGACTCATGAAAGGAATCATTATATTTAGATGACTCATGCCATAACTCATGAGATGAGTTATGACATATCTTACTCTATATATATATGAGCTCTCTTTCTTATAGAAAGGTTAATAAAAAATTGGCTAAGTGGTTTTTTCCATAAGAGAATAAAAAAAAGAGCTCTAGCTCTTACTAAACTCTAGCAGTCTTTGAGTAAGAGTAAGTAGTAGGATTTTAAAGTATCCCGGGGTGGATATCTTACCTTGTGTCTCAAGAAGACTGCAATTTTATCAAGCTCATTTGAAGACTTAGAGATCCACTACAATGAGGTTTACAACAACATGGAGCAAGAGCTAGAGGTTGTTTGATCTTCCACTGAATCACGCTTTGAAAGTATGACTTTCTAATTCTTGTATGCTCTCTTTAATATAGGGATCATGTTAGATTTAATTCTTGTATGCTCTCTTTAATATAGGGATCATGTTAGATTTAATTAGGATGGTCCTAGCTTATTTTTCATGCTCTCTACATGCTTAGTATGTTAGATTTAATTAGGATGGTCCTAGCTTATTTTTCATGCTCTCTACATGCTTAGTATTATTATACACACAGTCTTCTGTTGCGTATGTTGTATGTATTTAGCACAAATTTCGAACATGGTATCAGAGCCATGGTTCCATCTAATTGAATCTTTATATGCATATCTAACTCATAGAGGACTTTGTACTCATAGAGGACTAGTTTAATTAAAAGATGTTAATTAATACAAGTTGTTTTGTAATTAGTTATACTAGCTGTTGATTCAAAAATGTTATTTTTGGTTCATAAGTTTTTAAGAGTAAAAACACTTGTATAAATTACAAAACACTTATTTACAACTAGTGTAGTTGTATGTTAGAAGTATGATAGTCCTATTTGAGTTAGGATAATATCTATGTTATCTAGTTTTCCAATTTGTTGCATAACTAGATAGATGCATATTTCTTAATGTTGATTAAGTTATATATTTTATATTATCTTGCGTAAATGTTATGTTTATGGATGATAGTGGACAACGATTCTCTTGCATTTCTTGTATTGATGTAATATAGCTAGAAATATAATATTATTTATGACCTCTTTCCTCCTCGAGCATGGGCTACGCCTACGGGTTAAGGCACTTGCTCACCGATCATGGGCTACGCCTACAGTTATAGGTCCTTGTTCGGGTGTGGGGTGAGGGGGGTATGGTTGTTTAGTTAAGTTATTTCATTTATTGCTTTTATTTTACATTCAATGCAATATTATTACCCATCCTACAAGATGGGTTTTTCATAATAAATAGGGTTTGCACGTCCTATGAATATGTGATTGTAATAGTACGGGATTTGTAAGGGAGCTTACACTACAAGGAGTTGCAAATTGCTTGTCAAAATGTAATTAGTGTAGTTACATTTTTTTCCTTAAGTTGTCCACTACCATTCCATATTGCTTATATATATATATATATATATATATATCAATGTTGGTTGTGCCCCAATTGTAGATGTCAATACAATTGGGTGATATATTCTACAAAGTTAATATCTCTATCTCACTAGAGAAATAGTTTTTTATTATAATAAAAAAACTCATTTTAAACTTTGTGAGACATGACAATAAGAGTTTATTGACCATAGAGTGGTGAGACAGACATTAACATAACGTTAGTGTGAAAGATAAATAAACCTAAAACATCTAAAAGAAATGTATTTAGAACGAACATTTAACTAGTGTCAAGGAAAGTAATTATGAGAAATAGCTCATGGGGTGATACCCAACTTAAGATTAGGGGTGATGCCTAATCTTTCACGCTATAGTCTTAAAGAGCGTTGGTTACTTAATTAAGGTCCGATGAATATTCCCGGTGAGTATCTCGGAACCCTCCCACCAATCTTGTACTTACCTGGCTAGTTTAATTGTTGCAAGTATAAATATAGAGCATTTTTAAACTATATCAAGTTTGTTTACGGTAAAAGATTTATAAAATCGTCCGTAGCCTTCCATCATTTTAGTTGAATACTACTAAGCTTATAAATACTTTGTTTGTTAGCTATCGTCAAGGCAATACTATTCTATGGCTAAGTAGTATTCATCTGTATATAAGATATAAGGATAGCTTAAGTTGGTTATGCAACTTTGTTGGCATTCGTCAAGAGTATGCATAAGTTAAATTTAAGCCGGTCAAGAAATAATGGGTCCAACTTAATTAGCTTTTTATGATTTGTTGGCCATCGTCAAGGTCATAAAAGACTAGAGACAAAATCATATCAAGAATTACAAGAATGTAAAAGACAAAAAATGTCCACCAATTTTGGAGTATATCGATTTGTTGGCCATCGTCAAGGTTGATACATTCAATGATAATTGGATCTTGATCCCACTTAAAAACAAGGGGTTGTTCCGATCACCTCTTATAAAGGATTTTTGAGGGACTCGAAAAATAGTGGGAGGCATAACTTAGATAAAAAAAAATAAACCAAATCTATTTTATGTATTGAACATCTACTAAAATATTTTTTCTCTCTCTTTCAGGTCATCATGTCTGGCTTAAAAATCATACTAGAACAGAACAAGTTAACCGGTCCTAACTATAAAGACTGGTTGATGAATGTTAAAATTACCCTAACTTATGACAAAGTAGCATATGTCCTCACAACACCGGAACCCGTTCTAGACCCAGAACCCACTGTAGCGGACAATGAAATCCGTATAAAGTGGGATAGAGATTGTTCACTTTCTTAATACCTCACAATTAGCTCTATGGATTTGGTCCATCAGAGGCAACATGAGAATATGGATGTCAGATCCATATTTCGTAATACAAAAGAACTGTATGGCGAGCAACCGCGACAAATGAAGTACGTAGCGTTTAGGAATTTGTTCCAAACAAAAATGACTGTGGGATCTTCTGTTGGGGACCACGTCCTCAAAATGATCGCCTATATCAATGAGCTTAAACTTTTGAACGCGGGTCTAGATGCAGATAGATATACAAATATTGTTTTGCAGTCCTTAACACCAGCCTACTCCCGATTCATATCACAGTTCTTGATGATAGATCTGGAGCCTACTCTTCTCGCCCTACTTAATTTGTTAAGACATGAGAAAATTTCTATGAAAAAGTGACAAGCACCAACATTGGTTATAGGGAAATCTTCTTCCACTTCTAGCAAACTGGTTGCAAAAAAAAGGGAATGAAGAAAACTACTAAACCAAAGAAAGGTGTTAAGAATGCTGTCAAGAAGGACAAAGGGAAGGCAAAAATGACGACTTCAGAATGCTTTCATTATCACAAGTCAGGACACTGGAAAAGAAACTATCCTGAATTCCTAGCCTCACTTAACAAGAAGAAGTAAGTTGTTGTTTCATCTTCAGGTGTGTTGGTTACTCAGAATTAATTTTTTATAAATCCTACATCTTGGGTATTAGATTCAGGGTCAAGATCTCACATCTGTAGTTTGTTACAGGTGCTGAGAAGTTATAAAAAGCTTGGTGCTGGAGAGATAACCCTACAAGTTGGTAATGGTGCAATAGTTGCAGCAGTTGCAGTTAGGCATTTTCATCTAGCTTTACCAAATGGAAACATTTTGATTTTGAATAGCTGCTATTTTGTACGAACTATGATGTATAATATAATATCCATATCTTTATTAGATAAAGATGGATATATGTTCAAGTTGGAGAACAATGTTATGAATATCGTATATAATCAAAAGTTGATTGCTTATGGAACATTGTGTAATAGCATCTATATTCTTAATCAAAACACAATTCTGAATACTCATCACACTGATAAAAGAAAGCACTCAGTTTTGAAGGACATTTTCTTATGGTATTGTAGACTTGGTCATATTAATAAAGAAAGGCTTGGCGAGCTATATAAGCATGGATATCTAGATCCATTTGATTTTGAGTCTTACGATACTTGTAAGTCTTGTCTTAAAGGTAAAATGATCAAGACTCCATTTATAGGAACTGGAGCAAGAGTTACAGAACTCTTAGAACTGATACATAGTGATGTATGTGGTCCTATGTCTACAATGGTCAGATGTGGCTACTCCTACTTTATTACTTTTATTAATGATTTTTTAAGATTTGGACATGTGTTTTTGATGAAACACAAGTCTGAAATATTTGAGAAATTTATCGAGTATAAAAATGAAGTAGAGAATCAAACGAGCAAGAAAGTTAAAATTCTTCGATCGGATCGATGAGACGAATACTTGAGCTCAGAATTCTTAGGGTTTTTAAAAGAGAATGATATTCTCTCTCAGGTTACTTCACCCTTTACACCACAGCTTAACGACGTGTCATAAAGGAGGAATCGTACCCTATTAGATATGGTACATTCCAAGATGAGTAATGCTGAGTTATTTTTTTTATTCTGGGGGTATGCGTTGGAAACAACAACACACATACTGAATAGGGCTCCGACTAAAGCAGTGTCTAAACCTTCATATGAGATATGGTATGGGATGAAACCATATCTTAATTATATTAAGATTGGGGATGTCATGCTTATGTAAAAAATCAAGATCCCAAAAAGTTAGAGGCACGCTCAGTATTGTGTAAATTTATAGGATATCCAAGGAATTCCCATGGATATCAATTCTACCACATCGATAAACAAAAGATAATTGTTTCTCAGTATGCTATATTCTTGGAGAAGGAATTTCTTGAAAAAGAAATCAGTGGGAGCATGGTAGAACTAGAAGAAATTTTAGAGATACAAATCAATACTGATAATTTAGTAGAACCGGATAATTCAGTTGTACCAAAAGGACCTCAACCACTCCGCAGATATCCAAGGCGATCTCATGCACCTAAGAGACACTATGATTTTCTTGTTAAAGGTAGCATGTTAGATCACGTCATAGATGATGACGAACCTTTGAGTTATTAGCAAGCATCTCAGAGTAGGGACTCTGTTGTTTGGCATGATGCAATAAAATCCGAAATAGACTCTATATACACCAACAAAGTATGGATCTTAGACAATGCTCCTACAGGGGTGATACCCATAGGTTGTAAATGGTTGTTTAAGAAAAAGTTGGGTGTAAACGGGAAAGTAGAGACTTTTAAAGCTAGACTGGTAGCTAAAGGTTTTTGTCAAAGACCTGGTTTGGACTATGATAAAACATTTTCTCCAGTGGCTATGCTAAAGTCTATTCGGATCTTACTTGCTATAGCTGCTCACTATGACTACGAGATCTGGCAAATGGACGTCAAAACTGTATTTCTAAATGGTGATTTAGAAGAGTGCATATATATGTCTCAACCAGAGGAATTTATAGTCAGTGGGAGCAGTGAAAAAGCATGTAAGTTGCTTAAAGTCATTTATGAACTGAAGCAAGCATCACAGAGATGGAACATTTGTTTTGATGATGATATCAAAGAGTTTGGTTTTATCAAAAATCCAGATGAACCATGTGTGTATAAAAGGATAATTAGGAGTATAGTATCATTTTTTATTTTGTATGTAGACGATATACTCTTAATCGGTAATGACATACCGTCATTACAAGCAGTTAAAATTTGGCTATCAAAAAGATTTTCCATGAAAGATTTGGGTGAAACATCCTGAATACTGGATATTCAGATCTATAGAGATAAATCTAGAAGGATATTAGGATTATCCCAATCTAGATACATTAGCAAAGTGCTAAAGCAGTTTAGCATGAAAAATTCTAAGAAAGGTTTTGTACCTGCATCACCTGGAATCTCCCTCTCTAAAAAGATGTCTCCTCAGACTAATGAAGAGAGAAAACACATGAGTCTAATTCCTTATGCCTCAGTAGTAGGATCAATCATGTATGCCATGTTATGTACTAGACCGGTAAGTAGATACCAATCTAATCATGGAGAAGAGCACTAGAAAGCAGTTAAAAATATACTTAAGTACCTAAAAAGGACTAAAGAGTTATTTTTGATATACAATAAAAGTGACCTCCAAATGGATGCTTTTTCCGACTTTAGCTTTCAGAGCGATATCGATGATAATAAATCTGTTTTAGGATATATTTTTATCCTTAATAGAGGGCCTGTCAGTTAAAAAAGTTCCACGTAGGACACATTAGCAGACTCTACTAGGGAAGCCGAATACATTACGGCAAATGATGCAGCCAAAGAAGCTGTCTGGATGAGGAAGTTCCTTTTATAGCTGGAAGTTGTTCCCATCATTAAAGATCCAGTACCTTTATACTGTGATAGTAATGTTGCAATAGCTCTGACAAAGGAACCCCGGTCTCACCATAAGTCCAGACACATTCTGAGAAAGTATCACTTGATCAGGGAGATAGTTGACCGCCAAGAGATCAAGATTGAAACAGTTAACACAAAAGATAATATAGCAGATCCATTCACAAAGGAAATTGCTCGTATACAATTTGAAAAACTTGTTGAGCTATTGGGTATTAGATACTACAATGGTTGGCCTTAGTACAAGTGGGAGTTTGTTAGATATAGATGCCCTACAGGCAATAATTGTATATTGTAATAGAACCTATATGAATATAACATCCTTATTCAAAATTATAGTATGCTGTTTTGGTCAGATTTATCTAGTATTTTAATACAGATAAAGTCCTTAGAATGATACTAGACTATAAGACATTTCGGATATGATCGTAATGAAGAGATCTGATTTGTCACTAACATATATTCTAAAATGTTCTTAGTCGATGAAGTGTTGAAATGAGACATCATCACTTTGGAAAGACTAGTGTATACTTTATTTCTCCTTTGGTAGGATGATGATCCATCTCTTGGATCATTAATGTGAGACATCAAGATATAGTATACAAGTGACTCATTAGTGCATGAGTTGACTGAATGACTCACTGAGAACATCTAGTTGGTAATTATACTTAACTGTCAAATAGAAGTTCTCAAGTGATGTAGTACATAGTAGTCTCTTGACCTGAGGCATGAGTGCAATATCTTACATGTCAGTATAGGTGTACTTAAACTTTTACCTAACCACAGTTCTCATTGAGTTATGCATAACGGTTCTTGTTGGGTGTATCCTGAGACATAAGTAGATATTAAGATGCCAAGATGAGATTCGTCTCTCCCAGTATAAGGGGTTGATGTCATAAGATTGTTTGATATAATTATAGCTAGAAAATCCTTGGCCGAGGTAAATAAGATAAACTGAGTGTCAGTTTGATCTTATAGGTTATGAGTTTAATATCAACAAACACTAATCAAGCTATTAGGGTTTGACAGTTTTTCATACCCTAGGCTCGATAGTTTGACATGGTTTGACGAAGAGACTAGACTGTACAATATTATTACTGAGTGGTCCTGATAAAATTGTGTTAGCATCTTACAAACATTTATCACAACTTATACCCGGGTAGTCTTCATGTGTAGCTAGCACCTCTGTTGTACTTGTGGATATGATCCACTGTCGAGTCTTATATTGGGCCCTAGAGTCACAACAAGTACGTACTTGAATCCTATGAAATATAATTTATAGAGTCAATGCGTATGATTGATACACATATATGATTTTCACCGGATACACATAGACGGTTATATGTATCGGTAAAATCAGAATGTTATGTGCTTAAGAAATGAATTTTAGTATTTTCCCCATAAAGTTAACTTTTAGTCAACTGGTTGACTTTTTGGTCAACAGTTGACTTTTGGTCACCTCATTGATTTTTTTGGTTATATGATGACTTATTAGTTAATGATTGGAAAAATTATGCAATATTGTATTTATGAAACACCATATTGATGTGATATTTTTATTTATAAAATACACACTTCATTATATATTGATTAATGAGTCATGAGATGAATTATTAAGGTGGTATGGTTTGGGCACATGGTTTTAGCACATAGTTTTGATTCTTCATAACTCTTTGCATGATTCATGAGATGAGTCATTGCATGACTCATGAAAGGAATCATTATATTTAGATGACTCATGACATGACTCATGAGATGAGTCATGACATATCTCACTCTATATATATGAGCTCTCTTTCTTATAGAAAGGTTAATAAAAAATTGGCTAAGTGGTTTTTTCCATAAGAGAATAAAAAAGAGAGATCTATCTCTTACTAAACTCTAGCAATCTTTGAGTAAGAGTAAGTAGTAGGATTTTAAAGTATCACGGGGTGGATATCTTACCTTGTGTCTCAAGAAGACTCTAATTTTATCAAGCTCACTTGAAGACTTAGAGATCCACTACAAGGAGGTTTGCAACAACATGGAGCAGGAGCTAGGGGTTGTTCGATCTTCCACCAAATCACGCTTCGAAATATGATTTTCTAATTCTTGTATGCTCTTTTTAATATAGGGATCATATTAGATTTAATTAGGATGATCCTAGCTTATTTTTCATGCTCTCTACATGCTTAGTATTATTATACATATAGTCTTCTGTTGCGTATTTTGCATATATTTAGTATGAATTTTCAACACAATTAACATGGTTGATAGAGGAAAGTCAACTCGACCTTCTACTTCTGACCCGCTCATATCGCATCGTCTAACCCGGTTACAATTGGGAACCATTAGATAAAGTGATTATCAGAGAATGCAGAGGGGATTATCCTCGGATGATGAAGCATCAAATATCAATTCTGCAACTGCTTCTAACAATACGGTATCCAGCACTTCTGAAATAAGACGATGAATTGTCGAGATCCAGTCACAGAGGACTTCATCCTCCAAACCTATCATAATAACCTATACATTGATATTTTGGAAGTTATGGGAGTATCTGTTTTCGTCGAAAGTTGTCTTCATCATTGATTTCATTAAAACTTTAAACGTTACAAATGAATTCAAACAACAAAGAAATAAAGATTACAACTTTCTTGAAAATAAACACAAGATCCGTTCGTCGTCTCTTGCTTGCGTGGGTCTTTAGCCTGTGACGGGGATGTTGATATCCGTGGACTACCTGGCAATCAGATCTGGTCCAGAGCTTCGTCGATCCGCGAAGAGATCTAGAAACTTGAAGCGCCTATCTCGATAAAAGCGAGATATTTGCTCTTCTTAGTATTACCACAACGGGATAATACTAAGGATCGGGTACGGGTGATGTAGATCTGACGAAGAAACTCTCTTGCGTTGAAGTACTCGATCACTCTTCACTCCGACAGGGCTTCGCCAATTCTCCAAAATTCCAGATCTAAAAAAATGAGGTCTAAGGCTTGTATTTATAGGCATGAGGGGTTGCGGAGCGGTTAAAACTACTTAAAGGGCCCAAATCCACGCTGAGACACCCTAGGGGTGTCTTGGCTTGGCCGAGACACCCTTGGGGTGTCTTGACTTGGCCGAGACACCGTAGGTGCCTCAGTTCAGCTTTGAGACGTTTTCAATGCCCGTTTGACTGTTTTCGCTGTAACTTCTTTGTCTGAACTCGGATCTGAGTGATTCCAAATGCGTTGGAAGTCTGACGAAGAATTCTATCAGTTCCAATGGTTAGATTATCTGTAGAATGAACGAGACACGAAGGACGTTGTTCCTTTTGTAAACATCGCGGGGTTCTCGATTAGCCTGTGTCTTCGTTATTCCGAAATCCTATCAGCTCACGTAGTTCGTCGGTTCACTTCAAGCTTTCACCGACATCAGTCGAACTCCTGTGAACCAGATAGTGATGTTCAATGTCGTTCTTTAACACTGAGCTGTTCGTGGAGACCCATAGGCAATTTTCAATGCCTACAGATAACCCCTCCAAAGCGTTCCAGACTCGTTTCTTTTATAGAAGAGGCTGGAATACTTTGAATGTGTTTGATCCAGCCTTCAGTCGGCGTAAAGGACCTGTAGTTAGCTTCAACTCTTGGCTCCTTTGATTTTCGGTCTATTCGATGCTTTGACGAATAACTGAAGTTCTTCCGGCACTGCGTTTATCGCCTGGCCGTCGTCAGAATCTCGAGTCTATCACTAGTGAGTTGAGTTTGGCTCGTGTCATTGAGTTGACTTTGAACTACCTCCATCACATTGTGTTGACTTAGGGTTTCGGATCACCATGTGTCGACTTTTTGTCGCAACACGTTGACCGGCGTTGACCTAGGGTTACGCGTTGACTGGCGTTGACTCTAGGGTTCTGAATCGTCGAA
>NC_033800.1:72986813-72996029 GCF_001876935.1 Asparagus officinalis | reverse complement strand
TATATATATATATATATATATATCAAAAAAATTTAAAAGTAAGATTTGAAAATCAAGAATCAAATGATTAGTCAATAAATCCAAACATTTATAATTTCTCAAAACATAAGTCATGATTGATTGAGAACACATACGTATTTATTATTAGAAAATGGTGTCTCAATATATAAACATAAAAACAACATATAGATTTATAAAATCAAAAGAGTGGAAAAACATGAGAATCATGAAATAACATTTTCAATTGAAAACAAATCATGAGAGCCATGGGAATCATGACAAACATGAAATTTCAAATGAAAATCAAATCAATCAAATAAAATCATAAATCAAAATCTAAGCCATTAAAAACGAAAACAAAAGTAAATTTATATGTCAATACTTTTAAGTCAATACTTTTGTTTGCATATTCAAAAAATTCAAAACACGTTTCTCAAAACCAAGAAATAAAAAATAAAAAACATTAAAAATCTTGGTTTTAACATCAAAAAGGTTTTGACACCCAAATATTCTTGGTGCCAAAAAATTTAGGGACATGACCCCTATCATTTAAGCTTAAAGTCCTAGGGTTATGAACCTATTTGGGCGCATCTTGTGGACGGATATGGTCAAAACAATAAGTATATAAATGACCTTTGTGATTGCAATGTGTGCAATGATAAGGTTAAAATAATTTGCATTGACCAATTGGTTGTGCACGGGACTCATTTGTAAAAATAGGTTGTTCTTTAAACTTATTTTGTAAACGGGAAACTCTTTTCAAATCAAAACAAAACTTGGTCAAATGACCAAAACGACCAAAAAATCATATTTGTACACATGAGCATGTTTATGACGATCTTTATGTGTGTGTACATGTGTATGTGATGATGAAGCTTGATGGGATGCACAAACATGATTAGGCTTGATAGATTTTGTGCATTATAACAAAATTTGACAATATGGTATTTTCGGCCTCAAATATAACACTTATAAATTTTGGCATACATGTGTGCATAGTGAGTGTTAGATTTGAAAGAATTAACACGAGATTTTGCACACAAGTCCATAAGCTTGTTATTATTTACATGCATGATTTAAGGGTTGAATCTAAAGATGATATACGATCCTTAACAAGATTCAACTCATCATTATGCACGAATGCATTGTTATTAGAAGTAGAACATATATAAGTGTTAGCAAAAGAACTAACTTTATTTTTCATGTTTTCTACTTATAATATGTCATTATCTTTCTCATGAGTTAAATTAGCAATGTTTGAAGTTAAAGCAATATGATCCAATTTTAATTTTTTATTATTTTTTAGGATCACATTCTCATTAGAAATCGTATCAAACTTAGATGCTAACAACTCATGGTCGGATTTTAATGCAACATGCTTGCTTTTAAGATCAATAAAATTATGGTGCAATATTTTATAGGCATGCATTAACTTCTCATAGGCACAAGCTAGTTCATCAATTGTTAATTTACTTTCGGAATCAGAATCGCTTACCACACTAGGGCTATCGCCTAGTAGCCGTGTGCACGATGAGGCTCTACATAAACTAGAAGAGGGAGCCGCCAAAGCTTGTCGGATCACCTCCAAGTTTCCTTAATATGCTTCAATGAATTTTCATAATTTGTAAGAACTATCAAATGAATCAAGCTTGTTAGACAAAGATGAATCAAAAGCGTTATGCATAAATTCTAACAAAAGCTTATTCATTGTAAACATTTTCTTATCATGTTTGCTCCACTTGGATTTCTCCAACGTGGGCACAATATAAACACCATCTATAATTTTCCACAAATCGAAATGTCTAGATCTAACAAATAATTTAAATCTAACACACCATTGAGCATCGGGGAAATTATCTAATTTTGGAGCAATATTAATGACATAACCTAAGCTAGGTGCACCGTGCATATCCATAATGTGTTATGCAAGCAAAAAGAGATATCAAAACAAGATTAGTAATAATATGAAAGTTTGGATCTTTAACTCAAAGCGGTTAAGCCACAAATCAAAGAGCACTAAGCTCTGATACCAATTGAAAGCACCCTAGAGTGTGGTGAATAGGGTTTATGCTAATCTAATCCAATTTAATGCCAATTTAAAACTAATTAACAACAATATCCTAGAAAGTATGATATTCAAAATACTATATGCAAGGATATGTAAACTAAGGACAAATAAACATGAGCAATGGCAATATAGAATAAATAAACAATGAGCACAAATAAATACGCCAATGTAGACGCAAACACAAGGAAATGATCACGGAGTTCGGTCCCCTCGACCTACGTCTCCGCTCCCCACTCCTGGGGAGAATCCACTATCACAATTGGATTTTCGATGCTCACCAAAAAACGTTTACAACAACACAATCTCGGTTTTCTAGCTCATCGAAAACTTTCACAATACACACTCTTGCAATCACACTTTATACCCTCTAAGTGTTGGTCTTAGCCTGTGTCGCCTTCCTCAAGTGTTCAGAATTATCACCTCTCTCTAGGCTTTACTACCGATCCTACTCCTCTTGGAATCAACCCCGTCTCTCACCACACACTTCTCTCGGTGTACAAGTGTATTACAAAGTGTATCTCACAATGAAGCTCAAATAACAAATATTTATTCTCTAAACAAGGTGAGAACTCAATTAAGCCCAACTCAATGTTACAATCTCACAACCCTAAATATACTATGTAAACTCAATTAAGCCCAACTCAATGTTACAATCTCACAACCCTAAATATACTATGTATGAAAATACTAAAAGCTCAAGTGGGTGTGTGTAACACAACCCTAAATATACTATGTATGAAAATACTAAAAGCTCAAGTGGGTGTGTGTAACAAAGAGAATAAAAATAAAATATAAACTCAATTAAAGTCTGGCTTATGGAAATGATAATCAAACGTAAAAATAGCTAGAGATTGAGTTCAGAAAACTTCTCCAATGATAACAATAGTGAAAGAGATGAGATGAAAGCCCAAACACAAATGGATGATCTCTTCTTCCTCTTGTGAAAATTTCTTCACAAACAAGACTTGTAAACTCACTTAAACACCCTTTAAACTTGTTTATGTTGTTTATGTCGTTTCTGTTTTTTTTAACAATGAAACGCGTTTGGCAACCGGAGCGTTTTTTTGATTTGACCCTTTACAAAATCCAAAAAATAAACACTCAAAACACCAAAAAAGTGTTTTGAGATTCTGTTTTTTTATCTAAACCCGCTGCCCCTCCGTAGGCCGTCGCCACCCCGTCGTTGCCACCCCGCCGTCGCCACCCCGCCTGCCCGGCCGCCCGCCCGCCGCGTTGCCACCAGCCACGTGCGTCTCGCCGACCGCCCGGCCGCTGTCGCGATCGGCCGGGATGCCCCGCCTCGCTCGCGGACCCGCCGCTACCCCGCCGGGCCGCCCGGCAGGCCATCCGTCGGCTCTCCGTCCTGTCGCGCCGCTGCCCGTGCGCCCACAGGCTCGGTCAGGCCCGAGCCCGCCCGCTCGCCGCCCCGTCGCCTCGTCGTTGGTCGGCCCCACCGCCCGCCCCCCTCTGGCCCCCGTCGCCGCCCGTCGGCGGCCACCCGCCGGCTGCCCGCCCCCGATCGATCGTTGCCGCCGCCTCATCGGCTCGGAGCTTACCCTCCCGTCCACCGTTCGTTATATAAATAATAATTATAAATGGTGTTTTCAAAATATGTTTGAAAAAAAAACTCCATGACATGGTGTTTTTCTACAAAAATACTACAATAAAATCACTTTGATTACCAAACACACCCTTAAAAACTCTCTTTATTTTCCCTCAGAAATTAGAAGGTATGTGGTATATATAGGATCATAAAACAAGCCCCAAAACCAAGAGAAAACCAAGGAAAAAGACAAAAAAACGGAAACCTGAAAATCTGGAAAAACTAGCCGTTGAAGGAGCTTTCTCTACATGATCTTTCCACAAGGATGGATTCTATGGATGAAAGGTTTGGCACGTTGGAGGCGTCTCTTCAGAGCCTTCAACAAGTCATTGAAGGACTTACCCTTCACCTCAACAATGAGAATAACTTCGCCGACAGTGTTCACCTAAGTGGACCCAAAGTTAGGCAGCCACGACATCCACCCCTATACAATCCCCAATCCCCTCTAATTCATTCTCCTCCATATCAACCACGTCCAAACCAACCCCCTCCAGATCATCGACGACATCCTAACCAACCCCCTCCCATGATGAATCCAGTGACGAAGGAGAGGACTATGGTGAGGGATCATGGTACGGCAATGTCTCGAGCGAAGAAGAAGGTGGGCGATCTTATGGCAGAGGTCGGGGCAGAGGCTTCAACCCTCGTTGCAACTATCACTGACAGGGCAGACATCACCACGACCAAGAATACCAGATGAATGTAGAGCTCCCTTCCTTTGGAGGAAATCTAGACATATAGGCTTTCGTGGATTGGCTCTATGAAGTGGAGAAGTTTTTGAGATGGCTAATATTCTCGAAACAAACCAGGTGAAGTTTGTGGCAATCGTATCAAAGGAGGAGCCACGACATGGTGGGATCAGACTCAAAACACAAGGCGACAACAATGCAAGCAACCAGTTCGGGTTTGGTGACGCATGAAGTAGTTACTACAAGCTAGGTTCCTATCACCCGACTACCAACAAATTCTCTACAACCAGTTCGAGCAATGCCGTCAAGGACTCAGATCAGTAAGCGCCTATACCGAAGAGTTCTTCTGTCTTACTTCTCGTTGCGATTTGTCTATGAGCGAGGAGCAACTCGCGACAAAGTATATCGGATGTTTGAAGTATTCAATTCAAGAGAAGGTGGCCATCCATAACGTGTACTCTATGGAAGAAGTCCATAACATGACTCTCAAGGTGAAAAGATTGGCCTCCAAGACACTACCTTTCAGGCGAACCGATCAGGGAAGTTCGGCCGAGAAGGCAAGAGGTGAGTCGGTAGGGTCAAGGACGACTGATCAGTCTAATCCTTCACGATCAGCCAAGTGGTCGACAAATCAACCACCGCCCCAGACGACTCAATCAAATTAGTATGCCAAGCCAACTGTAGGGAAGTGTTTCCAATGTCTCCAACCAGAGCATAAGTCCAACCAGTGCCTGCAACGGAAGAAGGTCAATCTAGCAAATTATGAAGAGGCAGAAGACAGACACATAACATCTGACGAAGGGTATGAGGAAGAGGTTGTCGAGATTGAGGGCGATAACGTGTCGTGTGTTGTTCAACGACTCCTATGCACCCAGAATACTCCAGATTCATCACAACGACATCAAATCTTCTTTTCTAGGTGTTCAGTCAACAACAAGGTGTGCACCCTCATCATTGATAATAGAAGCTGTGAGAATATAGTGTTAAAGGACTTGATGGATCACTTGAAATTGCCAACCGAGACCAAGCCTGTGCCTTATACCATCGGATGGATCAAGAAGGGTCCCTTCGTGAAGGTGACTGAAGTATGCCGCGTGTCACTATCACTAGGCAAGACTTATAGCGATTCTGTTACTTGTGATGTTGTGGATATAGATGAGTACCATGTATTATTAGGACGGCCGTGGCAGTATGATGTTGACGCTAAGCATGGCGGTAAGAAAAACGAGTACTCTTTTGTGTAGATAAATAAGAAGATCATCCTACCACCTATTCCACCTTCTCCAAAGCACCCCAAAGATCAAAAGTCCAAACGTATATCTCTTTATAATAAGGGAGAGTTTCTAGACGAGTCAAAAGAGTTGAAGCAAAGGTTTGCTTTAGTTGTGAAGGAAGAAGTAAAGACACCCATTGAGGTCCCAGAGAAGATGAAATCGCTGCTTAAGGAGTTCAAAGTGTTGATTCCTAAAGAGCTGCCAGCGGGTCTTCCTCCCATGAGGGATATTTAGCACCATATTGATTTCATTCTGCGTTCAGTGCTTCCTAATCTCCTCATTATCGCATGAACCTACAGGAGAAGAAGATATTACAGGACACCATTGAGGACCTTAGTAAGAAAGGCCACATCCGAGAGAGTATGAGTCCATGCGCAGTTCCGGTCCTATTGACACCAAAGAAGGATGAGAGTTGGTAGATGTGTGTTGATAGTAGAGCTATTAATAAGATTACATTCCGCTACAGGTTCCAAATCCCACGGCTGGACGACATGTTGGATCAGTTAGGAGGCACGAGCGTCTTTTCGAAGGTCGACTTGAGGAGTGGGTATCATCAGATCCGAATCCGAACCGGCGACGAGTGGAAGACTACATTCAAGAGTAGTGAGGGCCTCTATGAATGGTTAGTGATGCCTTTTGGGTTGTCGAATGCTCCGAGCACCTTTATACGTTTGATGAACCAAATTCTGAAGTATTTCTTGGGAAGATTTGTAGTCGTCTATTTTGATGACATTCTCATCTATAACTGAGATGAACAGGAGCATATGTTGCATCTCCGAGAAGTCTTCCAAGTGCTAAAGGAGAATGAACTTTACATCAACCTTAAGAAGTGTGTGCTCTTGATGACCCAACTAGTGTTCTTGGGGTTTGTGGTAAGCTCGTAGGGGATTCAAGTTGACGATGATAAAGTTAAGACAATCAAGGATTGACCAACTCCAAAAAGTGCTACTGAAGTAAGAAGCTTTCATGGGTTAGCATCTTTTTATCGGTGTTTCATTCACAATTTCAGTTCTATAGTTGCTCCCATGACGGATTGCTTGAAGAAGAAGTGTGTTTTCGAGTGGACTGATGAAGCAAATGCAACTTTTGCCCTTATCAAGGAGAAGATTACTACTGCACCTATATTGGCGTTTCCAGACTTTGACAAGCTCTTTGAGCTTGAATACGACACATGTGGTGTAGGTATTGGAGCAGTCCTCTCTCAATAGAAGCTCCCCATTGCTTTCTTGAGCGATAAGTTGAATAAAGCTCGATAGAAGTGAAGTACTTATGAGTAGGAATTATATACTGTTTGTCATTCTTTGAAGACTTAGGAAAGTTACCTCATTGCTAACGACTTCATGATTTACTCTGATCATCAGTCTCTTCAACACTTCAAGAATCAAAAGCATATCAATAAAATACATGGACGTTGGGCTTCGTATTTTGAGCAGTTTAATTTTACTTTGTGACATAAATCAGGAGTCGACAATAAGGTACCTCATGCTTTGAGTCGGTGGGTATCCTTGTTGAGCATATTGCGAAGTGAATTTGTTGCTTTTGACTGTTTAAAAGAGCTTTATATTGATGATGAAGACTTTCAGGAGATTTGGGCAAAGTGTTCGACAAGACAACCAACAGGAGACTTCGTTATCATGGATGGCTTTCTGTTTAAAGGAAATCGGCTTTGTATTCCTAGTACGTCATTAAGGGAAAAGATAGTTCGAGACTTACATGGTGGCGGGCTTGGTGGATACTTTGGGCGAGACAAGACTGTTTTGAGTCTTGAGGAGAGATATTATTGGCCGAGTTTGAGGAAGGATGTGGCGACACTTGTGAGGAGTTGTCAAGTGTACCAAGTTGCAAAGGGGCAAGTACATAATACTGGTTTGTATACTCCTCTACCTGTACCCAAGGATATATGGGAAGATTTGAGTATGGACTTTGTATTAGGACTTCCCCGAACACAAAGAGGCGTGGATTCAGTCTTTGTGGTAGTGGATCGATTTTCTAAGATGGTTCACTTCATCTGTGCCGCAAGACTTCGGATGCACCACATGTTACACAACTATTCTTTCAAGAAGTGGTTCGACTAGATGGTGTTCCTAGTTCGATTGTTTCGGATAGGAATACTAGGTTCTTGGTGACTTTTTTGACTACTTTATGGTGACGATTTGATACTTCATTGAAGTATTCTAGTACATGCCACCCTCAAACGGATGGACAAACGGAAGTGGTCAATCGGACTTTGGGGAACTTGATTTGATGCATATGTGGAGAGAAGCCAAAAATGTGGGATCAAGCTATACCTCAAGCTAAATTCGCCTACAACTTGACTGTTCATAGTTCCACAAATATGTCTCCTTTTTCTATTGTTTATAGGAAGACCCCTCAACATCTCCAAGATTTGTTGAAGTTGCCGACAAGTAGCAAGTTCAACGAGGTAGCAAGTTCAATGGCCGATAATAATTTCAATGTTCAGGAGGAAGTGCGTACAAAGCTAGTGAAGGCTAATGCAAAGTTCAAGGCGAGAGCAGACAAGAAGAGGCGACTCAAGGTGTTCAATGAAGGAGACATAGTGATTGTTTACTTACGGAAAGAACAGATGCTGGCTGGAACATACAGCAAGCTTAAACCGAAAAGATATGGACCATTCATGATTCTCAAAAAGATCAATGATAATGTATATGTTGTGGATCTTCCAGAAGGAATGGCTATGTCTAAGACATTCAACGTGGCGGATATTTTTGATTATCATCCTTTAATCGAGTTGTATTCAAGTGATGCAAACTCAGAGACGAGTTCTTTTGAAGAAGGAGGGACTGATACAGGAAATCTACATGACCGAGACGACATTAGCGAATGACAACTCGACATCTTAACTCGAGTCGAGTCGACAGTCGAGACGACTAAACAGATGGACGTGACGAGACTCGACTCAAACCAGCCTAGACGAACAGACGACTCGAGGTGACGAGTCGAGATGATGACTCGAGTCGAAGCAACCCAGTCGAGACCCTAGTGATAGGACGAGACACCAACCGAGACCCTAGTCGACAGGACGAAACGACACACCCCAATGGACACGAAGGGCGGTGTTAGTCAACACATGCCAGTCGACAGGAAGGGCAGTACTACTCGACATACTTAGTCGACTCATGTCTAGTCAACACGAAAGACGGTACTACTCGGCACGCCTCATGTCGACTCGACAAACAAAATCGGAAAGGAGTTTTGTTTTGGTTATTTCCTTTTAGGATTAGAGTTTCTTTTTTATTAGGGTTAGGATAGGGTTAGTTGGTTATAAATATTAGTTCCTTTTGTAAATCTAGAATTAGCTTTTCAATTATTCAATTAAGAGAGTTTTTCTCCTTGTTTTCGTTCTCAAACTTGAGAAACTTAGAGCTTGTGGATTCAAGCTCATGAAATACCTGGCATCAAAATGATATCTGATCGGCCTCCCCGTTTCTACGTCTGTGTCATTTACTATAGTATATTAGTTTATACCATTTGTTTATGTTAAAAAGTCAATTGTATGAGTGTGAGTAATTTTAGAGGAGTTTGGGATCCCTTAATCTTTTCTGATGGTTGATAAACTGAGAA
>NC_033800.1:72980220-72986803 GCF_001876935.1 Asparagus officinalis | reverse complement strand
AGGTTCCCCTCGTGTGCCCTCTGACACTCAATTTAGTGATAGATAAAACAATCTAAAGAGAGAATGTCGAATCTAGTCTAGGATTTTGATTTGACGTACCTTAGTATAGTGTTATTCACTATTTATAGAGGATTTGTGGGGGGACACTTTGGTAATCTGACCCGACCGGTGGAGCTAGCTTTCTATTTCCACTTCACACATGTCGAAGGCCAATTGCGTGGGTGTAAAGTGATGCTAACCTCACATTTAATGTGATAGCAAAAAATGGCGAAAGTGCACACGACGTCTGAAGAGTCATAATGACACATGTCATGCATTTATTACGATGGCGACTGGGTGATAAAGCATTGTAGGCAATAAAAATTGCCTTTAATCCTTATCAGAGAAGTTCAGAACAAAACTGCTAAAACCTCGCCCGAAATAGCAGAAAAAGGGGAAAACGCAGATATCTCCCAAACCGTAAGGAATTTGGCGAAACGGAGGAAGTGAACCAAAGCCTTTGGCTTGGTTCGGATGGCCCCATCTCGTCGAGATAGGCGATTTTCATATATAATTCGTCCAATTCCGACTTACGGTTTGAAAGTTACGGCCTATTCTTCGATCCATGCTATAGAGCTCGCCTAACGGCTTGAAGATCGCCTGCAGTATCAAATCCGCCTGCAGACCCAAGTCTGCCTGCGCACCTGAGCTCGCCTGCAAACCCAGTTCGCCTGCTAGCTCGCCTGCAGACTGCAGACCCCAAGTCTGCCTGCAGTCCCAAACTCGCCTGCAGACTCAGCTCGCCTGCAAGCTCGCCTGCAGACCCAAGTCTGCCTGCAGTCCTAAGCTCGCCTGCAGACCCAAGCTGCAGACTCGCCAGCTCACTGTCAACTGCCCACTTGGAGTATGGGAACAGTTACATCAGTGGTCAAATCCCACAAATCAAGGGAGAGGGCACAGTACCCCAAGACCGTCAAGCGGCCGTTCACAGTACGAATGGTTGGGCAGGTGTCAAGTCGACCTGAACATTCATAAATGCAGCTCACCTCGGCTGTCTGAGTCAAGAGCCAGATCCGCTAGCACCACCGAGCGAGGCGTCCTATCGCCACCGAGGAACCCACGTTAAACAAGGAGGGCTTTTCCCCCGCTTCTGTTGTAAACATTTGATTAATTAGTTTGTAATAAGCCTTCTTATCAATACAAACGAAGTTCCCTGTTTTCGGGAGATCAAAATTTACACCTACAAGCATGAGTGCCTATTAGCCATGCTTGAAATGCAAATAGCATTGACAAGACTGATAGGTCAATCTCTCCTCTGGAAGGTTCCCTGGTGGCCTCTGACCTAAAGACGCCTTTCATCTAGGATTCAGACTTCTTTAATGAATTCTGGCTTAAAGACATCTTTCATCTTAGAGTCGGTCTGCTAGAAAGGCCGGCTTGGTTGGTCCCTTAGGTCGGGCCTTTTGGTCATACGACTTGGCCTGTTAATTTGACACTTACCAACTTTCAAGGGCTCATTAGATTTGGTGATTTTTAATGTATAACATCCCACATAATAGTTCTCTAATCTGTTTACCGTTACATTAGTGGATTGGTATTGCTTAGAAATAATATTCCACCTATAATCCCCAAAGTGATGGGTCCTTTTTTGGTGAAGATAAATGACCTACATAACTCAGTTGTTAGAGTATCACTTTCATATAGTACGAGTCATTGTTTCAAATCCAATAATAGTTATGACTTAGATACCATTGACTCTGATATCTAATAAGTATTTCTACCCATACTGATTAATATCCCTCTCGCTTACAAACTTATATTGATCATATGCCTGTCAATTTCTTTCTTTCACAGATATAAATTGATTATTAAAGATAGCAAAGAAGGGAGTAATACCAAGTGTTTGAGTCAAATATATATATATATATATATATATATCATACTCCCTTTAAAAGCACGAGTTTGGGAAAATCTTTCAGTAGATAAAAATACCCCTATAAAGTTTAGGAAAAATGAAATGGCGTGGAAATACATAGGAACTCTGGAATGGAAGGGCGTAGCAAGCGACGAAATGCTTCAGGGAGTTGAAAATAAGCATAGATCCGGAGATTCCCGAGTAGGTTAACTCTTCTATAGAGTTCATTAATATCCGAACTCATTAGTTTACCCCCATCTATCTGAATGATTGGTCTCATTAATATCCGAACTCATTAGTTTACCCCCATCTATCTGAATGATTGGTCTCAACTCGGGAGGAAGGAATGGTAATAGGCACAAAACCATCCATTCTGGTTCTACATTTTTTCGAATAAAATGTTTAGCTAATTCCATGCATCTAACCAAAAAATCCTTTCTTCTTCGAATTTTTCTATCTTCCCATTCGTTTCCAAATAGTTGGAATTTTATATTTGAAATCATCGCGAAACTATCGGTTTAAATCAAAGAGTAATTCTCAACAATAAATAGTTATTGATTCTTGTGGTTCAAGAGAATCCAGCTACAGGAGAACCAGGAACAGAGAGCTCTCTTCCTTTTTCCGCTCGACTCTTTAAACTTAAAGAATGCTAGTTTTATAATAATTTCTTCGTCACGCCGGGAAAAGATTTGACACGAAAAGGTCCGTTAGGCACCTAAGAGGAAAAATAGATTCGAGGTGAGACAAATAAAATAGGTTAGAGACGACTCAAGAAATGTCTAAGGACGAGGTGAGACAAATAAAATAGGTTAGAGACGACTCAAGAAATGTCTAAGGATTTATCTTCGAACTTTTTTAGAAAAAGATCAGTGGTTTTCTATTTACTGATCCCATCTTTTGCGGAATCGATTCTCTTTTTTTTTAATGTACAAGAATTTTTGGAGCTCAGCATGTCTGGAAGCACGGGAGAACGTTTAACACCAGTTCGGATACTAGAATTCCTATTTTCACTACCGCTTACGCCTTCAGTAGAAATGAAACTAGAAATGTAACTGTCACTGTAATTGTCGGTACCACCGAAAATGTAACTATGAATACTGACTTCAAAACGCAGATAACTAGCAATGCAACTATTAATGTTATTATTCCAACTAGATTGAGTATCATACATGTAATGATAATAGTAGTGATTGTTACTCTTAGACCTACTATTCAAATAATTGGGAAAAAAACTTTCTAGTTCACTCAGAAAAAAACTATTATTTTCAATATCAAAACTATTATTTTCAATATCAAAATATACAGAATAACTGTCATCATTACCGTCCCTAACTAAAAAAGTGTTATCAGAGATAAAACTCCAACTATCCCTGATATCAAATAAATAATCAATATTACTGAAACTATAACTACCGCTATCACTCCAACTAGGAATGTTATTCGCCGTATCATTTAGAATAGGCTCTTCGCTTCCACTGGTATGTCCAACAGCATTAAGACTATCCATTGATTTACTTAGCCCACACTTATGTTCTAACTTCTCCTTAGACAACATCGAATTGAACCACCATTTTTTCATAGAGTCCTCATGCTCACTATTTGATGAAAATATAATAGATGAATAGTCATTCGATGAATAATCATTTTACTATTTTATTTCCTATCAGAATTAAGCATACGATCCAACCATTGGAATTGTTAACTAACAATGAGTGAGTATTGAAAGAAATGATTTTCTTTTTGGGGAATCCGGGTATCACTTCAATATATATATTATGATATATTATGATAGAATCTTTTCCTCAATTAGAAATAGAAAGACAGATTTCTCTCATGTCATGTACAAAAGAATTCTTATCGAAAAGATAAATAGTTATTTCTTCCTATACTATAAATGAAGAATTCATTCTCGTATAATCTCGTATCATATAATCAAATAAAATAATAAGTTTCTATTGTAACATGAAATGAAAAAGACAATATACAGGGTGGGTAGAAGTAGCCCCCCCTTGGCTTTATCTATGGCCTGAAACTGCAGGATAGAAAATGATCCACCAATCCCAAGGATCCATAATTAATCCTATGAATCCAACAATAAACAACATAAGTATTGACTTCTTTAGTCTTCGATTTGATGTTGTATTTAATTTAGATCTTGTATATATAAGATCTGCACATATGAAAGATCTATGCAAACACATAGTATAGGACGGTCATTCTTTATTCGGCTCAATCCTTTTTTTTAGGAAAAGGATTGGGCCGAGTTTAATTGCAATCAATTAGGAGAACAAACAGAAATTACTGAATTATGCGCGCTTAGTTCTAACAATCTAAACAAGATAGTGGATGATATAGATAATGAGCTAATGACAATGGCGATATAAGATATGAACATAAATATGAATGACGCCAAAGACAAACTCAAACAAGCAATATGATCACAGAGTTCGGACCTTCCGTCCTACGTCTCCGCTCCTCACTCCCGAGGAGAAATCCACTATCACAACCAGGTTTTCTACGCTCACCCGAATAACGTTTACAACCACACTATGTCGGTTTTCAACGCTCACCGAACAACGTTCACTCCTCACACTCGGTTTTCTAGTTCACCGAAAACTTCACAACACACTCGGTTTCTAGCTCACCCGAAAACCTTACAACACTCACAATGTAACAAATATAAATTTGTTCTCTACAATAGATGAGAAATCAATGAAGCACAATTCAATATTACAATCTCTCACAACCCTAATATACTATGTATGCAAATACAATAAGCTCAAGTGGGTGTGTGTAAACAATGAGTGAAATCAAAATCAAAACTAAACTCAATTAAAATCTAGCATATAGAAATTATAAACAAAATAATAAATAGCTAGAAATGAGTTTAGAGATTCTTCTCTGAATAACAAGATGGAGAGATGGAGATTGAAGCCCAAACAAGAAGATGATCTCATCCACAAGCTAAACTTGCTTTAAACTAAACCCTTAAACAAGCTTAAACAAGCTTAAACTCTTTTTAAAACCCTTGTTTAAAAACTTCTTTAAAACATTCTTGGATACTTGAGAAGAGATCAGCAATGGGGTATTTATACCCTCTCACAACTCAGCCAAAAACCCAAACAAAAAGATAAAAACAGCCCAAAGCAACGGTAATAAAACTAGTCGTTGGAAGCTGAAAAAGTCACTGTTGGTCGATCGGAAATTTCATCGGTCGACCGATGGAGCTCTCGTCGGTCGACCGGAAAATTCATCGGTCGACCGGAAAATTTCATCGGTCGACCGGACCGGTCGACCGACAGACTTTCTGTCGCCCAGTGAACACGAGAGCTCAGGTTCGGTCGACCGGTTACTTTTGAAGATGTGTTAAAAATAACAAATGAAGTCCAAAAATTATGAAACTTTGGGAAAAGTATATAAACATGTAAGTGAACATGTTACAAAAAGAATTTTCCAAATTGCATTTCCCATTTGTGAAAAATCATCATTTTGCAAAATAGTTCAAAACACAAAAATGTAAACATGTGAAATTTGATATTTTGGCTAAACCATGTTTTGAAACTTTGCACAATGATTATATAGACTTAATAAAATATGGATATGATTATTGTTAAGTCCAAAAACTAAGAAAACCATATTTTCACAAAATTGCATATTCTATGCAATATATACAAAACACTAAATATGATTTTATTAAATATAAGCTTATTAAAGAGGAAATCATATGTAGGCATATAAACATGAAACAAAATAGTATTTTCAAATTCTATTCATTTGTTTCATATATAAATTCGAAACCTATTAAACCAAAAATATATATGTATATATATAACTGTATATATACAAAACCAAAACCAAAGCGTGTATGTGTGTATATGATTGAGCTTAAAGTACTAACACACATAATATAAAACCTAAAACTAATGTTACCCAAGCAAGATCTTGATCTTCAATAAGCTCGACTTGGTACGCTTGCGGATGAGGCTTGAACTTGAATCTTTAACTTTGAATAGCAAGGCTTCATCCACTATATCCGCCAACCTCCATTTGATATCTTCGTTGAAGCGCTATTCCATCCATCCTCCAACTACGTTGTTTGTCTACAATAAATAAGAAAACACAAATACTAGACAAACAACATTAGAAGTAAATTGTTTGTTAAACATCATCAAAACAAGAAGGCCAACAGACACGTGTTAGGTGTTGACTTTAGGATTTTTGGCTAACCCCCAGCCTTCAACGGATTNCAACATTAGTAATAAATTGTTTGTTAAACATCATCAAAACAAGAAGGCCAACAATCTCCCCCTTTTTGATGATGACAAACAATTTACAAAACGAAATATATGCATGAAGGAAATGAACATATACAAGATAATACACATGCATATAAATGTATACTCACAATATTTCTCCCCCTTTGACAACATCAAAAAAGGGGACAAAAGAATAAGAGAGCGAAAGCTCCCCTATCAATAAGCACGGGTGAGTATCAAACATAAAAAGATATAGGGATTGCTCCCCCTATCAAAATACCATATAGAATATGTGAAATGAAGATCATGGCAAACATATGTGAGCAAGCATAGATGAAAATGCTAAAAATTTACTCACATACATGAAGATAATGAGAACACATATAAATATGTCAATATGAAAAATAGTGTCTCATATCAAAGAACATAAAAA
>NC_033800.1:72966833-72974371 GCF_001876935.1 Asparagus officinalis | reverse complement strand
ATATATATATATATATATATATATATATATACATATATATATATATATATATATATGTATACATATATATATATATATGTATATATGTATATATATATATATATATATATATATATATATATATATATATATATATATATATATATAATATATACTGTTGGCCTTCTTGTTTTGATGATGTTTAACAAACAATTTATTACTAATGTTGTTTGTCTAGTGTTTGTGCATTCCTATGTTTAACAAGATGATGCACACATAGATATTTGATCAGTTGTAAGTTTTACTTCCATGGTAGACTACCCGTGAGTAGGGTATTTACTTTGAGATTTTGACACACCTGTTATAGATGGCAATTATATTTCGTTTTGTTATGGTTGGCATCCTCTTATATTAGAGCAGACTACTCGGATGTACTTCGAGATGCGATATCTATTCTTTATGTTGGAGATTGGAGTATGTTTCCTTGACTATTTATTTTTTATTCATGAAGAGCTATATGAATGATTTGATATATGTATGTACTGACTCTATATTTTCCTATATACTCCTACTCCTTCCCCTGGGGAGAGGTAGTGATGATCTCGCTAGCGTTTTGACGCTCGTTGTTTCTCCTCTTTCAGGTAGCGAGTCCGACGCACGGAGAGTCATAGGTTGATGGGACATCTTAGTTGTCCATTTAGCTATTTATTATATTTTATAGTTATTGCAGAACTCCACATGTAGTTGATTTTTTTTAGACTCTAGATTGGTATCTTATTTTAGGGTTGAGAACTCTTGTGAGACTTTGTTTATTTGACTCATTGTATTTGAGACTCAGTTCAGACTCAGAGATATATCTATTTAATTCTAGTTGGGCTCATTATTAATATTTCTTATGCTTTTTCTGTGTATATTCGGTGTTGTTCTATTCTTAGTTTTGCATGCCTGTACCTTCATCTATTTATTGTTTCCACTAGAGAGATAACGATTGTGATGGTGAAACATGTCGT
Source organism: Asparagus officinalis (assembly GCF_001876935.1). NCBI lineage: Eukaryota > Viridiplantae > Streptophyta > Magnoliopsida > Asparagales > Asparagaceae > Asparagus > Asparagus officinalis. The sequence continues at coordinate 72,973,382 of NC_033800.1, read as the reverse complement.
AGCATGGTGTTTGGTGCTTTGGCAGGTTTGATAATCCAGGTTTTACCTAGGACTGCAGCCTTGTGTGAACCTTGGGGCGTCACAGTTGGTATTAGAGCTCTAGTTCCAATATCCTTAGGATCATTCATGTGTCATATTGTGGAGTTTAGGATAGAGTTTCCTAGGGATCATGTATACAGTCCGCTAGGAATCCTTAGCATGAGTGAGGACGTACTATATATGTATGCGGAAAATCTAATATTTTTTTATGATGATCTATTTTCTTTGAATAATAAAGCATGATATGAGATATATGTGATACGATTTACTTATTGGTATATGTTATATCCTTCATGCTTGAGATCCAAATTACTGTGTAATAAGCGCTGTTTTGGAATTATAGATGTCAGGAAGAGGTTGTGGATGCCGAGTTTCTCGTGCTCAGGGAGTTGAGCAGGAAGATAGGGAGCCCGAGACATAGTAGGCTCCACAGTACCTAGTGGATCTCATAGCACCTTTGGCAGCTCGTATGGCGGCTATTGAGGAGCAGCTAGCAACCCAGGTTCGTCAAGAGCCTTCCGTTCATGAAGAGGCACCCGTTCAAGAGTCATCTATTCGGGAGGAAATACCAAAGAGGGCACCAGTGGTCCCACCGACACTACCAGTTGATAACGGAGTAGCTGATCAGGAGGCTTGGCTTCGTTTAGTTGAGATGTATCAGAAGTTGAAAGCACCAGAGTTCCATGGCTCGACGGATTCCATTGCTGCACACAAGTGAAAAGAGGATGTGAGTAACATCTTGGATATGCTGAATGTTAATTCGGTGCAGAAGCAGAGGCTAGCAGCTTTCAGCCTCAAAGGCGATGCAGGAGGATGGTATAGGCTCCGTTTCACCCCAGAGCAGAGGATGGCGGTTTCATAGGAGACCTTTATATATCTTTTTGATGAGCAGTATGTTTCGGCTACAGCGAAAGTAGGAAAAGAGTTAGAGCTGGCTCGTCTAGAGCAGGGGGATATGTCTGTCATGGACTTTGAGAGTAAGTTCATGTCATTGCTTAGATTCACCGGTATGTGACACACAGAGGAGCGTCAGGCTCAGATGTTCTTGATGGGACTTCATCCGGGGTTGCATCGGTACATAGTGTCTCGGAGGTTTCGTTCAGTACGGGAGGTGGCAGATGCTGCCATGGCTCAGGAGACAGATACAGCCTTATTCATCAAGGGCAAGGACAACGGTAAGTCAGGACAGTCCGAGGATAAGGGAAAGGGTAAGAGACCATTTGGAGGCTCAGGAGGACCCTACCAGCAGGGTAAGGGTCCACATCAGTAGGGTCCCCATAAGAAGAGCCATCAGCAGGACCAGAGAGCATAGCAGCCGCGCCGATTTCAGGGAGCTTGTTATAATTGTAACAAGATTGGGCACCGAGCAGCCGAGTGCCGCAGCGCACCCATAGCAGGCCAGCAGGGCAGGACACAGCAGCAACAGAACCATGCTCAGGGACGTGGTGAGGGTCAGCAGCTGAGGATTGAGGCACCTCCAGTAGTCCCGAGGATTGAGGGATAGGTTCGAGCAGTCCAGGAGACCCAGCAGAGGCATATAGCACCATTCACTCCAGGTGATGTAGAGCAGCAGACCGGTAGGATGTATGCAGGTGTTCCTCGCGATCATGGCGTGAACGGAGCCGTGGTGGAAGGTACATTCCGTGTGAATTCCTTTTCAGTACGTATTCTTTTTGATTCTGGCGCTTTGCATTCTTTTATCTCCTATAATTTTTCGATTAGACTTCGGCTTATAGCTCAGCCGTTAGATTTCCCATTATCTGTATCTACTCTGTTGGGAGAGATGTCTCTGTTAGAGAGTGTTTGTAGGAGATGCATCGTCATCTTGGACGATTCTGAGTTCACGATTGATTTGATCGTGTTGCATATGTTTGAATTTGATGTGATTCTTGGTATGGATTGGCTATCTTCCTATCACGTGAGTATCGACTTCTTTGCGAAAATAGTCAGTTTGAGAGCATATGATGGATCGGAGTTAGTGGTAGCTACCTCCAGAGGCAACCAGTTTGCGGAGTCATTTCTGGCATACGTAGAGGAGGCGATATTACGGGATCGGAGCACAGATTTGAGTGAGATGCGAGTAGTCTCAGATTACCAGGATGTCTTCCATGACATCCCAGGATTACCTCTAGTGAGAGAGGTCGAGTTTTGCATAGAGTTGCAGCCAGGCACCACACCGATTTCCCAAGCTCCTTACCATATGGCGCCTGCTGAGATGAGGGAGCTACAGATCCAGATCGATGAGTTATTGTCTCAGGGCTTCATTCGACGGAGTCATTCTCTGTGGGGAGCACTGGTCTTCTTTGTGAAGAAGAAGGATGAGAGTATGCGATTATGTATTATCGTGAGTTAAACAAGGTCACTATCCGTAACAGGTACCCATTACCGAGGATCGATGACTTGTTCGACCAGTTGCAGGGAGCGTAGTGTTTCTCAAAGATAGATCTTTATTCCGGTTATCATCAGTTGTGAGTTCAGGAGATGGATATTCCCAAAACCGCTTTCTTGACTTGATATGGGTCTTTTGAGTTTCTTGTCATGTCGTTTGGGCTGACCAATGCACCCGCAATATTCATGGATTTGATGAATCGGATTTTTTGTCCGTACTTGGACCAGTTTGTGATAGTATTCATCGACGATATTCTTATCTACTCGAGGTCAGAGGCAGAGCACGAGCAGCATTTGAGGCTAGCATTGCAGATATTAAGAGAGCACCAGTTGTATGCTAAGTTTAGCAAGTGTAAATTCTGGTTATCAGAGGTCAGATTTTTAGGCCATGTTATTAGCCGGGAGGGCATTACAGTGGATCCGACTAAGGTAGAAGCCATACTTGATTGGGAACCACCAAAGACAGTTACCGAGATTCGTAGCTTCTTAGGCTTGGCAGGCTATTACAGAAAATTCATTCAGGATTTCTCGAGGATTGCCACACCACTTACACGTCTTACTAAGAAGGGTGTACAGTTCATTTGGAGCATAGAGTGTCAGAAGGCATTTGAGACATTGAAGACTAAGTTGACTTCAGCACCAGTATTGGTTATTCCTAGTAGTGATAAGACTTTTATTGTCTACACTGATGCATCCTTATCGGGTCTTGGCGGTGTATTGATGCAGACCCAGAGAGTCGTAACCTATATTTCGAGGCAGCTGAGGACTCATGAGCAGAATTATCCCACGCACGATTTGGAGCTAGCAGCAATGGTCTTTGCACTGAAGGCGTGGAGACATTACTTGTACGGAGTGTAGTTTGAGTTATTCACAGATCACCAGAGCCTGAAGTACCTCTTCTCACAGAAAGAACTCAACCAGAGGCAACGGCGATGGGTAGAGTTTATTAAGGATTATGAGTTTGCTATACAGTATCATCCGGGAAAGGTGAATGTGGTAGCAGACGCGTTGAGCAGGAAGCGTCGTCGCGGACTAGCAGCTTTGAGGTGTTCACTATATCGGGATCTTTATACCCTCAGCCATTTTGATTTCAGGCCAGAGATTGGCGAGAGCCGTGTGTTCTTAGGAGCGTTATCTGTACAGCCATCTTGGAGAGATAGAGTAGTCGGAGCTCAGTTAGAGGTTTCTTGGATTCAAACCCGCAAGAGGGAGATATCCAAAGAACCTAAGGATGATTGGACTATTGGAGTAGATGGAGGCCTTAGGATAAAGGGCAGGATCGTTATGCCGAACGATCTATAGCTGAAGAGGGAACTATTTGATGAAGCTCATCGCAGTAGATATACAGTGCACCCAGGCACGACGAAAATGTACAAGGATCTGAAGAGATATTTTTGGTGGAGTGGTATGCGCAGAGAGATTGTAGATTATGTGGCTAAGTGTTTCACCTGCCAACAAGTTAAGGCAGAACATGAGAGACCTACAGGAACCCTACAGCCTTTACCCATTCCCGAGTAGAAGTGGGCGGATATTTCCATGGATTTCATAGTAGGGTTGCCCAAGTCAAAGAAATGAAATGATTCTATTTGGGTTATAGTGGACAGATTGACTAAGTCTGCACATTTCTTACCTGTGAGGACAACTTATACGGCAGATACGTATGCGAGGATCTTTATTCGGGAGATTGTTAGATTGCATGGAGTTCCTGAGACGATTGTATCAGATCGGGGCTTAGTCTTCACATCTCATTTTTGGAGGAGTTTCCAGGATGCTTTTGGCAGTCAATTGTCATTCAGCAGCGTTTTTCACCCCCAGACAGACGGTCAGACCGAGAGGGTGAATCAGATCTTAGAGGACATGCTGAGAGCGTGCGTTATAGATTTTCAGGATAGCTGGGAGGATCACATCCCACTGATTGAATTTGCATATAATAATAGTTATCAAGCTACCATCGGAATGGCACCGTATGAAGCTTTGTACGGGAGACCTTGCAGATCACCTATATATTGGGCAGAGTCAGAGGATAGTCTATTGATTGGTCCAGAGTTAGTTAGACAGACTACAGAGAAGGTGACATTGATTCGAGAGCGCATTCTTGCAGCGCAGAGTCGGCAGAAGAGCTATGCAGATCAGCGGAGACGACCTTTAGAATTCCAGATCGGAGACTCAGTCATGTTGAAAGTATCACCGATGAAGGGCGTTCAGCGATTCGGTAGACGAGGGAAGCTTGCCCCGAGATATGTTGGTCCTTTTAGGATCATCGAGCGCATTAGAGCTGTTTCTTATAGGTTAGATCTTCCAGCATCGATGTCGAGTGTACACGATGTCTTTCATGTTTAGATGCTTAAGAAGCATCTGTGGGATGATGAGCAGCAGAGAGTGATTAATTCACCAGAGATTGAGATTCAGGATGACTTGACTACCGTAGAGGTACCAGTATGCATACTGTTAGCCCTTATGTTTTGATGATGTTCTTACAACCACCATTATCGGTACTAATGGCTTATTGAGTGTAAATGTAGTAAAATCATTTATCAAGCTCGTTAGTGCCATTAATGGAGGATGGATGGAATATATGCTACAACGATGATATCCAAAGGAGGAGGAGGCCAAGAGATGAAGCAACGTTATTTCAAGAACGACAAATTCGATCAAAAGCTTCATCCGATTCAAGCTATATCAAAGCTCAAGTATATTGCTCTCTATATGAGGATATTAGCTTTCTTTTGTTTTTCTCTCTAGTGCTAGAATGTAGGCAAAGAGTTACTGAGTTTACTTGAAGCTATTGGGAATCACACACACGTTTTTAGACTTGTGCTTTTAAGCGTTTTTCACAAAATACTATTTTTCACAAGTTTGAGTACCTATCTGCAAAATTCTTTTTCCAAACAGTTTGTTTTTAGTATTAAAAACATTTTACAAAGTTTCAGAATTTTCAGAGGTCAAATAAATATTTTGCAAATATTTCAAGTTGGTCAAAAATCAGATTTCAGAAAATATCAGAAATCGGTCGACCGGTCCGGTCGACCGATCCGATGACCTTTCTTCAGTATGTTTCCAGAGTGTCGTCGGTCGACCGGTACGGTCGACCGAATTTTCAATCTTTAATCGGTCGACCGTGCCGGTCGACCGATGAGTCTCTGGATGTTTTGTCAAAACTCCTTAGCTGCTGGCGGTCGACCGATTTTTTCGGTCGGTCGACCGAAGGTATTTTTCGGTCGACCAATATTTTCTTCGGTCAACTGATTTTTGCCTCTGTTCAGCCGCGACTTTTTTAAAACGGTCGTTTGCCTCGAACCCTGTGCTTTCACTTGTTAGTGATTGGCACAGTCTGTGATGAGGGTCTGAAGAAGAGATTATTATCTCATTTGGGTAGATTTGTTTTTGTTTTAAAATGATTTAAACTTTTCTATATAAACCCCCCAGACCTCTTCTTCTTCCCAGCCCTAACGTTTGAAAAACCAGAGAGCTTTTTCTGTTTCCTGAGTAAATTTTCAAAACTCTGTTTTTCTCTCTGTTTCAAGTGTGATTCACCTCCCAGCTTCAGTATACCTTCTCTTTGCTATAAGGGCTGTGTAAAGAGAGGTTCTTGCATTTCTTTCTTCTGCTGTGTGAGTGAGATCTGTGGAGATCTACTGTGAGGGAGTGTGATCTGTGAGATCAAACTGTGTAGTGAGAGAGATCTGTGGAGATCGCTGTGTAGACGAAGTTCCGGCTTCCAAACCGGGTGTGTAGTGGATTTCTCCTCGAGAGTGGGGAGCGGGGACGTAGGCCAGAGGGCCGAACCTCGTTAACACATCGCGCGTCAAGGATAACGAACTCCTAACCTTATCTCTCTTACTTTTATCGCATTTCTGTTTGTGGTTTGCTTGTGCTGTTTTTTAATTGCATATTAGAGCCTCTTGACCCTAATCACCCCCCCTCTAGGGTCCAACAAAGTTCATAAACCGAAAACACAATCTTTTCTCAAAAATACATATACTATGCATTAAACATGATTTCATTGAATTTAAACTTGTTGATTGATGAAATCATCTTAAGCACATATAAACATGAAACAATTATGTAATTTCCAATTTTATTTATTTGTTTCATATTTGCATAGCTAAACACATTATTTAC
>NC_033800.1:72952734-72953928 GCF_001876935.1 Asparagus officinalis | reverse complement strand
CGGCGCTTGCGAATGCGCTCTTCGAGCGTTGAACGGTTCCGTTTGACGCGGACCCATTCTTTCTTTGGCGGCTTGGAAGAGTCGCCATTCATTGGTGGTTGAGGTTGTTTGCCTCTTCTGTTCTTCAACTCCGCGTTGTAGCGGAATCCGTCCATAGACTCCATCGCCTTAGCGAGTTGCCGCGCAAGGCGTTGACGATGCCTCTGGCGGGCTCTCTTTGAGAGAGTCACAACGCCCTGAACAGTGGAGGCGTTGGCGGGAGTTGGGTTGACCTGGTTGGAGGTCGGCAGAACTTCACCCGACGCGACTTTGGCGTCAGCTGGGGTGAGAGCTTCGTTGGCGTTCTGAACTTCTTCGAACCAACGAGCTTTTCTCCTGGAGGAGAGCTTCTTGGACTTGCGGGGGGAGGTTGATCCGGACGAGGACGACAAGTATTCCTCGAACTTCTGTTGGTCGAACTCGTATTCGACCTCCTCCACGACCGGGATTGAGATCCGCGGCTGCGACGTGACGATCTCGGCAGCGAGATCGTTGGCTCCCACTGTGGTCGCCAGATTGTTCGCGTGGAAAACTGTTTTCTTTTTCATTGATATGATTGTCATCTTGGATTACAAAGATCCGGTCTTTTATAGATCCGGTTACAACTAAATCAAAGAAAAAAAATAAAAATTACAACTTTCTCCTTGTGAACAAATCGCGAGCTCCTCTGTTTGCGGTCGCTCGCTTTGTGGGTTTTTTGCCAACGCCGGGGTTAATCCGTGGACCACCGCGCGATCTAGATCCGGTCGGATCTACACGATTTGACGGGTATTATTCCACGAAGGGAATAATAGCCGGGAGGGATTAGTTCACTAAGGAAATAATCGCTCGGATCTCGGGATCTAAGACCAAGCTTAGATCCGGAGTGTGATCTCGTGTAGATCTCAGATCTGTTCTTCCCCTCTCTCGAACTCCTGCCTTTTGTGACGTGGATGCTCGCCGAGGATCAGATCTGGATGTCCAAGTCTTCAAGTCTTCAAAACTCTAAGCTCAGTCTTCAATCCGGCAGAGTTTCGGCTCTCCAAAGTCCAACCAAAAAGCCCTCTCAAATGATGAATGACCTATAGGCTCTCTTTACTGTGCCCGCGCACGGAATAGTGTCGGCCACCTATAGGTGGCCGGCACTGGGCCGAGCCCCCTGGGTGTTGGGTTTTC
>NC_033800.1:72944647-72952724 GCF_001876935.1 Asparagus officinalis | reverse complement strand
GCTTGGGCCGAGCCACCTTGAGGTGGCTCGGTTTCGGCCGAGCCCCTCCGGGTTTTGCGTCCGTCGTTCGGTTGTTTCGGTTCTTGTATCCGCTTCGTCCGTGATTCGGTTATGCGGTTGATTGGTCTGAAATCGATTCGTTGACTTGATTCCTGTTTTGGCAGTAAACCCGATTCTGAGCTTGATTCCAAAGCTGACCGTGACTCGATCGCGATTCATCCGAGTTCGCCTGTGGCGTTGCTCTGAACCCCGATTTATTCTGAATCCTGATTTGGAAGTCTGGATCCCGATTAGGCAGTAAATCGGCTTTGGTGTCTGAGTTCGAATCCGTTATATGGTTGAATGACTCGTTGACTCCCTGAACCGTTGGTTTGATTCCAAGCGCGAATGGATCTATTCCGTGGCTTGCGTGCGATTCGTCGATCTCGTCACCTCGTTGGTTCGTCGGTTTGTACCGAGCTGTGCTAAGGGACCTATAAGTAATTTTATATGCCTACATAACTGCCGCATGTAGTAACTCCTAAATACGAGGTAATCAATGGACGGGTTGATACGAAACGCGAGGGTCACATCTCAGCAAATCAGACGAACCTCGTTTGACAAACGAACGTCGTCAAACAGGCGAACCTCGTATGACAGACGAACCTCGTCGAACGAGCAAACATCGTCAAACAGGCGAACCTCGTCGATCGAGCGAACCTCGTCGATCGAGCGAACCTCGTCAAACAATCGATCCTGGTATGACATACAAACCTCGTCAAACGAACGAACATCGTCAAACAGGCGAACCTTGTATGACAGGTGAACCTCGTCGAACGAGCGAACCTTGTCAAACTACGAGAACGCTAGGGTCACCCTCGTGCGAATACGTAGCTCGTCTGCATGCTGCGAAGCAGCCTGCGAGGCAACCTTCGTGGCGCCAAACAGCGCCACCTCGCCCCGATGCCTCCGTGCGAAGTACAAAGTGCGCCTAACAAAGCGCCATTTAGCGTCTCAGCCTGATTAGCCCCGATCCCCGGCCCACGGCCCACGACCTACTTATGAGGGATTAATTCAAATAAAACACTTCTCGGCTTGCCATTGGAAAGCCTAGAACAAGGGACCTTTTGAAACACTAAAAAATAAATTTTTCACTAGGCTACTAAGCATTTATGAAAAAAACTTGTAGTTAATATATATATAGTTTGAAAACTTATTTTGGAAAGCGGTTTTGACCAAAAAAATCCAACAATCTATCACGATGAAACTATGTGCATTAGTGACAAGAAATGAGCTTCAAGTCCACAACAAAGGGGTGGGTGGGGGGAGCTCCTAAAGCAAAAAAAGAGATTTTATCAGATACCTTGGTGCATCCATCACAAGGAACAATTGCGTCTTGATTTCTAGCTTGTAAGCCTCTTTTATTGCTATCATATTTGAAGAGGTCAAAAATATAATCTCTCACTATAGAGTGAATTGGCTGAGCTCATCTGATAAACAAAAAAGCATTGTTTTGTCACTAGCACAAAGCAACACATTTCCATAATCGCAAAAACTTAATTTAATAATTGCAAAAAAAAAAAAATGACAGGTGCAAGGGGAACAATGACATGCCACGTCATTCAACAAGCAGATTGGCCGGCGGCAAATCTCATGAACCTCTTATCCGAATATTCCCTACGACCAACCAATCTCTCCCTCCGTACAAGCCGTTTACTTTTGACCACATCATAATTAGAAATAAATAAAATCAATTAGCTTGTTCTCAAGACTAAAATCTAAGCATGGCCCTAGCTAGCTCTTTAGCACCAATTCATAATCAAAGGCAACCAGCACAAATGCACGGTCTTCCCCGTAGTTCGAGCACTTCAAGCAATCGTTCGTCGAGGAATCTTGCAGAGATTGAAGAAGAAGAACCAGAAGCAGAAGCAGAGAGTTTTTACGTTGCAGTTGGAAAAGAGTACAGAGAGAGCAAAGAGACATTAATCTGGGCTCTTCGAAATGTCTCGAAGGACAGGAGACTTGTTCTTGTTCATGTGCATAGGCCTGCTCAGCTGATCCCTATGAGTGAGTCAAGTAACAAAAAAAAAAAAAAAAAATTCATTACATTTCTTTCAATTTTCTGATAAATTCATTTATTTGAAATTTGACTGCAGTGGGAGCCAAATTTCATGTGAACCAACTTAAAGAAGAGCAAGTTAGAGGGTTTAGATTGCTTGAAATGCACAAGTTGAATAATACTTTGGATGAGTACCTGGCTCTTTGCTCCCTTGCAAAGGTGAACCTTCAAATCTTATCAATAAAGCGTTGGCTTTCCAAGCGAAGGCGGCATCAGTCGCCTGTTTCTGCAAAAAGCTATGAGTATGATGTAAATATCTAATAGTTGTTCATTTACAGGTTAAAGCAGAGAAATTAGTGATAGAGATGGATGATATTGGGAAGGGGATTGTGGAGCTCATCGCTCAACATGGGATCAAGAAACTTATCATGGGTGCAGCAGCAGACCGACAATACTCAAAGTACAAAATACGTATTTGCGCGTGTTCATTTCTTCGATTCAAGAACTAGGCAAAGATGTTTAAACACAATAAATAAATAATTAGGAGCTGCTCGTGCATGTACCGTCACCAAATTGCGGATGGACCTGCAGTACTATCATCACCAAATTGAAATTACTACCACTTTAGTCCTGTTGTTGTTGCAGATAGACCTCCTAAAAGAGTTCTATTATCACAGACAGACCCCTGGAGTGAAAATCTATTGTTGAAGATAGGCTCCCCTAAAAAGGGTCGAAAGAATTTCACTCAACAAGTCTTACCTGCAACAACAGAACTACAGCAGTAGTAAGTTCAATTTGGCGACGGTACAAACGCCTACCAGCAATTAACCCTTTTAACATCAGTACGAAGCATGTTAACTCATACGATTTCATAATAAAAGTTTGATAGTCGTGCAAGATTATTAACGTAACTACATAGAAAAGGAGAAAAGCAAGCAGTTAAGTACCGATAGAATCCACTAACTGGAGGTTTTCTCTGCACAGGAAACTTAAAGGTCCAAAATCCAAAACAGCAATAAGCGTGGAGCGAAATGCTGATCAATCATGCAAGATATGGTTCGTTTGCAAAGGGAATCTGATCTGCACCAGGTATCCCGTATTGTCATAAAGATAACTTTTTTTTTTCTGCTTCACTATATTGACTTCATGCTAGTATACTCAATATCTCTCACCAAACAATGCTTCACGCGATGCATGTACCCATGCTTTTGTTAATTTCTGATAAAGGAGTCTAGTTCAAGACCTCGGGTTCACTATGGTTTCCTCAGAATGCAACAAATGTTACTAAATGTAGGTTCAAGGCCGGAAGCCACATATACCGGTGCATAGAATTTATGCCCATTCATATTTATGCCCATTCATACTTTTTTTTTTAATTTTGTTCTTTCTTAATTGTTGTTTTGCTACCTTTGATATTTGGTTTGAGGGGGGTATTGCTGGATAAATAACAACAAATCAAATACCAAGATGTAACAAATTAAAATAATTAATTTATTAACTATTAAAAGTTAGTTTTAGTTTTCTCATATATTCAGTAACGTGAGAAATTCTTAAGGCTAAAAGATCTCTTTCTGTTTCTTCATAACGGGTCTTTTTTCTCTAATAAAAAGAGACCCAGTGAGGAGATAAAATATACATAGAAACTAGAAACCCCTCCTTTCTCATCTTCTTCTTCCTCCATCAAAATTTTGGTACATTTTTTTGGCTGCTTACTCAAGGGTCATGATCTCCAACGTGGTCGTGCACTCTAGGGTTCCCGTAGAAAAGGGATCGTACCGCTAAGGAGTCTTTCGCCTTGGCTGATCGCACGAGATCGGTAGATGTCTCTTTAGGGCAGTGGTTCGCCACGCTTCCCCTAAAATTGTTCATTTGATTTTTCTAATAAATATCAATAATTGTGGTTTCTAGTCCAACATATTGTACTTTCTTTCTCTCTTTTTTTCCCCTTTGGGAACAGGATGGGCGGGTGGGGGCGGGGGGGCTCAACAGAGGCCTCAGCTACCTGTTCCATTATACCACCCTTAAATCTGTAGTGTTCATTAACATCAACACCGCCTAACCAATAAGATAATAATGTTCAGTTACATCCTTTTTGTTTTGTTTCCTGTTTGTTTCCCTACACTTTCTGCCATTTTACGATATTTTGTTTCTCTTTTCCGCCATCTCTCTCGTTAGATTACCTAATAGTAATCATATTTAATATAGGGACGCGGTCCTAGATGGATCAGAGGTAGGAAGGTCACACGGAGCCATCCTGCAGGACTCTAGCCAGTCATACCAATTGAGATCGAAATCTGCACCTGCACATCAGACTGAAACAACCAACTGGCTCGCAAGCCCCACTCAAAGATCAAGGTCTGAAGATTATGATTCCCGTGGGGGGAAATTAAAGCCTGCTGATACATCAAGAAGTGTAAGCTTTTCGATGAGAGAGGGAGGTGTCGTTGATCCTTCGGAAGGCATTTCTCGGGGTTCTCCGGCTTCAGACCATTCCTTATCGTCGGTTGGTAGCAGCATAGGCTCATTACCAACATTTAAGGATCAAGAGAACGAAGAGGCATTGCCTTCAGTGCAGGAGCCTGACGAGGAACTACGACTTTCGTCTCCAAGCCTTGAGCTGGTAAATTAAAATTATTACTCCCTTCTCTTTCTTCTCTGAAAATGAAAATGAAAAAAATGTAACGTTATTAAAGATTTCAAATGAAGGAGAACTTTAAATAGGGGTCTTATATTGAGCATCGATCAAGAATGCAACGTCTTTTTCAGGAAGGTGATGCGGTAGATGATGAAGTATATGAAAAGCTGCAGTATGCCCTCAAAGAGGCAGAGGACGCTAAACGTGAAGCTTATGAAGAATCACAGAGACGGAGGAAAGCTGAAGTATACGCAATTGAAGCTGCCCAAAAAGTGAGCTTTCAAGTTTCGACTATTAGATTTTTAGCTGCCAAGTAGAGCAAGATCGATTTTATAGAACACTTTTGCAGGTTAAGGCATCAGAAAACGTCTATGTGAAGGAGCTTAAACAAAGGAAAGGCATCGAGGTAACACTGGCAAGAGAAAGACTAGAGCTTGAAAAACTCAAAGCTCAGCATGACGAAGTTCTGGAAGAAGTCCAAAAGGCAAATGGGAAGAAAGCACAGATGCAACTGCAAATTACTGAATCTGAACAAATAATCAAGGACCTTCAAGAGAAATTATCAGTAGCTAGATGTCTCATCAAATCACTACACAAGGAGTATGAGGGGTCGCAGCAAGAGCAAGAGGATGCAATTAGAGAGGTAAAAGAGCAAGAAGAAGCAAGCACCGGCACTCAGAGAGTGATGAATTTCAGTGAGTTTACATACTCTGAGATTGAGAGAGCAACTAATAACTTCGATGACTCTATGAAAATCGGAGAAGGTGGATATGGAAGTGTCTATAAAGGATATCTTCGGCACACCATTGTGGCTATAAAGATTTTAAATTCTCAAAGCATGCAAGGACAAGCGGAATTTTATCAAGAGGTAAAACCTATGAAACTATTTGCAATCAATAGAATTGGTCACAGCATTTTTCATTGTTCATTGAGAGCTTAGTCAAGTTGTTAGCAAATATTTAAAAGTAAATTTCAAATGATTCATTCTGCGAATCTTTGACTCTTATTTTTTTACATTGCCTATCTCAAGCCACGACAAAGGAGGATGGTTGCATTAGGTAGCTAACAGTCGGCACAAAACTCATTCAGGATCTTCGCAATTAATTCTCAAGAGATAAAGAATTGTTTTCCAGCTATTTAGGATATTCTATTAGGGATATGTAAGTTTATAACACACATACAGTAGAGCTATTTTCATCCCATATATCTTTCATGAATTTTTTGTGCACGTCAGCATGTGTACAAGAATATGACAAATGTATATAGATATTTACAAAAGTATGAGGGTGTCCCAGTGTGGTGAGGGAGGGAGATAAGGGGGTGGGCATGCTAATAAATCTAAGTAGCCATGCAAATTATAATTACTTATAAACTTTCCATGAATAGCTTTCAAATACTAAAATTGTGATTTCACTTTCATAAATCAAACTTGAATGTTTGCTCCATTTGCCAAGGAGATGTTAGGATTGTGTTTTTGATTCGTTGTATAACTTCATGAGAATTAGATAGGATTAGAGATCTATCATGATTAAGAGATTTAGTATCATCATGATTAGGAGTTTAAATCTTATTCTAATTAGGAAGTTAGGTTAGAGATAGGGTTTTGATTTCTCTATATATATTCTTCTATTATTGGAGGAAAAACCAATGAGAGGAGAGATAGCCAATATTCTTGTAATATAGGGTTAGCAGAGGGCGTATTCTGATTCAAGAATATTGTGCTAGAGGCAATAGTTTCCTAGTTTTTGTCCGTACAAAAGATTATAATATTGGGAGAGATTTCGTAGTCTTTATCCGTTCAAAAAATTGTAAGAAGTGGGTTTTGGAGAGAATATGAGAGTTGCTTATATATGTGAGGTTGAGAGATTGAGAGACAAGAGTTGAGTGGTTTCTCTTGTAGTTCTCCCTGATACATTATGAATTTCTTGTATTGTTGCCTCGTAGATGTAAGTCAAAGTTGGTCGACCGAACTATGTAAATCTTGGTGTTCCTTCTTCTTGGTTGTGGGTTAGCTTCCGAGTTGTAGGGATCGTAGTACGCGGAGGGACTAAAATTCCCCAACAATTAGTATCAGAGACATGATAATGGATCCGGGAGCGAGTTCGCAAGATAGCCGTCGTACAAAAGTGAAGATCGACGGTGTTACATGAATCAAGATGAAGGGGGAAAAGGTACTTTAGTAGCGGGAATACTGTAGTGACGGGAACATTGTTCACATGGGTAAGGGTTTGGTTAAAAATTATTAAATTAAATCCGACATTGCAGATTAATTTGTCTTCTAATTGAGGGTTTGGAGGTGGATTTCGACGATTCAGAAGTTGATTCCTAGGCTTTGGAGTGCACCAAATGCAATGGAAGGTTTTGTTTTTTTAGATTATGCTCGAATTAGTCAGAAGATAGAGGAAAGTTTTTATGATGATGGCGGGACAAATCTGATAGCAGATAAGGTGAACGAGTATGCGATGGATGAGACTGGTTTAGAGAATCAGACGTGATTCTAGTAGTAGAGTTGTCAGCATATAATTATTCAGAGTCATCGTGGGAGCAAAAGTTGGTTGGTGTGTAGACTCGAGGAGGATAGTGCCAGATTAGGGGGCGTTTGCAAGCATGCACTACTGAGTGACATACATGGAGATGGTGACATTGGACTTGAAGACGATGAGAGCTCTGTTGTGCGCAACGGACGAATCACAAACCAACGAACGAGAAGAAAGTAATCAAAATAACCAAAACTCAAGTACCAAACAGCAAGCCAATAAATTTACGTGGTTTGGAAATGTGCCTACGTCCACGGGGCATGGAGGTGGAAGATTTTACTAATAGAGAGAAAGAGAATACAAATAGAGATTACAATCACTCAATAATCTCATCAAATAACCCTAATCAAAGGATCTCACAAGCTCTCAAATCTCTCACTAATTCTCCCTCAAAAGTGCTCAAAACCCCTCTCAATGTCTGCTCAAATTCGCCCCCCAAAACCCTAAGAAAAAGTATTCATATTTATATCAAAACAGAAACTCAAACCAATCAGGAAACTAAAACAGGGCCTAAACCACAACGCGGTCGACCGGACATGTCGTCACGGTCGATCGGCACATAACAGGGTTCGGTCGACCGGGCATGTGCATCCGGTCGACCGGCCAGAGCACTGATTTCTCTGCCCGTAATATGCACATTTCCGGTCGACCGGTCTGCACCAAAAATTATTCCTGCTTTGTTTTTCCTGTTCTCTTTCGCCGTTTTCGTCATTTCTACAAATCTTCGCCTCGGTGAAGTTTTCCCAAAAACTGAGCCGACCTCAAAACCAACCATCCATCCTACTTATTGCGTCCAGTATGAAGTGGAATCAATCAACGACAACAGACTCAATCCACAACAAGTCGAGAATCCAAATAAGAACTCAA
>NC_033800.1:72913159-72944637 GCF_001876935.1 Asparagus officinalis | reverse complement strand
ATGTCGATATTAACTCATCAAATTGGCTGCATCAAACTGACTGCATACGTATCCTCTTGTCCAAGGAATCAAGCCTCACATAGTTCACCCAAATGGTTGTAAACAACCTCAATCAACTTGAAGGATTCTCAATCCTTCACCAACATCACGACCGTCACCAAGTGTCTTCTTCCAAGACCATGCACCCAAGTGCTCATAATGTGAACGATCTATGACAAATCTTAGCCTTGTATACACCCTTGCACCAATCAAGCTACCTAATAGTTTACAACACATAAACGGGCCAATCAAGCAACTGGTGTAAACTTCGCCAATACTAACAAATCTGCAGCTGATAGCACCCCTGATGGTCTCAAAATAAAAGACAAACTCTCTTTCAAACTTGCATCTCTCCACACCAACTCTCTCTTGGAGCTTAACCCCTTAACCCTATATGTAGAAGAAACACTATTACCAAATACCTCCACCTGAGGTGAGCCAACGATCATAGCCAAATCTGAACTGTGTCCACCTGCTACACTCGAATTCTGATCCTAAACCTGACCCTCCGGTTCTTGATCCTCAATCTCATCATCTATATCAATATCAACTATATGATCCTCAATTTGTGTCACATCAGCTAGAATCCCAAACGATACAGAATGATCTGGAGAACGTTGAGTAATCTCCACCCAACGTGAAGTAGCATCACTCTCCACCCGCTGCGATACATCTATGATTTGTCCAACACTCTCCACCTGCTGAGAATCAATAGGCTCCATCATCGAAGCCTCATCAAAAGTGACATTACTGCTCAGAACTACAAACTTCATTACAATCAATAGGCTCCATCATCGAAGCCTCATCAAAAGTGACATTACTGCTCAGAACTACAAACTTCATTACACTCGGATCAATTTTTACATGAAGCCTCATCAAAAGTGACATTACTGCTCAGAACTACAAACTTCATTACACTCGGATCAATTTTTACATGTTTGATGTGACAATAGGATGGGCACCCAAATATCGAAAGCAACCCATAATCTGAAGCAGCTCTACAAGACCAAACTTCTAATGGAGTTTTACCTCCAATCGAAGTGGACGGCAACCTGTTAATAAGATGGCATGAATATGTCAAAACCTCAGTCCAAAAACTCTTCTGCAAACCACCGTTTGACAACAAACACTGAACCTTCTCCAGCAAGGCACAATTCATCAACTTTTCCACCTCATTTAGTTGCCCCAATGTTCTCTTTCTATCGAAGTGTCTCAAAATGCCTTGAGCTTGGCACAAACGCAGAAACGGATCCCTCTTGTACCTCCCACCAAAATCAGAACGGAGTATTTTGACCTTTCTGTCTGTCTTAGTCTCTATACACTTCTTCCACCTGTTGAAGACTACTAGGACTTCACTCAAACAGGACTTGGTTGCAACTCAGACATGCCTAGAACAATCATCAACAAAGGAAACCAAATATTTATTACCTCCCAATGATACCTCCTTGGAAGGCCCCCAAACGCCCACATGAACCACATCTAGAAGGCCCTTAGCTCGGTGAATAGATGTGTCAAACTTCACATTGGTCTTCTTGCTCACATCACAATGTTCACATGACTTCAAATTGCAGGTCGATGCACCTTTCACCAATCTTTGCATTGCCAAAGCTTGTAAGGAATCAATACCTGAATGTCTCAGCCTCAAATGTCACAGTCTAGTCAAATCAATAAAAGTCGTCAGCACTCCACTTATCACTGTACTTCCAGTCAAGTAGTACAAGTTATTCTTCCTGACGCCCTTCATCACAATCAAAGAGTCTTTCACAATCTTGAGACCCATGTCCTCAATACGAACTTTCAAATCTTCTGCAACTAAATCTCCATTTGAGATCAAACTCTTTCTCAAAGAAGAAACATATCTCACACCATGTATCTCTCTAACCATCCTATTATACATCTTGATGCAAATTTTACCTATCCCAAGGATTTGACATGCATGGTTATCACCCATGTACACCACACCACTATCCAGCTTCTCAAAATTGGAAAACCATTTCTTTTTAGGACACATATGATAAGTTACATCACTATCCAACATCCACTCGGATACTTCCGAATAGCAACTTGTTGGACTGATAGAAAGCGAAAAAACAAATGAGTCAGAACTATTACCATCCGATTTGACGATGTTTGCTTTTGGTAGTTTTTCTTTTCCCTTCTGCTTGTTCTTATTCTTTATCCATTCGCTAAGCTTTAGACAATTTTTCTTCCAATGATCAGTCTCTTTACATTAAGCGTACTGATCTTTACCAACTGTAGGATGCCCTACTCTAGACTGCGACTTCCTATTATTTTTACTCTTTCGGTTTGGATTTTTCCCTCTTGCGGTCAATGTCTCTGCTATTGTGTCATTTGAAGACTCCTTGTCTTTCTTCCTTAGCTAATAGTTCACAAGAGCAGTGATAACCTCACTATATGAAAGGGATGTCTTCCCATTAATTAAGATAAGAACGAAGGTCTCATATTCCTCATCAGGTAAGGAACTCAACAATAATAATATCTTGTCCTCATCCTCGATCATGACATCCACATTCGCCAAATCTGTAAGAAGCTTTGTGTAGTTGTTCATGTGATCACAAATTGAGATTTTCTTCTTCATCTGGAAATGGTAAAGTCTCCTCTTCAAATATAAGCGATTCTCAATACTCTTCATTAAATACTTGCCTTCGAAAATCTCCCAAATCTTCTTTGCAGAAGTCTCATTGATCACATCATATTTTAGATACTGCGTTAAACAAGACCTAATGACGCCACATGCCGTCCGATTTATTTTCTTCCAAACCTTATCTTTTATATCGTCCGGCTTGCCATTCAACTCCAAAGTATCCTCCAAATTCTGCACGTTCAGCGCATCCAAAACCTCACATCTCCACAAACCAAAGTTGTTTGTACCATTAAATCTCTCCACATCTATCTTCGTAAAATGAATATTCAAACTTTGAATGGTCTTCCATAAAATGGATATTCAAACTTTGAATGGTCTTCATGCCGGAAGTACCACTCTCAACACCCGATGCACCTTCTTTCTCAGTCATCTTCCTCAAACCACCAACAAACCAATGTGGAACAAGCTAAGAAAATAGATCCAAACTGAGAAAAGGTAATTTTTTTTACCTCCAACTGAAACCCTAACAAGATTCACCAAATGATCTCACCACCACACGATGTAAGACAAGATCCACAATGATAAAAAATCTCACCTTTGTCTCTAACTGAAACCCTAGAAGAGCTTCCAAAGCGATCTACTCCTCCACTTAACCCCAAGCGTTGTCTGGGGCTCTAATACCACTTGTTGTGCGTAGTGGACGAATCACAAATCAACGAACGAGAAGAAAGTAATCAAAATAACCAAAACTCAAGTACCAAACAACAAGCCAATAAATTTACGTGGTTCGACAATGTGCCTACGTCCACAGGGTAAGGAGGGGGGAGATTTTACTAATAGAGAGAAAGAGAATATAAATAGAGATTACAATCACTCAATAATCTCACCAAATAACCCTAATCAAAGGATCTCACAAAGCTCTCAAATCTCTCACCAATTGTCCCTCAAATGTGCTCAAAAACCCTCTCAATGTCTGCTCAAATTTTCCCCTCAAAACCCTAAGAAAACGTGTTCCTATTTATATCAAAACAGAAACCCAAACCAATCAGGAAACTGAAACAGGGCCCAAACTGCAACGCGGTCGACCGGATATGTCGTCGCAGTCGACCGGCCAGAGGATCAAAAACTAACCTTGTAAACATAACATGGTTCGTTCGACCAGGCATGTGCATCCGGTTGACCGACCAGAGCGCTGATTTCTCAGCCTGTAATGTGCACGTTTCCGGTCGACCGGACCTAAGCCCGCGGTCGACCGAACTGCACCAAAAATTATTCCTGCTTCGTTTTTCCTGTTCTCTTTCGCCATTTTCACCGTTTCTACACGCTCATATTCAGCCTAAGCCAAATGATGGAGGAGATAGAGGTATTTGGCTCGTAGTGTGGAGTAGGAGAGGTGTACCGATATGATTTGAGACGAGCGATGCAAGTGGAGTCTGAGGATAGCAAGCAGGGCAATGGTTCAGTTCGAAAAGATAAACATGGTTGATTTGCTTCTAATGTTAGAGGTGGTGAATATTTCTTGGTGTACACAAGAGAGGTGAAAACGCCACGGCTAGGCAGACGATAGCGAAGGAGATATATATATGGAAACCAAAACCCTATCTCTAGCCTAACTTCTTAATTAGAATAGGATTCAAACTCTTAACAATGATGAGACTCAATCCCCTAATCATGATAGATCTCTAATCCTATCTAATTCTCATGAAGTTATACAAAGAATAAAAGGCACAATCCCAACAAGAGAAACTCTGGCCTTAATTTTTCATGTTATATTCATATCCAAGTTATTATAGTCCTAATTTCTAAGGCTTCCTCTTTTCCAACCATTGCAGGTTGAAATTCTTGGCAAGGTGAGGCACCCACACGTCGTCACTCTCATCGGGACATGCCCAGAAGCTTGGGCCCTCATATATGAATACCTTCCAAAAGGAAACTTATCAGACCGCCTCGCGTGCAAAGACAACACTCCTCCCCTCCCATGGCACGTCCGCACAAATATCCTAGCTGAGATTTGCTCTGCACTAATCTTTCTTCACTCCTACAAGCCTCATGTAGTAGTCCATGGAGACCTAAAGCCCGCGAACATCCTCCTCGGCTCAAACTTTACCAGCAAACTTGGAGACTTTGGCATATGTCGGTTTCTAGCCGAGTCCAACACCACCAGCACCTTTTACAAGCATACTCAACCTAAGGGCACCCTTATCTACATGGACCCTGAGTTCCTTTCTAGTGGAGAGCTCACGCCTCGCTCTGATGTTTATTCGTTTGGGCTCATAATGCTACGTGTACTAACGGGGAAACCTGCTCTGGGGATCATAAAAGAAGTGAAAGATGCAGTAGGAGGGGATCGGTTGCATGAGATACTAGATGTTTCAGCAGGGGATTGGCCTTTAGTGCAGGCTAAGCAATTGGCCAACTTGGGTTTGAGATGCTGTGAGATCAAAAGGAAGAAAAGGCCAGACCTGAAAGGAGATGCTTGGAGCGTTCTTGAGCCCATGGTGAAAGCTACCTCGTCGATGGGATCACCATCGAGCAACAACTGCATTCCTTCCTACTTCATGTGTCCAATATTTCAGGTAAAAGATCTTCTAGCCTACGTGCTATCACTTTTTTATGAGAATTCGGTTTTTTTCCGTTAGGCCACCATGTTTGAAGGCAGTTAGGGTAAGTTGTCACGTGCGAAGAACATAACATGTTTTGAACAATTTTGCCCTTGTAAACTTCACATATTTTCCATATACCCTTCTGAACTTTGTAGATCAATAATACAAATAAGGTAGCTCAGACGTTGTATCCAAGATGTTAATAACTAATAACAACTTTAAAAGTCAATGGCATTTTGCTTTAAGTTTGAAAATTCATGGCAGTTTTCTCTATGAAGAAGTATATGGTAGTTCTGAGAAAAACCCCAAATTTCATGGTAGTTTTATGAAAGTTACTCAAATTTAAATTTCTTGTGTTCACTTCGGATCTGATTCTAGCTTCCAAGATCATTAAGCATTATATTCTGAAGGTGGAACAGTTAAGAACCCGGCTTTATCTTTAATAGAGAAATTAATACTTGAAGAGAACACATCAATCAGTGTTCAATATTTATTGTTCCTCTGACCAAATAGTCACTCATTCCCCTGTTTTCTTTAACTTTTTATTCTCTCGTTCAATCCACTTCAACCGTTGTGTAACAAATAAATTATGTCCTTTTGATAGGAAATACTGAGTTGTTTTTTTTTTTTACTTAATAGTAAATGCATGTAAGATGTCGATTTTTTTTAAGGATGACTGTGAACTTCATATGAAATGCAGGAGATCATGAAGAATCCGCAGATAGCAGCAGATGGCTTCACGTATGAGGCCGAAGCTATAAAAGGATGGCTCGAAAGTGGGCACGATACGTCTCCAATGACTAATCTCAAGCTTACACACCGCGATCTTATCCCCAACCGTGCCCTCCTCTCAGCAATTCAAGAATGGTTACAAAAGCAAAATTGATGTGGTTCTCCAACTGATTTATACAAGACGTCTTCGATTCGGTGAAATTTGTGTATATACTACAAACTTTTCCCTAAAGGAGTGAAGTACTGCCTTTGTGAATGTATACATCTAGATAGTTGCAAAATTAATTAGTATGACGAGCATTCTTGTTCTGCAGTGAGATGGGTGGGCAGTGAGAGACAAACTTGCACAAATCAGTTACACAAACTCCTGTTTAAGGGTCTGGTTCAGAAAACAGAGATCGATGTTCGTACTATGTAAACTAAACTACGTTAAGAGTCCAGTACAAGCCACGCTTCTTACAATCAAGTTGGACGTAGCCTGCATTCGATCGTCGAAAAAGCAGCAGCCAGTAGGTCTCTGCAAGGATTTATATGTGATGGAGAACACAGAAACTGAACTGGACTCAGCAGCGTGCATGAAAACTAGCAAGAGGAAAGAATGTTCCGGTTCGAAGTAAAGAAATGAGATACCTTGAAGGAGCACTAGGGATTTAAGGTCAAGTGGTTGTTACAAGTTCTTCTGATCGATCTCCATTCTTGGAGACTTCTATAGGCCAATAGAACTGCACGAAGGATCCATTTCGGGAAAAAGAATCGTTAATGGAACCAAACACTTTGGTCAGATAGAACGCAAAAACGTTTACTAGAATAAGCCATAAGGTTTACTAGAAATATAAGAAACTCCTATATTTTGGTTTTCAAAAAAAAAAAATCTAAATTTTGCTGATACAAGCATGAAAATGACGGTGCAATACTATGACGCAATCTAATAAAATAAAAACCCTCCACATGCATTGTAGCTAGACCTGTCCTTTCGGACTTTGGCCTGGACCCGTCGGGGCCAAAACCCGGCCCAGGGAAAACCCCGACGGCCGAGCCTGGCCTGATTTCGGCCCCTGGTCCAGGGTCATGTAGCTGAAGCCCAACCCAGGCCTGGTCTGACCACGGTCCTAGAGGTTCGGTTGAGAAACCCGGCTCAGGATCCGAACCGAGTCAGTGGCTCCCTAATTAACCGTTGGGACCGGGTTGGGCTTAAAAACATGTCCTCGTGTGTTCCAACGACTAGAAACCTAATTGGACTGGGGTGGCCCGAATCCGGCCCGGTCCTAGGGCTAGAAAAATAGCCATTAGCACCGGGCGACCTGGACCTAACCCAGTGTTTGATCAAACCAAAATAGTCAAAATGGCTATAAATGACCAAAATACCCTTAAAATGATCGAAAAAATATCAAAATTTAGAGGTATTTCGGCCATTGGACTAACGGGCTGCCTCTATAAATAGAAGGAGTTTTCATTTATTTTTCCCATTCAAAACTCATATTCTTCTCTCTAATACTTATCTAATTCTAGTAATATGTATGGAATAACCGATGATGAATGGACAATTATAAGTTGTGTAAAATAGATGATATAAGTTTTTTTATAATGCTACTATGTTATTATCTTGTTGTTATTATCTAACTATTACATAAGCCACTCTATAAGCTTTAAATGTTCAAAGTTTGTTTAATACTTATCGCATGGATGATTACTTTTTAAATATGATTTCTAAAATGGAAAGCAAATTTATTAAGTATTTTAGATTCATTCATGTTATTTTTTGTTTGGGGATTCTTATCAATCCATGCTTGAAAGATCTTGGTCTTCAAAGTTTGTTGAATTATTTGTATGATAATATAATAATAGAAAGTCATAGTGGCCAGTCTATTACTGCTCTTAGTCATCATTTAAATATTATTTTTGAAGATTATTTGAAGAGTATGGAACTAAACATGGTCTATCATCTCAACCGAATGTCTGGGTTGGCTCGATGCTCAGCACTCATCTGCTCTGAGCCGAATGTCTGAGTGGAGCTTTTTGCTTGACCCGAACACAGAAATTAAGGTTGGGCCAGATCGGGTCGGCCCGTTTGGATAGGCCTTGTTATAGCTGATATTTTTACACATTGAACACTCATATATCTCCAAGCAAGCGGAGTTCATTTTTGTTTTCGCAAAAAAGGAATTTTATTTTCCTGAAAATATACTTCACTAAAGTTGAAAAATCTCAAGCGCATAATGAAATTTGGTTGGTCTTCACCCAAAAGTCATCAAGCGTGATTCACCCAAGAGGAAGAAGCAGATCACTGAAGAGAGTATGATTCAATGTTTAGATCAAATACTGAGTAATTAAATCAAAGTACATTGCGATTATGTACGTAATTAGGTTAAAATGGAGTCGATGCATAAATAGATCGATGATCGGTAACATAAACAGAGGTAAAAGCAGAAGTACCTTGAATCGGAGTTAGGGTTTGGTTGTGGTTGTAGCGGAACTTTGGACGAAAGAAATTAGGGGCGAAAATTTTCAATGAATTAAGTAAAAAAGGCAAAATTAACCAAAAAAAATGGGCGGTTGATGGAAGCCTGCCCTCTGCTCGCAACTATCAGAGCCAGGTTTCGATCCTGGGACCTGTGGGTTATGGGCCCACCACGCTTCCGCTGCGCCACTCTGATTAGTGATGAATCGGAACTCTAGTGCGATTTTATGTGAAGATTATCGGAGCTCACCGCAGAATGAAAAAGGCGCCTCCTTCGTCAGCCTCCATCAACAGCCCAAATCATGTACGCAAAAACCCCGACAAAACCACCGCCACTAAAATGCACCGTCGCCGGAGCTCACCGCAGCATCAGCAGGACGATCACCTGCACTTCAGCGAACCCTTCACCGATCCTCCGTCAACGTCCCCATTACAAGACTCCGCAGCCCCCAAAGCCCAGCGCCAACATCAACAGTGGCGCCGAAGAGAAAGCCACAGCAAGCGACGTGCTTCGATTGTTAGACACCCTTCAACTCCCCGTCGACGCCGATACTTACAGCTCTCTTATAAAGGAGTGCACTTCATCGGGCGACGCCGTCGAGGGTGCCCGTGTGCACGCGCGCATCAACAGGCCAAAGGAGAAGAGGAGCGGATGCAGTAAGCGAGACCTCGTTGGCATTGCTAACAGACTGTTGCTTATGTATGCGGCGTGCGACCGGCCGGAGATTGCCCGAAAACTGTTTGATGGAATGCCCATGAGGAATCTGAGCTCATGGGCAACTGTGATTTGTGGTACTTTTGATAGGGGAGATCGTAGAGAGGCGATCGCGTTGTTTTTGGATATGATGGAGTCGAAATCCTTTGCGGTAGAGCCCACCGATACGCTCGCCGTCCTCGTCACGGTAATGATTAGATCCTGTGGTCAAACCGGAGAATTGAGTCTTGGGAAGCAGATACATGGGTTTGCTATAAAAACAGCGATGGCGGCTGAATTGGGTACTTGTTTGGTCCGACTGTATGCGGAACTCAATTACATTGAGAGTGCACGCAAAGTGTTCGATAGTATGCTACCAGCAACAATGACAGCTTGCACTAGCTTAATACGGGCTTACTGCAGAAAAGGCCGGTTGAAGGAGGCACTTTGTGTTTTTGGAGATACGTTTTGTGTGATGAGATTGGATGATGATGAGAAGAAGAATGAGAGTGTTTCGAGTGCGATCTCGAGTATTATTGGTGGATGTGCAAAGAGGAAGAGAAAATTTTGTGGGCAACAAGTTCATGCACGTGCGATTAAAGTAGGATTGGAGTGTGATCTTTATGTGGGTACGAGTCTCGTGAATATGTATGGGAGATTTGGGCTGTTGGATGATGCGAGGAGAGCATTTGAGTTTGTTTGTGGCAAAAATAACAAGGAAAAAGATGTTGCTTGTTGGAATGCTATGATTACTAGCTATATAAGAAATGGGTGCTTCACAGAGGCTGAGAAGACTCTGTATCTGATGAAGGCTGCAGGTATTGAGCCCTTGGAGTCTGTCGTGTCTCGGGTTATGATGGCTTGTGGAAGCTAATGATTTGTGTGCAAAGTTAAGGGAAGAACATGTGACAGCTATATTGTACATGTACAGAATGAACGGGTAAATATAGCTCCCTGTGATGATAGACGTCAGCAGCAGAAATAGAGCTTGCAGCATCAGTAATGCACTGAAACTCGAGAGCAGGAAAGTCGAGATGCATTTGAGAGTATCATCCTACAAGCAATCTATTCCTTCTATTCTGAAAAGCTAATTATAACCTTGTTCAACGATGTTAGTAGTGCAAGCTTGTTGATTTTGTTTGTTAATTTATATATGAGTAGCCGGCTGATACATGCTAAACATTTTGTAGGTCCTGCTGTTGTTAGTAATGCATGTCAAGTGACACAAACTTAAAAGTTTACTTGTAAACAGTTACAGTATGATTAAAGATGGGTTTCTGTTTCCTTATTGCAAGTCTTCCAGGATCTCTGTTGTTGTCTCCTGACATGCCACCACCATCATGCTCCTGTTTAATGCATCTTGATGTAAGTTGTGCAATCTTGTTGCTTTAGATGTTAAGTGCCCATACCTGAAAAAATATTAGAAGAACATTAACAGCTATACAATGTAAGTTAACAGTTGTAGGTTGACTGTTAACAGTTATACAATGTAAGTTAACAGAGATCCAATGGACGATTAACAATTATATAATGTAAGTTAATAGTTTTAGGTTGAAAGTTAATAGTTACTTTAAACGTTAACAGTTATGTTATGAAAGTTAATAGTTATGAGAAAAATTAACGTTATGACGCAAAGCTTAACTGTTAATTCATCAAAGCTAACATGTTCTGTATAACTTTACCTAATTCCAGGAAAGTATGCATTTGCCTACTAATTAAAAAAGTAGTTAACATCAATGTTATATGTCCTTAGATCAATATCATATATTTCTTTCATATAAACATTTCATTTTGTTATGGGGTATTTATAACAAGCAGATTGGAGAAAATTCTCCAAAAAATGAGTATCCTTTGATTTCATGCCCAAGTCCTTTAGCTTTAACCTGAATTTTTTAACGAGACATAGAACACATCTAGAGTGTAGAGCTTCTGGAAAATATTCTTAAACTGATTCTTTAATTCCTTTGTCAGCATCTAAAATTATAACCAATTGGTGGGGAGGATTATATAGATCAGGCCTCTCATAAAGTATGGATCACAGACCTTGGACGAACCACTTCCAATTGATCAAATTCTTCTGATCGCATATGTAATAAGCTAAGGAAAATATCTCTTTGTCCCCATCGTATGCTATGGTGCAAAGGAGTGTACATTTATATCGATCTTTTAAAATGGTACCATAAAAAAATAGAAGGGATTTGCATCCACTCAAGAAACCATTGATGCAAGCAACGTAACAAACAAAGAGTCTTGAAAACCTTTACGCATTTTGTCCAACATAAAAATAACTGCATGGATTTGTCTCTTTTACCATGCACTTACACCTAGAAAATTAATTTAAAAACTTTAATGATCATACTTCAGTAATTTTATAAATTAAATGTAAAATTTAACAACGTCTTATAAAAGATAACAACTACTTGTTAACATTATCAATGTGACTCGATAAGTACTTGGTAAAATGAACATGTTATCATTGTAACTTAACAAGAGAACTACAAAAGTATATTTCCAATGACATTTACCAAAGTAAATTGCTAAAGTTAACATGTTATCAATGTGTTTTAACATAAGCAAACGCAAAAGTTAACATGTTATCGGTGTAGCTTAACATGAAAACCTATAGACTTAACATATTCTCTGTGTAACTTAACAAATATTTCGCAACATTCGCATATTAATTGTTAGGCTTAACATGTGACCATCATACTTAGAAGACATTAAAATATTGTAACAATAAAGCTCAAAATTTTACCATCGTAGTTGTTTGTTGGAAAATTTAGAGTAAAAGAAATGAAAGAAAATTTGACTTGTATTCCTTTGATCTCGATTACAATTGGATTTTCTGATTACAAAAGAGAGGAGAATTAATCTGGATTCTCCCCTTTGTTTAAAACTGGGTTTTTCACGGTGGCGATAGAGTGTCTCCCTCGAATGCTCGCGTCGAGTTTGCTCTCCGTTGACGATCCGACGTTTTGCTTCACTAGAACGATTTCTTCTCCTCACGGTTTGACGTTGTGGAAAACTTGCAAAGCAAGTTTTAGAACTCTGAACGAGTTTCGAAGAACTCTGTAAAAGAGTTGATTTGAACCGAAAGTCGGTTAATCCGCCCAGGCCAAAAGCTCTCAGGACTGCTCCCAAAAGATGAATGTCGGTCTCTCTTTTGTGCAGTTTTGATCTTCAAAACTCCCAATCGAAGATCCCCAAGAAGAAGCCAAAGATCTCGTCCTCGCTGCCAAGTCTCAGATCCAAAAAAGCTAGCCTGAACTCAATTGAGTTTACCTATATTTATAGGGAATTAAGGGGTGTAACCGCCCCCTTAATTCTCTCCATAATAGGATTGAGAGGGGTGTAACCACCCCCCTTAATCCGCTCCTAAGTGGGGCGGAAATCCTTCAATTTGTGAAGGGAAAACGGTTCCTGCAACCGTTCAGCTTATGTTTGAACGAGTCAAAAGTCCAAGTTGGCGTTCAGGATCCTAACTCCGTGTTTTAGAATAGAGACGCGGAGTTGGGTACTCGCTGGGTGTTAAAAAACGCGAGGGCCGTCCGCGTTTGGTTTGCTGAGGATTGGAAACGCGGGGGTCGCTTGCGTTTTGCTTGTTGAAGCTTGGAAACACGGGGGTCGCCTGCGTTTTAAGAATTGGAACGCGGAGATGACTTCCGCGTTTAGAAGGGGCTAGTTGACTTGTAGCCTCTTCTGTAGAGCGTTGTAAAGACCATTGTTGAATGATCTTCGCCTTGGCTGCTCGAAAATACGAGAGTTGTCAAATTGTAACTCCCGATGTTGATTGTGAAGGCTGTTGAACTAGAGCTTTCATCGGTTGTTGTGAAGGTCGTCATATTGTAACCTTCATTGATCTACGTGAAAGTCTTTAAATTATAGCCTTCTGGAAGTCGTCTGATTGTAACTTTCATCATCGGTGTTTGATGGGGGATCAGCTATCTATTTTGATTTTTAGACAGCCTACAGAACCCCCTCCAAAGTTTTCGAAAGTTCGCGGTTGACTGGGACGAATTTTTGGAATACTTTGGATCTCAACTCTGATCTTGGAGCTGTTGATTCCTTATCGTAAAGGAGTCGTTCTCTGCACTTGCTTTGAATGCATCTTGGTTAACGAGATTTGCCATGCAGGACCTGTGTGAAGGTATGCATCACAATCCTACTTTTGGAATGTGGAGGATGAATCCTGTATTTTGAACTTGAGACGCGGGTCTCACCCTTGCATGTTGAATTTGGAACACGGGTATGACCTCGGCGTTTGGTTTTTGCATCGCGGGTCTGACCTCAGCGTTTTGACTTAAGACATGGAAGTTGCTTCCGTGTATTTTTGACTAAGTCTTTAAGACTTGTCTTTAGTTTATCTGTTTCAAGTCTCGGCTCACATCCACTAAGCTAATGGACCTACGAACATGCATAGGATTTTTGGCAAACCCTCAGCCATCAACGGATTTGATAAGCCTTTACCGACTACCGTTTGAGTCGGGTTAGCATGTGAATTATTTGAATCCGTTTCACATGTAACGTTGTGCTAAGAGAATGAACTCTCTTAGACTTGATGCTATGATTTTGAATACATAGACTTTGTTATTTTCACGAAAAAAGACTAACCGGTAATGCGTGTTAGGCGTAGGCTTATCTCTAATTAGGAATCGAGATAAAGTCCCCCATGCGTGTGATGCATGGATTTTGATGTCTTTTTCACGGCAAAAGACTAACCGTCAACGCGTGTTAGGCGTAGACTTATCTCTAATTAGGGATCGAGATAAATTCTCCCATGCGTGTGATGCATGGATTTCAGCGTTATTAATAACAACATGCCACGATGTTGAATACGTGGGCTTTGCCATTATTGTGGGAATAGGCTACCCGGAAGCATGTGTTAGATACAGACTTATCTCTAATTAGGAATCGAGATAAAGTCCCGCATGCATAAAAGGCATGGATTTTAGTGCTACGATGTTGAATACGTAAACTTCGTCATTATTATGAGAATGGATCACCCGGCAACGCGTATTAGGCGTTGACTTATCCCTACTTAGGATTTGGGATAAAATTCCCCATACATGCGAGGTATGGATTTAGAGATTATTAATTTAATGATAATCACTAGCTACGATATTAAATACGTAGACTTTGTCATTATTTCTTCCTGTGTTACTTGAAACACTGAAAGAAAATTGGAAGCGCCAGAAGTGTAATATTAACTTGGCATGAATTTTCACTTAGAGTGAAATTCAGAAATTTTCTTTATTATCACTAGGATAATTCCAGAAAATATTTAATCCGTTGGGATTTTATAATAAAAACTTACTATTCTTGTTGAAAAAAGATTAACAAGTTCATTGGAGGATTTGACTGTTAGAGGTGTGATGTTAACCTAACAATATTTTATGGGCCTATCGCTCTATTGAAGAGAGTCGATAAGTTGGTTTGATTGTCAAAGGTGTGATATTAACTTGACTAAAATTTATGGACCTATCGCTCTATTAAGGAGAGTCGATAAGTTGATTTTGTCAGAGGTGTGATATTAACATGACAAGAAGAATATTACGATCAGGGTAATTTTGAGGACCTATCGCTCTATTGGGGAGATTCGATAAGTGGATTGTCAGAGGTTTGGTGTTAACATGACGGGTTTGTGGACCTATCGCTCTATTGAAGAGAGTCGATAAGTTGATTTTGTCAGAGGTATGATATTAACGTAACAAGAAGAACATTGCGATCAGGGCAATTTTGAGGACATATCGCTCTATTAACGAGAGTCGATAAGTGGATTGTCAGAGGTTTGGTGTTAACATGACGGGTTTGTGGGACCTATCGCTCTATTGAAGAGAGTCGATAAGTTAATTTTGTCAGAGGTATGATATTAACGTGACAAGAAGAATATTATGATCAGGACAATTTTGAGGACATATCGCTCTATTGACGAGAGTCGATAAGTGGATTGTTAGAGGTTTGGTGTTAACATGACGGAAATTTGTGTTACAATTGGAGCAACTTTGGAGACTTATCATCTTATTGACGAGGATTGATAAGTGAATTGTCAGAGGTACGATGTTAACGTGATAGGAATGTGTTGCGATCGGAGCAACTTTGTGGACTTATCATTCTATTGAAGAGGATTGATAAGTGGGTTGTCAGAGGTATAATGTTAACGTGACAGGAATGTGTTGCGATTAGAGCAACTTTGTGGACTTATCATCCTATCGAAGAGGATTGATAAGTGGGTTGTCAGAGGTAAGATGTTAACATGACAGGAATATGTTGCGATCGGAGCAACTTTGGAGACTTATCATCCTATTGACGAGGATTGATAAGTAGATTGTCAGAGGTATGATGTTAACGTGACAGGAATATGTTGCGATCGGAGCAACTTTGTGGACTTATCATTCTATTGAAGAGGATTGATAAGTGGGTTGTCAGAGTGCGATCGGAGCAACTTTGTGGACTTATCATTCTATTGAAGAGGATTGATAAGTGGGTTGTCAGAGGTAAGATGTTAACGTGACAGGAGAATGTGTACTTGTGACTTGCACAAGATTTTGGGAATTAGCGTCTCGCTAGGAAAACTTGTTAGGTGAGTTTATCATCAGAAGTGATGAATTTTGATGCTTGTGATTTGAATAAGATTTTGAAGACTTAGTGTCTTGCTGGGGAAGATTGCGATTTGCGCAATTTTGAGGACCTGTCATCCTATTGGTAAGGATTGATAAGTTGATTGTCAGAGGTGTATGTTGTTAACGTGACAAATTGGGAGTAATGCGAGTTAAATGCATACTCTGTGGGGATGATGATCGTCAGAAGTGTAATGTTAACTCGACGATGTGAAAGATTCGTTACTCTTAATCCAATGGATTCTAAGTAACCAACCCCCAGTCTTGATTAAGACTTAGTAGGGGAATAAAAAGAGGTAGACAAGGCACATCGCCTAGTGGGGCACTATCCATGAAGTCGAAATAGAGGCACATCACCTGGTAGGCCATTATCTGATGAGTTTGACTATCAGAGGTAACTGTTAACGTGATAGTTTTGTGGACCTGCCATCCTATTGAGGAAGATTGGCAAGTTGATGGACTATCAGAGATAACTGTTAACGTGATAGTTTTGTTGACCTGCCATCCTATTGAGGAAGATTGGCAGGTTGATGGACTATCAGAAGTAACTGTTAACGTGATATTTTTGTGGACCTATCATCCTGCTTGAAGAGGATCGGTGGAGGAATTTGGAAGAAAACAGACTATCAGAGGTGATCATTAACGTGATAGTTTTGGTAGACTTTGTAGTTGACAGAGGTATTCTATTGAACATGACAACTCAGAAAATTTATTATTCATAATCTAATGAACTACAAATAAACGAACCCTCAGTCTTGAACAAGTGTAGGGGAAAAAGGAGCAGACATGGCACATCGCCTAATGGGCCACTATCTAACGAATTTGACTATCAGAGGTAATTATTAACGTGATAGTTATTGAAGACCCTGGCATCCTACTGAAGAGGATTAGCTTCAGTGGCCGTAGTATCTTCCCCTTCTGACTGAGAAGATTGGGCTTAGTCCGATTGCTCAGGTTGATCCTGCTTACTTTGTTCTTCAGCTTTGATCCTGGCAATAATCTTTTAAGCCTGTTCGCCTTGAGAGATTAGTTGTCTCCAAGAACGGCATTCTGTAACTCTTATTTGGGCTAGGAGGTCGGTCTGTAAGTTGTGTCGACAGGTCTCTACTAAGGTAGATTGTGCCATATCTGACGAACACCGGAGAGCCATGGTTCGGAACCTCTTGACGAAGGCTTTGACGGACTCCCTCTTCTTCTGCTTAGTGGCGAGAAGGATATGGATGGAGACTTCTGTATTCTCTTCAAAGAATCTTGACAGGAAGAGTCTCTCTAGATCCGCCCACTTTCGGATACACCTGACAGGCAGTTTTCTAAACCATTCGAAGGCAACTCCCTTGAGGGTGCTAATGAACAATCGAGTCAGTATGGCATCATTTGATATCACATTCCCAGTCTGTGACTTGAAATGATAGATATGTTGGTTCAGTGATCTCGTATCGTCAAAAGTTTGTAGCGTCGGGACCTCAAATTTTGGAGGATAAGGGGCTGCATCCCATTCGGCAGGATAGGGCCTGACAACTCCCTCATCTTGGAGCTCGCTTCTGTCAGCAATAGCATTGAGGTGGGTTTCCAATTCTTCTATTTTGACAGACTGGAGATTCTGCTCGTTCTGCGTCTCTCTTTCTTCATCAGAGGAAGATTCCAGATTGTGGGCTTCTTAGTCAGAAGCAACATCATCAACCGTTTTTTCCTTCCCTTTGCTTGTGTGAAGTCGGGATGAAGACGTTCTTCCTCTTTGGGAAGATTCTTGCTTGGGTGGCGAATCTATCTTATGAGATTTGGCCTTGTCTGTGATGATTTGAGTCAACAGGGCCAAGAGTTCATTGATGGCCTTCTGCTGAGATTTGAGCATGACCTCCTGCTCATCAAGTCTCTTTGCGAGATCTTCATGGTTTCCCGTCATATAAGCGGAGCTCTCATGTTCAACAAAAGAGCTTGATGATCGGGACTCTGCAATGGCTGAGTGTTCATCATCGGAATTGATTTCTCTGGCTAACCTCTGATAGTTGACAGGGGGAATGGCTCCCGTTCGAGTCTGAGTGTGTCGGTATACTCCTTCAAACTCGTTAGTGATTTCTCTAACGGTTGGTGAACGACTTGTCTCAGAGTCATCGGAACTAGGACCCGAGGCTTTCCCTCTGCCGATCATATTGATAGTGACCTCAGGATACTCGGTCTCTGGAGACTTCTTCCTGTGCGAACATCGTCGTTGGTTAGGCAAAACAATGTTCGTTGGTCGGTTGAATATCGACGGTTTGGCCGCATATGAACAACATTGGCATCCCGAGAGGACCGTAGGGATCAGTCGTTCACATTGGAACGAACGAATAATTTGTTGCATCGATCTTTCACTCGATATGAACTCTCTCAAATCTGTTGTAAAGATTCGAGGAGAATTACTCACTGATCGTGAGGTTTGAACTGGAACCCCCAGTCCATGATTGGACAGGACTGGCTCTTGGTGAACATGGATGTGGTTGAGATTCCTTGAATCCATGAACTTTTTATATCCGCCCCTCGATCTAGTCGACGATATACACCAGGTTCTGTATTAGATTTGGAACTTGGGACGCGAGGGTCGCGTTTGGCACTTGAGACGCGAATGTCGCGTTTGGCACTTGAAACGCGAAAGTCGCGTTTGGCACTTGAAACGCGAGGTCCGCATTTTGGTTTGGCAACATGAGGGTCGTGTTTGGAACTTGAAACGCGAGGTCCGCATTTTGGTTTGGCAACATGAGGATCGCGTTCTTCGTTGTCGACGCGAGGGTCGTGTTTTGACTGGGAAACGCGAAGTTGAAATTCGCGTTCAACGAAGGCTTGAGGTCCGCGTTTTGGCTGTAAAACGCGCCATTGAGGGCCACGTTCAGTCTGGTTCTCACGAAGCTCATGTTTGAGCTCATAAACACGAGGCTTGTGTTCTAAAGTAGAAACACGAAGCTCAGGGTCGCGTTTAGGCTCATGAACGCGAAGCTCACGTTGGTTGGAGGATCGACTTTCTTGGAGTTGTGCCGAAGCTAAGTCTTCTCCTTCAGAGAGGGGACTGTATGAACAGTGCAACCCCCAGGAGAGACAACCCTTTGATGAGTCGGCCACAACTGGAGCTTTAGTCTCCTTAGAAACTTTGTGGATCTTACGCATAGCCTTGGGGCTAAGGGATCCGGAGGAGATAGCCTCCTCAAACTTGGCTTGATCAAACTCTACCACGAGAGTTTCGATGGTTGTTCCAGTGAGATGAACATCGAATTGCGCCACCACTTCTTCATCAGAGAAGCTCGTCCCCAGCGGAGTCGACATCGTTTATTTGTTAGAAAATTTGGAGTAAAAGAAATGAAA
This sequence comes from Asparagus officinalis, assembly GCF_001876935.1. Classification (NCBI taxonomy): domain Eukaryota; kingdom Viridiplantae; phylum Streptophyta; class Magnoliopsida; order Asparagales; family Asparagaceae; genus Asparagus; species Asparagus officinalis. The sequence continues at coordinate 72,925,556 of NC_033800.1, read as the reverse complement.
GAAAAATTGACTTGTATTCCTTTGATCTCGATTACAATTGGATTTCCTGATTACAAAAGAGAGGAGAATCAATCTGGATTCTCCCCTTTGTTTAAAACTGGGTTCTTCACGGTGGCAATAGAGTGCCTCCCTCGAATGCTCGCGTCAAGTTTGCTCTCCGTTGACGATCTGACGTTTTGCTTCACTGGAACGATGTCTTCTCCTCACGGTTTGATGCTGTGGAGAACTTGCAAAGCAAGTTTTAGAACTCTGAACGAATTTCGAAGAACTCTGTAAAAGAGTTGATTTGAACCGAAAGTCGGTTAATCCGCCCAGGCCGAAAGCTCTCAGGACTGCTCCCAAAAGATGAATGTTGGTCTCTCTTTTGTGCAGTTTTGATCTTCAAAACTCCCAATCGAAGATCCCCAAGAAGAAGCCAAAGATCTCCTCCTCGCTGCCAAGTCTCAGATCCAAAAAAGCCAGTCTGAACTCAGTTGAGTTTACACATATTTATAGGGAATTAAGGGGTGTAACCGCCCCCTTAATTCTCTTCATAATGGGGTTGAGAGGGGTGTAACCGCCCCCCTTAATCCGCTCCTAAGTGGGGCAGAAATCCCTTAAATTATGAAGGAAAAACAGTTCCTGTAACCGTTCAGCTTATGTTTGAACAAGTCAAACGCCCAAGTTGGCGTTCGGGATCCTAACTCCACGTTTTAGAATGGAGACGCGAAGTTAGGTACTCGTTGGGTGTTGAAAAACGCGAGGCCCGCCCACGTTTGGTTTGCTGAGGATTGGAAACGCGAGGGTCGCTTGTCTTTTGCTTGTTGAAGCTTGGAAACGCGGGGGGGGGGGGGCGTTGAATGATCTTCGCCTTGGCTGCTCGAAAATACGAGAGTTGTCAGATTGTAACTCCCGATGTTGATTGTGAAGGCTGTTGAACTAGAGCTTTCATCGGTTGTTGTGAAGGTCGTCAGATTGTAACCTTCATTGATCTACGTGAAAGTCTTCAAATTATAACCTTCTGGAAGTCGTCAGATTGTAACTTCTATCATCGGTGTTTGATGGGGGATCAACTATCTATTTTGATTTTTAGACAGCCTACAGTAGTTGGTCATACAACTCATATATGTCCACGTATAGCTTCTCTTGTGCTCTCTTTACCCCCACCACATCTTACTATTATCAATTCTGAGGCCATACTTTGTAAAGAACTCCTTTTGCACATCAACAGAGCAGATTTCTGGACGGGCCTTTAGGAGTGATTGCAACTGTATTGTAATGAATTTACAGGATGTCCTTGAACGACCTGTATTTTGGCCATGTTGTCCACAAGTGTGTTCATTCACAAACTTCTTGATCGAAAGTCTCTTTTCATTTTTAACAGGAGAAGCAAACAACATCCAAGGGCACTCATAAGTTTCTTTATATCGGTAATTAACTCGGATACGATTTGGTTCGTTCTTTGTAAATTCATAATCAAACATTTTGGCTATAGAACAGTATGACAAAGCTAATCTTAATTCATCGACACTTTCAAATTCTTGACCCTCTTTAGTTAATGCATTGTGTCACCAAGTATGAATTATTACAGTGTTGTTAATGATATCATCGGATCACATTATATTACCACCACTAGGATTATCAGTGGGAATTCTTTCTGAACTATGACTTGCAACAGGAGTGCTATCAATAAAGTGTGACTTTAATATAGTCATAATACTACACAAATATAAATATTTATATTAAAATAATGACGATGGCTCATAGTTACCATTTGCTGATTAAAAGTAATCCATATCTAGTAAATCTTAACACTCGTGCTAGATAGTTAACATGTATTAGTTATATATATCATCTAACGTAAAACAGTTCTTCATACAAGTCATTTCTCCATATTTTAATCACATAATTCATAACTTTCTCAAAATTTTAACAATAACTTACATTTCAGAAGGTTCATTCTGAGTATTTTGAGATTTGAAAATATCTATATCTATAGTAGCTCGCATATGGATCACCACACACCCAATATTACGGTTAAGCTCTACCATACACTTCAAATCATCTTCATTCTCAATCGCAAAACTATCGGGGTTCCTTTTAGATTTATGCATTATTGATAACGCGTCATATGGAACTTTCAACCTCTCCGCCACGTTAAACTTCAATTCAAAAAAAAACCAAAAAATTTTGAAGACGTTACCATTTAGAACACTACTATCTTACCCAAGGACACCATGCAAATTAGAGGTTTCTCTGCCATAAATAAAAGGGATTTAAGAGGAGTAATGAAGGGAATTTTAGGACAAGAGGGGGATTGAAGATTGTAAATCCTAAGTTCATAAATGTGGGCTTTCCACCATAAATAAACTCTATTCACACAAGAATGAGTTAAGTAGAGATATAATGGAGGAAAATCCCCAAAATTTCCCCAAAAACCACCATCAAGTCACATTAATTGCGACTGTGACCGAGCTCCACCTCAAGATCTGGATTTTCGAGGCTGGGGCTAGAGTGAAGGGTACTTCCGGGTTTCTAGGTCAAAATACAGGTATGGAGTGAGTTTATGGGGTTCGGTCACATTTTTTTTTTTGGATTTTTAAGGGTTTTATCATATGGACTAGGGGTGGGCAAAAACCGAAAAAAATCGGTTCAACCGAAAAAACCGCCCGAAAAAACGAACCGGTTAACCGAACCGAATTAAATGGATGAGAAGAAATCTCTAAACCGCCCGAACCGAATTAAATCGGTTTGGATCCGGTTTGAACCCCTGAACCGCCCAAAAAAAACCGACCCGAATTCTGTTGGGCGGTTTAGAGACTAAACTTATACCTCAAAACTTTTCCTGTTATCATCCAATAGATTCAAACGGCGCAAGGAGCAGTTTCAAGCAACGAGTACAACAATATCACAGAAAAATATCATTGAGAACTAAGTAAAGATTCAAATCAATCCAGAAAATTTGTTATGCACATGATGCACTTACCAAAGATGCATACGCTACATTATATGAACAATATCATACAAAACATCACCCCCCGTGTAATTAAATAAACTTAAACTTTAGTTAAAAAATTTCGCAGAAAAGATCTTGAGAATTACATAAGATTCAAATCAATCACAAAATGTGTTATGTACATGATACTTACAAGAGATAAGCATGTTGTATTATATGAACAACATCTTTAAAACATCAGTTCTCTGCGTAATTATATCAACTCAAAAGTCAAAACTTTATTCTAAAGATGATAACCAGTCTAATAAAGCTTTGTTGGCGAGCTCAGGAACCTCATCATGAGGACAATGCCCAGCTTGTAAATTCACAATAGAAGTCTTTGGATAGAACTCTTTGCAAATTCAAAACCGAAACTGAACCGAACCGAACCGAATTTCGGTTGGGCCGAATATTCGGATGAAGGGGAAAAAATCTGGATCTGGATGAGAGTTTTGAGAATCCGAAAAATTCGGATTGGATACGGATTGGACATAAAACCGAACCGAACCGAATATGCCCAGCCCTATTATGGACCAAACTACTTGGACTGGGCCACATGACTTCGTGAGATTTAGGGTGTTAACCCAATTTTTCCAAGTACTTTTCGTATTCATCAATTGCAAGTGAAAATTTAGATTGAAAACAAGATAAGTTGATGAACGAAAAATTAGTAGAGATACAAATACCGGATAGATATTTTTTCGAAGCCATCATGTCACACATTCTAAAAGAATTTATTATTGACAAGATTAAAACTACTTTAAAAGGATTTCGTTAATCGAATTGAAAAATAAAATATATTTAGAAAAGGCCAAACAAATGCTAATGATCTCCATTTGGTCCAGATCGCAAGGTCATAATATGGTCGATGCCTATTTTCACGAAAGCCTTCTCATCTACTTTTTTTAATTTTCCCACATATGTATAATTACCTTCTAACCCTCCAACTAAATCTAATATTTCACCGACCTCCAATTTATATATAAACTCGACCTCCTCCCCCTCGGCGACTGCGATCTCTTGCCCTTCTCTCTCCTCCGATAGTCTCGAACTTGCATTTGAGCGAACCCTAATAATCGTAGCGATCTCGATTTCTCGTGGAAACCCCAGCGATCTCTCAGCCTTGGGATCTCATCAAATATCGCGTAAGTCAGATTTTTTTAGTAATTTTTTCTTGAATTTTTCTGATTAAGTTTGTCATATTTATGCCTGATCTAGTGATTCCATTGAATTTATTTGCGTGATCATTAAATCGTTTATTAGATCTCTGGGTAGATATTTTGTTCGCCTAGATCCTATTGGATCTTTGTTTGGTTTGATCGTTAATAAGAAATAGGGAAGAAAAAAGCAAATAATATTTTTAATGATTATTTTGGAGATTGAATAGAATAAAAAAGTTGTATGAGGAATCAAATCTGGATATAGTTGTAATGGAATCAAGTAGCCAGCCATGAGCCAAATTCTTATAGGAAAAGTTAGTGTTTGTTTCGATTTAATTTCACCCATATTTGTGCACTATATATTTAGGATGTGAAATACAAGAGCTTGTGAGACTTTAGATGGGATGATGTGGGCTAAAATATCAATCATCATCTTTGGTGTGAGGAAGCTAGAGGAGAATCGCCATGGTCTCATATTGAGTGAGTTCGAAATGATTGGTAGTAAAAGGTTGACAAAGATTAGGCTGAAAAATAAATTGGGCTAGAAAGTTGAATCAGAACATCCAAAGTGACAAAAAGACATATAAAGCAGAACAATTTCAAGGTCCAAACACGGAGTCAAAATCGAGTTCTCAAATGTTGGCATATATAATGATAAGAATAACACTTTTCTCTATTAATTAGAGCGTTTGTCTATTAATTAGAGCGTTTGTCTTTTGTGGGTTTAATCTGTGTTTATCAGCCACAATGAAATTGTGAGCTATATCATATTTGGAGTGTTCTTTTTTATGTAATAATGGCAGGTCTGCTAATCTAGGTGGATGATTTGAGCTTTTGACAGTTCATGTTAATTCAATTATTCTAATGATCTTAAAAATTTATTAGCTCTTTTTTCATTCAGGCTATCAAACAACCTCGAGCAAGCTTTTGATGAGCTCGAGTTTTTTGAGTATGTATTCACACCTTAGTATCGAATTTATTTTAAAAATGTGTGCAAAAACAATAGAACTATAAGCTTCTTTTTTTTAGAAGTCAGCAAGATAAAAATACCGAATAGTAGTGCTTTTTGGGTATATACCTAAGATGATACATAAAATTTTCTTGCAACCTAATAGTGTTAATATCAATTTTAATCGCAAACATGACAATTTATTATATTGAATAATCTATATTGATAAATGAGAGAATAAGAGAGAAAGCGCTAAACTCAGAGACAAAGAGAGTATCTTAGAAGATTAATCTATTTTCACGAAGACAAATATTATTGAACTAAACTTATAAGCACATTAAAGCATTAGATTGGAAATCAGTTAGAAACTCACCTAGAAGATTTTTAACCTAGATAAGTCCAGTCCAAACTTATTCCAGCCTCCAAAGTGCTATGCTCCAATGTTGAAAATAGTGATAACGTATAGCATAGAGCTCGCCTGCCATTAACATAAGGCGTGAATAATGTCATGTATAACCTTGTTTACGTGAATTATTAATTATTTAAATATTTATAATATAAAATATACATAATGATTTTAACATGTACAATCATCATAATTTCAAACTATCACAATTATCTATATACTATCCAAATTTCATAATACAAATTAGTCATATATGTTTAATAGCCATTCCAAAAGGCATCAAATATTTCAGACAAGATCATCTTCAGTGATTTAAAATGCTAGAAAAAGCAATAAAACATAATCATAGATCTTGAATAAAAAATTAAACTAAGTAGAAAATAAACTAATTACTACTGATTTGTAATTGTTTGCCATGTAAAACATAATCGGCCTAACAAGAATGAATAGCATCCTCATGGCTGTGTTGGAGAATGGCAGCAGCTCCGTCATCTTTGTCACATCCTTGTCTTCAGGATACTCCTCATTGATCTATTCCTGTTGTCGTGTCTTGGAGAAAAACGAAGAAGAGAACTCATGGTTTACGGCTCTCATGATGAGGATGATGAGAAAAGTGATGGGTTCCCTCGATGAAGACGAGGAGGATGAGACGAGGAGTAGGTGGAGACGATAAGGAGGAGGAAGGCGATTTAGGGTTTCTCGTGAGGACACATGGCATTTAGGTTCTATTCTGGCGAGAACAGAATAAAGAAAGTGATTTGGGGTATATTTTTTGGTTCCGTTTATGCAAAAGTGCACTTCGAAACTCAGTCCAAACTACTGGTGCTCTAAAAAACCCAATCACATATGCTGATCCATTTAATGTACGCTTGAAATGCCATGGTAGCATGCTTGAAATGTCATAGTAGCATGTTTTATAGCGTACGATATGCATAAAATAGCGTATGCTAAATTTTAAATGTGCTATTTTCAAGCGCTTCGTGGCAAACTACTACTACATTGCGCTAAGTGCTATTTCGCGCTATTTATCGCGATATCTACATTGCTAAGCTCAAATTTGAGTGGAGCTGAGCTGTACAAGCCCCTAATGATCGAGCTTGAACATGACCCGTGGCTAAGGCTCCATATGCTATGCTCTCTTATTTGTTATGTGAGCTTAGATTTTGTTCATGCTTGCTATTTAACTTTTGGAATAGTCTTGGCAAACTTTTATGGACCCAATCTAAAGTTGAGCCTCAGAGTATCAACCCATTAGCAGCCTTAGATCTATTTCATCACAAAAAAGGACATGTTATGATATTTTATTACAGCGTAAACTATCTTATATGTCTTGAACTTGTTCCATCTTATGCATTTGTTATCTTCTTTAATTTATAAATGAATTTATCTTTCACACTTTATCCTTTAGATTTCGTGATTTTTTTGTCCCTTAGGTTATGATATTCACTATTGTAAATAGCGGTGCATAGCGCTGCTATAATGGTTTTCTTAGCGTTAGCGCTGGCCACTGCTATGCTATCAGTAAAAGCGGTAGCAAATAGTGGCCAAAACTGCTATTTGCTCGTGAGTGCGTGCCATAGCGGGTTTTAGGGGTTAAAAGCGATGAATAGCTGTTTTAACCGCTAAAAGCCGCTTTTATTTGGTGGATATCTTTTATATTCTACTCGATCCATTTTATCATTAATACCCTATCAGATCTCTTCTCTCTCTATCTCCCTCCCCTCCCTCCCTTCCTCTTTGATTCGTAGCCACAAAATAGAAAAAACCCTAGCAGTCGATGCTTCCTCCCCATCTCCGGTGCTTCCTCCATTACCTCCACTATCTCTAGTACTTTTTTATTGTTTATAGTACTTTGTTAATATTATGTAATTGTTACACATCTATTTCATGCTTAGCATCTCTATAAATCATCAAATATGTATTTGTAGAATTTTTGGACTTTTCTGTAATTTTTCTTATTTGTTAGAATATTTAAATATATTTAAATTTGACCACGATTTGACTATACGCTATTTGCTTCTATTTTGCCACTATACATGCAAATAGCCTTAGGAGTACCTCACTGCTACGGGACGTTATCCACTAGTGATAACATTGATGCTATTTGAAGTCAATACCCAAGTATATCATATTTTGTAGCATCCATTTTGGTTTCAATCTAATTTTCACATTTCCTTATTCAGGTAGCAAAAATAAATCCCTTTGTTTCTAGATGCCAGCACCTAAAATAAGAGCTTACAACACAATTGATGCAATGAAGTCTGAGGGAAAACTTGTGAAGCCAGAGAAGGAAGGTCAAGGTACTCTTGACAGTATCATTTGCCAAGCAATTGGGAAAGATCCATTTCTTTCAATCTCAAGAGGTGGTGATAATCCTGTCCAATGGATTCAACTTCTTAACGCTTTAGACCAGCAGGGAAGCAACAAGGTTACCAGAAGTTCAAAGGTGGAGAACTGCATTGAAGGAATGGAGCAATCTCTTGAACATTGCCACAGCACAAGGTCATATTTACCTGAGATGAATGGGGTTAAGGAGTTGGACAATTCTTTCAAGGCTAATGGCAATCCTCTAAAAGGGTCAAAGAGCACCTCTGATCAAATGCAATCCCTTAATATTCCTGAAGCTGTCGCTGCCTTTGCGCAGGCTGCTGCAAAGGCCAATGGTGAGACTGAAAAATGTATGTCAAGTGTCAGAAGCAGGTATTTTTATTGTAACTAGTCATAGGTTTTAGCTCATGCTGAAGTAAGGGTTTTAATTATAAATAAATCTTTATTTCCTTGTTGCAGATCTCCCAGGATGGCCCTTGTCACCACCTAAGGTGCAGTTACAGAAGTGTGACAAGTGTTCTTTAGAGTTTTGTTCTTCCATTAATTATCGCCGGCATACACGCGTGCACCGCCGTTCTTTGAACATTGTTAAGGTTTCTTTCGTCCTTCTCGTCTTTTCCCATTTTTTTTTCTTATGTGCCTTTTTTTGAGTGTTTAAAAGGCAGATGCATTACATGCCTTTTCCAATGAAAGATCATTACTGATATGAGAACAAATCCTTAACGTCTTCTGCATCCGTTTGTCTTATTTGAACTCATTTCAAGTAGACTAGTGCACTAGGTGAATTTGAGTTTAAAGCTATTTGAGTTAAACATTCTATGTGAACCATGTAGTTTCTTCCCTATTTGTGAAGTTAGCACCTCTCTTGTATCCCAGATGGTTCTAGATAAAAGGCTGCCGTGTAATCTTGTTGATTAGCTACTGTACTTCTTGGAGCTTAGTCCCTTCTACAGTAGGCAATTTTCACTTGAAATAAGAATTTTGATATTCATCCTGGATGTATGGTAATATTTGAGTAGTAAATCTAAAATCAGTCCATTTTGAAAGGTTTAGGTGCTCTACTTGCAAACTTTAATTAGGTAACTAACTTGTTTGTTTTTAAAGGACAGTTACCTGGACTAAAACCAGGGACTAATGAGTATTACTTTGGATTCTAGAGCTCCTTCAATCATGTCATAGAGAAAAGCCTAAGGTAACATGCTGTTAATTAACATTGTATAATGTATATCAAACAACCTTAATACTCTTGCTAAATTTGGCCTTAGGGCATATTGAATACCGTAATGATTTGCTGGCAACAAAAAAATGTCTGCCAGTATCATAGCTGCTCATGTAACTTCACTTTATGAAGCTTTTCCTAAATGATCCTCAACATCATGTACTAGGTCTGAGGTTTGAATAGTTTGTAATAGCCAATCAATGGCATGCTGTGATGCCTCGAATTCAGGGATTAAAGTCATAGACAATGCATTTTGATTTCTTCCAAATGACTAGGATGGCCAATTCCGACCCCGTCTCTACATTGGGTAAAAAGCCAACTTCTTATGTTGGTTGGAGGTGCATGACCTCCTACCGCCTTCTCAGCTTTGCTGAAGTTGTCTGATGAATTGTGATGTTACTAGCCCAATTTTATTTTTTATTCTTTTGTTCATCTCTCTGATGCATTTTGATGTCATTAGCCCATTGATACTGTTTTATTTTTCAGTTGGCTGACTTGTAAACATTTTGTAGGACTCCCCGAAGACAAGGGAACTCTTGGGGGCATTCTGGGACAACGTAAGTTTTCATGTAGAGAAATATGCTTTGTTAGAGTTTGGAACCTTAGGGACATAACTTCAGATGCATAATATTAAAACTCAAACCTATTTTTTGGGGAATCGAGGGCCTGGTTATCGACAACCATCGTTGGGGTCATGCCTTAACTCAGCTCCTGTGCTATTGCAAGTTTGAATGTAGGTCCTCTTCATATAACAAAAGCCATTAACTTTTTTCTCTTTGATTTTCAGTTACCAATGGACATGGCTAAAGAACTTGTGTCATTCCAGAATGTGGCTGTGGAGGTGAGGATCTATAACCTAGTTGATGTTGTTTTCAATTATGTTTATTTTACGATTTATAATCATGTAATATTTGGTGATGCACACGGGCAAATTGAAAATCTATGTCAAAGCGATAATGGTAATCTTGTAGTTTAGATTGCTAATGTATACTCCCTCCTTACATGGTAACAGTCTCTGTCAATTTTTAAACATGAATATTGACTCCCCCCCCCCCCCCCCCTCCCCAATTGGCACACTCGCAAGTAATCTATCTAAGCTGCATAATTTTGCACTTCTAATTTAAATCTATAGGACTGATTGTTTGCAACTGAAAAATAATATACTGCTATTCCATCAGATTGTTGTACTAATATCATTGGCTAACACAAATCGGATGTGCCATAGATTTCTAAATGGCTTCGGATCAGTATGTGAATCCTATGAATTATAATGTGGACCAGCAAGTTGATGTTGTAGGATCTTCCGATTGAGCCTCACCTGTTTCCACCCTTCCTCAAATGGATATTTTTTTTGGGAGTTATCAGTCAATCAATAACATCAACCAAAGTACATGTCCCCTTAGGAGTAAGTTATAGGTTTCAACCTGAAACTGCCAGAATATATCGATTACGGTCAGCTACTTAACTATACAATTTGACCGGTTGACCTAATAACGGTTTCAAACTCTACATCATTGGTTTACACCACAGCAATCTTAGGGTTTTGGGTGATAATATAAGGTAGTGGATAGTGTCAAGTCAATTCTCTCAGTGACATATTGCTGGGTCTCCTAAGGTAACAAAGGAAACTTAATCGAGCTGATACTACAGTAAAATTTCAAACACTCTTCTTCAACTTGAACATCATTAAGGAGCTTCTATATTAAATGAACTACAACTTTTTTAATTCAGTTAGAACTCATTATTCATCAAACTACAGCTGTGCCTATCACTCGTACTTGCTAATTGAGCTCTTACCAGAATTAATGGATAGTTTCCATCAAAATACCTGATTATTGGCCTTCTTGAAATTTTTAGGCCAACACTTTTCACAAATTTGATGCGTTCTAGTAGGATGGATTCTGCATTATGGAGTACCTTTCAGTTATCTATATAGATATTATGCCTATGGTTCTGGAATAACTGAACTTTATTTTTTCCTATCTTTATCCTGGTTTGGATAATTCAGCTGATAGTTGCCTAAGAAATAGTCTTATGTTTGTCTTTGATTGTAATGTGTACTTTGATGCCGCATCATCTTTCTGCAAACATTTTTCTTACATGTGTTTTCATTTTAGGAAGTGTCCGGTTCTTCAATTGTAAGGGCGTTGTCTTCATGGGTGCGAAAGCCAGGATTTTCTTCCTTACCACAAACGTATGTGAAAGCTGGTGTGACCCTTTTGGTATGAGCACACCTACATATTTATTCCAAGGCTCATGTATTAATTATTTAAATGTATATGCATCTGGTATTTAGACCTGATCTTGAAATATATGCAATTCTGCAGGATGTTGTTCAAGCAAGGCCTTCCAGGTTTCCTATAACATCACAGGGATTGTTCAGTGCGCTCGATGATGCAAGTGAGAAGACTTTTTTGCGTTCTGGAACAGCTTTGTCTGTACAAAAGTATGTTTTTGACGGGGAAGCTGGGAAGAATGCTCTGGAGATGAAAAATCTAGTTGCATGTGCTAGTTTCTTTCTAGAGCATATACTGGTATAGTCATAATAATCTAAATTTCGGAAGTGCATTTGCTAGCTTTCTCAACTTTGAACTTACAAGCGTTTTTTGATGGATTATAGGTGAAAGCGTGGCTGGCTGATAAGGATGCAGAAGCCTTGAGATGCCAGAAGTTACTCATGGAAGAAGAGGAAGCAGCTCAAAAAAGGTATCCTTGGGACCTCCCATAAGCATAAAGAATATTTCTGACTTCTTCTGGACTGTGTTTTCCTCTGTTATTCTTATAAATGCAATCATCGTATGTGTATTTTGAGCATTTATATTCCTTCCAACTCTTTTGTATTACTGACCAGTAGCTAATAACTTGTGTTGTAAATTTTCCAGTCATTGAAAGGGAAGCCTAATTTTCAATACATATACATTGACTGCTTCCCTCTCATCTCCAAAATGCCTCCCATGTATTTTCTTATGAACTAAAGCTCCCTATTTTATTTCATACATTTCATATCAATATAGGACAAAATAACTATTCATCCTTAAAAGTATTGGTGAGCTCTCAAGTTCCCCATTAAAGTATCAATTTACCTATTTTGCCCCTCAAACTATTTTTGTGGTTTCAATGTGATCATTTTGTGAGTGTACCGTCAATAATTTTAAAAGATCATTGAGATCAATGGCGTGGTAATGTTTTTTTGAATTTCTTTATGGGTTTTTATCAGTATGTCTCTTTTTTCCCCAAACTGAAAACATTCTTTAACTACTTTCCCCCTAAACTTTTAACCTTTAACCCATTTTAAAATAGACAACTTGGGTAAATAGATGAATCCATACTTTAGGGGGCAGTTTGGGAGTTGACCAATACA
>NC_033800.1:72911869-72913149 GCF_001876935.1 Asparagus officinalis | reverse complement strand
ACAATACTTTGAGGGGGAGATGATCATTTTGTCCATTTCTTTACTACTCATTTTTACTGAGACATTTAAGGTGGATCCTTTGTTGATGCCAAACTTTTCAGAAACAAGATCTAATGCTTGAGTGATTTCTTGTCTACCCCTTGTAGTAGCTTCTTAACCCCTGTAGATACACTGTGTTTTTCATGATGCCTTGTTGTTATTGATGTTTTTGTTATCATTTTACATTTTATATTGTTCCTTGCGTGCTGATTGCTTTCTTTTAGGGCAAGTGCAATTGTTAAATTATGAATAGTGGTTTTTTTTTCTTCTTGTTTGGAAACTTGATTAAATTCTGACTGAATGCCACAGGCAAGCTGAACTTTTGGAAAGAAAAAGGTTGAAAAAGTTGAGGCAGAAAGGACAAAAAGCAAAGGAGCTGTCAAATGGTGAGAAGGTTGATTCTGAAAATGGTATTCTAGATACTGCTGAAGGGTCTTCTGGTTCCCCAAGCACGCCAAGTCCGAGGGTTCAATCTGAATCCGAGTTGAGCACTTCAGAGGCATCACTCAATCAAGATCCACTGTCTTTGGAGCAGATCGGATCAGTGGATACTGGTTCTAATGCAGACTTGAGACAACCTTTGCATGCTGAGGTTGCTGATCAAAGTTCAGCACATCAGTTGCAAACAATCAGTGAACATCGGACGCCTACTGCTTCACACCATCCCCATCCAAAACAGAATAAAAAATCTCTAAATGGCTTCCATAATGGTCAGGTTCAAGCAACTAAGTCTTCTGGCTTTATGAGGCATGGTAACTACAGGGATTTAAAGTCTGCTAATGGCTACAAAATTTGGACACCAAAATGCAAGCCGGAGGCCGAGGGCGCAAATGAAAGAGAAACAGTTGTTAGAGAACAATCTGAGGAGGTGGTTCTATGTGATAAAGAAAAGGTTATGGTAGGTTCAATCAGCATTGCACTTGATGGTGACAATAATCCCCAGCATGCGACTTTGAGATTGGATAGTTTTGAAGAGAAGTTGGTTAAACCAGATTCTAGTCGAACAATAGTAAAACTCTGGAGGCCTGTGAGTTGCCATGGAAGTGGAAATACTGCAACAGCTGAAAGCAAAGAGGAAGATACTAAAATGGATTGTGACCCTGCTGTTGATCAGACTTCATCTATGGCTTCTGCTGAAATGGGAGATGGAGCTGCAGACAGTTGCAAGGATTCCAATGCAGTCAACACCAGTAGATATTTCTCAGAGCCCATGTTGTTCTCAAGAGAAGTTGCAGAGGCTT
>NC_033800.1:72883184-72911859 GCF_001876935.1 Asparagus officinalis | reverse complement strand
ACCTAAACAAGCTGCATATCGTACATACCTTAGCTCTATAAATTAAGAAACTTTACCTATCCACTGCATTTAGTAACAACAATTGCTTTTAACCCAAATTTTTTGGGGTCAGCTTTCTATGCATTCCTGTGCAAGATCAGAATAAGGAGTGGGTAAACGCAGACAACCCCCTTTTCTATTCCTTAATGCGACACTTGACACTCCTCAACTCTTCTATTGGCACTTGTCATCTCTGGATTGGCATTTTGAAGTGCTGATGACCCCCACCCCCTCATGAATTGGTGGGTCACAAGTGCTAATGAAGGAGTTGAGAGGTGATAATTGCTACTGAAGGAATAAATGAGGGGGGTCATTTGCAATTTACCCTCCAGATTTTCCACACCTTGTGTATGTGTCATGCCTGCACATGTATCATGCTCCATGGGCATCATGCACATATGAAACATGACAATGCATTTGACTTTGATCATTACGATTTCTATTCGATTCTAAGACATAGTTCGATATTGATAATAGCTACAGTTACTGCACTATTATTAAATATGAACTGTAACTTTAACCCTCGTTTTAATACCATACAGGGTGGAAGGAGGCAATGGCATCTGATCATGTGAAGCTAGTTCTATCCCCTGAAACCAATCCATCACCCAACCTTGAGACCTTGGAAGGCAATATACCAGCACCTCACTCAATGAGGAGCATTCTTGGCAGTGCAGAGAACAGGTTGACAGGACTAGGTTTGGTCGAACCAGCCATGGCCGGAGCTTCGAAACCTAAATTCAAACCAAAGACTGAGAAAAGCTACAGGTTGAAGTACGTACCCAAAAGGAGAAACAATACTGAATGATGTCTAGTTGTTGATAGCAGTTGTGCAGTTTTACCCTCATTTTTTGCAGAGGTTCCAGGTTTTAGCAAAGGTCTTCTGTGTTCTTACAGGGCTTAATTCCTTTTCTTTATGTAGTGGTATGGTCCAGATTGTTTCTCTTCATTTTTAAGGTTGTAGCCTGGGTCGCTGGACCTTGTTTTTGCCTAAATCTGTGGTGTAATACTACTTTCCTATATTTTCATTGATTTTTCTGTTTAGTCTGCCTAATTCTCCGCCCTAATAGTTCCACTTTGCATTGCTAAGGCGAATATTGTTTGGTTTGTGAAATACTGCAATTATAACTGCAGTGGTAATCTGGAAAAAAAAAATATGGTTTCCAGTCACAGCTGTTCATCTTGCTCTTCAGTTTCTTCATCTGTAATTGCAGAAGCCTCCTTATAAAAAGCCTTGTGTGCATATCAACTATCGTGTGCATATCAATCACAAGTCGTTCCTTTTTCTTTTTCTCCTCCTCCAAATAGCTCTTATGTGTTCGGATCTGGTATTTACAATCTCAATTATCGAGATTTTTCACGTTCAGGGGTTGATATGATCTCATGTTGAATTATCTTAGTGCTTATAGATAGGATCATTGCGTTGATCATGATTCTTTAGTATTCTTGTTGGATAAGTTCACCACTTGTCATCTGTTATGTGCATATAGAGGAACAAGGAGAAGACATGCCACGAACGCTGTCTGGTCCCTATCGTAGTAATAAGAACAAATTTTTAAAACAGCCCCAAAAAGATTTTTATTTTTTAAAATCGACCCGGTTTTTTTTATTTATCAAAATCGACCCGGTTTTTGCCACGTGGGCTTAATGACGTTCCTAAACAGTCGGGGTTGGCAACCCCGACTGGACTGTTTAGGACATGCAAATTTATTAATTAGGGTTTAACACCCTCTTAAACAGTCGGGGTTGCCAACCCCGACTGTTTAGGAACGTCATTAAGCCTACGTGGCAAAAATCGGGTCGATTTTGGTAAATAAAAAAAAATGGGTCGATTTTGAAAAATAAAAATTTGTTTGTGGCTGTTTTGAAAATTTGTTCATAGTAATAATGGAGCCGACTCTGTCAGCTCAAATTGATTTGTCTTCAAGTTGTGAACCTTCAGACTTCATGTGGGTTTTGTCCTCTGATTCCACTGTTGAAAAGCTCGAATTGATTTGTCTTCTAGGCTTCATGTGGGTTCTGTCCTCTGAATCCACTGTTGAAAAGACCGTCCCATTGTTTTCAAGAAGGGGTAATTGCATATAAGCTCCTTACATCATCTTTAATTGTCAGAACTCCCCACCTCCAGCTCAGTATTTGCCAAAACCTCCCTCAAGAGCATCGTTTTCATTGCCAAAGCTTTCCTCTGGGTATTAGTAAGGGTTAAATCTAAAGGAAATATGTAACCCTCCTCCTATTATACTCCTTTCTCATTAAACAATGATAACATTTAAACTCCTACCCACCCGGTTTATAGTGGGTTTAAAAACTGGGTTTATACCCGCAACCCAAATTTTCCTTTTTCTTCAACGGTAGAATCCCCGAATCCACAAAACCCAACTTCCAACGGTTAAATTACCACCCAAAAAAAAAGAAAAAAACCCAAAGCTTATACCCCTTTCAAGAATCAATCATTTATATAATTGATTATGTGGACAGATTTTCAAACCCAACCTGTTTGCCAAAAAAATTCCCAAAATAAGATCCGTTTTAAACTTTAGGACATTTGTTTAAAACCCAACTTCCAATGGTTAAATTACCACCCAAAAAAAAAAAGAAAAAAAAAACCCAAAGCTTATACCCCTTTCAAGAATCAATCATTTATGTAATTGATTATGTAGCATGTTTGCTTCAATGTGTTATAATTGTAGACACAAGATGATGTGGGTTTTACTCTTAGAAGATAAACTAGTTATTGGTATGATGCACCCGACATGTATTAGTATTTCGATATTGTTATACACATATTATTAAAATATTATGATTCGATATATTCAAAATGAGCGCCCGCCGTTATTGTTTTTCATTGAAAAATAAAGAAAAGAAATAGATATATGCAAGTATTTTCAAGATTAATATATCGCCTCCATAAGTTAGATATGGATATAATACGGCAGCCAGGAAGATATGGATAATAGTTGGTTTTATAGAAGATAGGTTATGAATCATTGGCATATGTTATCTGCCGACAATCAGCTAGGACTCTTTTTGTCAAAACAACATATAATAGTCTTATTTATGCTCATTTGCTTTGTCGTTACCTAGTCCGTTAAAGCATAAAACTATATTTCTCAACCGTCACAACAACTTCGGAGTTTCAATATAGTAGCAAGAAAACTTTGACACGATACCATAGCAATCCAAGTTTAATCTTACCTGAGAATTTTAAAAGCGGATCTAGGTGTTGGCCTTCTTGTTTTGATGATGTTTAACAAACAATTTACTACTAATGTTGTTTGTCTAGTGTTTGTACATTCTTATTCATTGTAGACAAACAACGTTGTTGGAGATTGGATGGATTGCGCTTCAACGATCATATCAAGAGGAGGTTGGCGGAATAGTGGAGTGAAGTATTGCTATTCAAAGTTCAAGATCCAAGTTCAAGCTTCATCCGCGACATTACCAAGTTGAGCTACAATGAAGATCAAGATCAAGCTTGGGTAATTTAGTATAGGTTTATATTATGTGTGTTTAATACCTTAAGCTCAATATCATATACACACACGTATTTGATTTCTATATATATATATAGTTTTATATATATATACATATACGTTTTTTGTTTTATAGTTTTCGAGTTTATATATGAAACAAATGCATAGAATTGGAAAATACTATTTTGTTTCATGTTTATATGCCTATATATGATTTCACCTTTAACAAGCTTATATTTAATGAAATCATATTTAGTGTTTTGAATATATTGCATAGAATATGCAAATTTATGAAAATATTGTATTTCTAGATTATAGACTTCATAACAACATGTTATATCTTTTATCAAGTCTATACAATCATTTCATAAGGTTTCAAAATGTTGTTTAAGTCAAAATATCAAAATATCAATTTTCAGGTTTTCATGTTTTGGACTATTTTGCAAAAAGATGATATTTCTCATTTGGGAAGTCTTTTTAGAAAACCAGTTTTTGTAGCATGTGTATTATCATGTCTACAATCATTTCCCAAAGTTTTACATTTTTTGGAATTTATTTGATATTTTTAAACAGGGTTTTAAAATCAGCAAAACAGTTTTTGAATATGTCAGATTTCGGTCGACCGCACCGGTCGACCGAACCTGAGGTCAAAAGTTCTCTGGGTGACAGAAGCCTGTCGGTCGACCGGTCCGGTCGACCGATGAAAATTTTCGGTCGACCGACGAATTTTCCGGTCGACCGACGAGTGTTCCTTCAGCTTCCAACGGCTAGTTTTTTGACCGTTGCCTTGGGGCTGTTTTGTCTTTTGCTCTGGTTTCTTGGCTGAGTTGTGAGAGGGTATAAATACCCCATTGTCTAGATGTTAATAGAATGGTTTAAAAGGTTTTAACAAGGGTTTAAACTTGTTTAGTGTTTGTTTAAGTTTGTTTTAAGAAGCTTTTAAGCATTAGAGTGTTTTTGTTTTGTGATTCAATTCAACAAGAGCTTGAGGAGATCATCTATTGGTGTTTGGGCATCCAACTCTTCTCCCTCCACTCTTGATATATTGAGAAGTTTTCTAAACTCTATTTCTAGCTCTTTTATATATTTGATTATCATTGTTATTAAGCTAGAACTACATTGAGTTTAGTTTTGATTTATATCTCTTTGTTCACACACAACCTTTTGAGCTTATTGTATTTACATTCATAGTATAATTTGGGGTTGTGGGTTTGTGACTAAGAGTTGTGCTTAATTGAGTTCTCACCTTGTTTAGAGAACAATCAATTGATTTATATTGTGCTTAATTGTGAGGATTCACTTGTAATACACTTGTACACCGAGAGAAGTGTGTGGTGAGAGACGGGGTCGAATCCAAGAGGAGTGGCGTCGGTTGACGTGCCTAGGGAGAGGTTGTAACCGAGCACTTGAGGAGGAGGACACGGGCTAGGACCAACACTTAGTGTGTGAGGTGTGATTACATAGTGATTGTATTGTGAGGTGTAAACGTTGTTCGGGTGAACGTAGAAAACCCGGTTGTGATAGTGGAGATCTCCTCGAGGTGAGGAGCGGGGACGTAGGTCGTGGGGACCGAACCTCGTAAACATATCGTTTTGTTTGTGATTGCATTGGCGTTCTTATTCTTGTTTTCATATCTTATATCGCCTTTGTGTATTGCTCATCATATTACCCTATCACTTGTGTAGATTGTTTATTTTACCCTTGTGTTAGTTCATATATCCTTGCTCATATATTTGTAATATCTCATTGATAGGATATATTCATTTGTTCATATTGCTTATCCTAGCTTACGTATCTTGTTGTATTTTATACTTGCTAGGATAACTTATTAATTAGTTTTAATTGGCATTTAATCGGATTAGATTAGCATAAGACCCTAATCACCCCCCCTCTAGGGTCTAACAATTGGTATCAGAGCTTGGTGCTCTTTGATTTAAGGTCTAATCGCCTTGAGTTAAAGATCCAAGTTATATTTTTGTGCTAATCTTGTTTTGAGGGTTTTTGGCTGAGTTTTGAGAGGGTATAAATACCCATTGCTGATCTCTTTTCAAACTATCTAAGAAGTTTTTAAACAAGTTTTAAACAAGGGTTTAAGTGTGTTTAAGGGTTTGTTTTGTTTGTGAAGAAGTTTTCACAAGTGGAGGAGATCATCTTCTTGTTTGGGCTCCAATCTCCATCTCTCCATCTTGTCTTCCATTGAGAAGTTTTCTAAACTCTACTCTAGCTTTCATTTGTTATTTGTCAATTATCATTTCTATTAAAGCTAGTTTTATATTGAGTTTAGATTTGATTTTACTCATTGTTGCACACACCCACTTGAGCTTATTGTATTTGCATTCATAATATATTAGGGTTGTGAGAGTTGTAACATTGAGTGTGGGCTTTTATTGTGTTCTCGTCCATATTAGAGAACAATTTATATTTGTTACATTGTGAGATTGTTAGGTTTTCGGTGAGCTAGAAACCGAGTGTGTAGTGAGGTTTTCGGTGAGCTAGAAACCGAGTGTGAGGAGTGACGTTGATCGGTGAGCGTTGAAAACCGATACTGTGAGGTGTAAACGTTATTCGGGTGAACGTAGAAAACCCGGTTGATAGTGGATTTCTCCCCGGGAGTGGGGAGCGGAGACGTAGGACGGAAGGTCCGAACTCCGTGATCATATTGCTTGTTTGAGTGTGCTTTGGCGTTCATTTATATTTATGTTCATATCTTATATCGCCATTGTCATTAGCTCATTATCTATTTCATCCACTATCTTGTTTAGATTATTTACCCTTGTGTTGTTTATATATCTATATATATATATTCATCATATAGGATATATCTCATTGTTCATATTGCTTATCCTAGCTTACATATCTTGTTATATTTCACACTTGCTAGGATAACTTGTTAATTAGTTTTTAATTGGCATTTAATCGGATTAGATTAGCATAAGACCCTAATCACCCCCCCTCTAGGGTCTAACACTAGGGAGGAAAAAAATAACTCATGTGAGTTCAGATTTCGGTCAAATAATAATCATCATCATCATCATCACCAACCGATGTTAGGGTAGAAAACCATAATGGACAAATTTTCAAAACCATCCTATTTGAACATTTAATCCCAAAAACGACCTATTTTGAACTTATTTGTAAAAACCGACCTGGTTTCAGAGGTTGGTTTTTTGTGAAAAAGCTTCTGAAACTCCCGTGAAGTTTAGTAAAGCTGCTTCCTGTGAAGTTTCATGGTTCAAATTTTCTTTTGAACTACGAAACTTCACGGGAGTTGAACTCCCGTGAAGTTTAACAGATTTACTAAACTTCACGGGAGTTCAACTCCCGTGAAGTTTCAGAATTTTTTTTTTCAAAAACCGACCTGATTTCAGCGCTTAGTTTTTAAAAATAAGTTTAAAACAGATCTTTTTTCGGGATTAAATCTAGAAATAGGTTGGTTTTGAAAATTCGTCCAAACTATATTCCTCAGCACTAACCGCAACTTTGGCATTTCTGGGGGGCGGTGGTATGAAACTTTGATATAATCGTGTCACGATTTCTGATCAAGATGTGATAACCGTTCCCAGCCCAGCCCACCCCTCCCCATTTAATCCGGCATTAAAAAGTGGAAAAAGCGAAAACAAAAAAGGGCGAGGAAGAACAGGAAGAAAATAAAAAGCAAGCGAAGCTGAAAAGAAAAGGTAAAATTAACCCCAATTAAATAAAGAGAGTGGAGGGGAGAGACAAAGGTCTTGTAGTTGTGACTGACACCTCACAATAATAATAATAATAAATACGCAAAAACAGCACCATCCCTCTCTCTCTCTCTCTCTCTCCTCCCCCAACTTTCCCCTCTCTCCCCCTCCCTCCTCGCTGAGCATCTCCATGCTAACATCAACTCCTGTTCTTCTCTGAATTATCTCCATATGCCCAGATAAATTGTTGCTCCTCTCGCCCATAATTATCATGGGTTCCATTGGGTTCTTCTTCACTTCTCTGATCCTGTTGCTTCTTCTTCCCGTTTTGGTCACTGGAGGTGACATAGTTCATGAGGATGACGAAGCCCCTAAGCAGCCAGGATGCTCCAATAACTTTGTGCTGGTGAGACTTCTCTTCTGCCCTTTAGCTTTTTATTTTTATAGCAAAATTTCTAGTTTTTACCAAGTGGGTTGGTTCCCTTTTTGGTTCTGTGGCTAAAAGTCCTCATCTTTTTTGGGGATATGCTGAAATTTTTAGAAGTCAGTGATTAGTTCGTGTACTGAACCCACTTGCTTGGGTTTTTCTTCTCCTTTTGTGCTGCTGAGAGATCTGTTGAAGATAACGACCTAGCACTGGATAGTTGATGCGCATTCTCCGACCAATTTGTTTCTTTTTTGGTAATTTTTTTAGTGTTTCTTAATTGGATAGCTTTTTATTTTTTGTTTTACAACTACAAGGTCTCATGTTTTATGGGTTACTTTTGGTTTTTTTTTTCTTATTAGTTGGAGAAGTGTGAAGCGTGCAAAGTCTTTGTTTTTATCTATAAAATTGTATTCGATAGAATAATGTATTCCTGAGTGATGAATGCACGTTGTTTACCCGTTTGCTTCTTTTAGCAACTTTTATGTTTTTTTAGGAGTGGCCTGGTTTCCTTTTCTGTATTCATGTGGAGAGATCTTGCCTTTTGGGAGGAAGTATCATGATAGCTAGAGATGAGAATGGTGCAAATTCCTCAATTATATTATGCACATTCTATTTTTTTCCAATATTCTTCCAGAAGTTGCAAATCTGCAAAGTGTGCAGAGTTTAGTCAACTGTTGATAATTTGTCATAAGATAGAAATGTAGATAAAGGGTTTAGATAATTATACTTTGTTTTTTGATCAAGATAGTGATGGAGTATCTTCAAGTGTTGGATTCTAGTAGTACCTTCTTTAGAAGTTAGTAAGCAGCGAGAATGAGCTTGGCCAAGATTAAAGTGCTCATTGTCTTGATTTATTGGTGTGGTATAAACATTCTAGAGCTTCTTTGTTGAGCATTACATTGAACTTGTATTTAGACCAAGATTGTGTAATTTAGTACAGCTTGCTGATAATTTGGCCATTTGTCATTTTCAGGTTAAAGTACAAACTTGGATTAATGACAAAGAAGGCAGTGAGTTTGTCGGTGTTGGCGCTCGATTTGGCCCTCCAATCGTGTCAAAAGAGAAATATGCTAATCGTAGTCACCTTGCCATTTCTGACCCTCCTGATTGTTGTACTACACCAAAAAACAAGGTTTTTCTTTTGCATATTACTATTTAATTAGAACGAAAATTATTTTTCTTTTTCTTATTGCACTTCCAACATTGAGCCTTTCATCATTTAGCTTGTAGGAGAGGTTCTCATAGTGCATCGTGGTAAATGCAAGTTTACAACAAAGGCAAGGGTTGCTGAAGCTGCTGGGGCTTCTGCTATACTTATTATAAATAACCGGAAAGGTAAACAAATTCTTTTCTGTAGCATGTGCCTTATGGTCTAATGTCAGAATCTTCAAGTTTTATTCTTGACGGATTTGAGAAAATTCTTATATGTGGAAAATAAGGTTCCTTACATCTGAAACAAAAATAAAAAGAAGAAGCTTTGCTAGACTGCTTATGACCAAACATGCGCAACTGGAAATATTGCTTTTAGAAGGAACTATATATTATTTTACTATTTTTTTAATGCTAATCATTAATAGAGTCCACATACAATGAACATTCCAGCTTTTCATTTGTAAATAGGTTGAAGACTAGCCTGTTGAAATATTTACATCAAATAGGTCGGAGACAAAAGCTTACTAGATTTATCATGTGCTATAGCTTAATTTTTAGTTGTGGGAGTCTTATTTGTTCCACTAATTTAAATTGCTTATCCTTATTCTGATCTTCATTAAAACATTTGGAGTCATTTTTGTGGGGGCTAAATGGCACTTAAATACCTTATTATTTCACAACCTTTACGCTTAAATACCCTAAGTTGTAAAAAGTATCACTTTGATACACTAAGACTAAGCTGTAATAAAAGTAGCACTTTGATACACTAAGCTGTAAGAAACTGACTCTTAAATACCCTATTGTTTCATCACTTTTACACTTAAATGTCTAAGTTGAAAAAAGTAGTACTTTAATACCCCAAATTATAGCAAAGTAGCAATATAATACCCTAAATTATAAGAAAGTAGCACTTTAATACATTCTCTTAGTTGAGAGGTCATATTCTTAGGAATATTTCCATGACAATTAACAGAAGGTACTAACGTACTATTTTTTTTACAACTTAGGGTATTAAAGTGCTATTTTTTTATAACTTTGAGTATTTAAGTGTAAAAGTAGTGAAACATATGTGCCATTTAGTCTTTTTATGGGTGTATTTTCCTTGCTTTTCATTAGGGCAGCTTCCTCATTGCCATTCATAAACAAGTCCCTAGATTTGTGTCATGTTGTGGTTGTAGAGCTCCTTCCACTTGTATCAAATATTTTCACCCATCGACCTGTTGTCATACATGTATGTATGTATGTATGCGCATGCGTGAGGTGGTGACTCATTTAGCAAAATGAGTCGGCTCGTACCCATTATTTCCACACACACACGCGCGCGCTCACACAAATATGTGTGTATGTATGTATCACACACATAGAGAGAGTAATGATATAATGAGATGAAATCTAATCATGAAATGAACTAATCGGTTCATTAAATTCATGATCCGTATCGTACATTTTGTTCAAAACATCATCAGATGTATATGGTAAAAATTTCTCATAGTTTGGAGTCCTCTAGTGTATGAATCACCCTAGTTTAATATATTGATTTTTTTAGATAGTTTAATAGCCGTCTCTTTTGCACATAGCTAAAATAGTAATTATTAATTTCAAAACAATATAATTTTTTCTACATATAGATTATGATGAGTAGTGGTCACATCACTACCAAGTATACTCATACTCCTCATGTGTCTGTATGAGAAAAATGAATATGTACTCAATCAACAAGGGCTTAGACGCTGGGCGCTCCTGGGCGCCGGACTTGGCGCCCAGCGCTTAGACGCATAGGCGGGCGCCTAAGCGGTTTCTGGGCGGTTTTTTTCTTCTGGGCGGTTTTTCTTTTTTTAATTGTGATACTTGAAGATAAATATATATACTCAATCAACAATACATAAATACAAAAATACCAACACAACACATATGCTATCCAAAGTATAATAGTCAATCAAAGATGCATACATACTAAATGACAAGGCATATAATATCCAATAACTAGAAGTTTATTATCCTCACAAGTAATAAGAATCTATCAAACCTGAACCAATCAACACAGATTTTGCCTTTTTAAGACTTGAACCCAATAAAAATTATCAACACAGTTACACAAGCCTACAATATCAAATTAATGAGAACCCAAAACTTGAAGACGAGCTCGGAATAAAAAAAAGGAAATTGAAATCGAAATAAAGAGGATTAGGGTTTTATGACGCGAACTGTCGGCTGAAGACTAAAGTCGAACTGTCGAAGACGAAGTCGAGCTCGGTTGGAGACGAAGACGAGTCGAAGACGAAGACGAGCTCGGTCGGTTGGAAGTCGTCGAGTCGAAGGCGAGCTCGGTCCGAAGTCGTCGAGTCGAAGACGAGCTCGGCAGGTGAGAAACTGTCGAAGACGAAGTCGAGCTCGGTTGGAGACGAAGACGAGTCGAAGACGAAGACGAGCTCGGTCGGTTGGAAGTCGTCGAGTCGAAGGCGAGCTCGGTCCGAAGTCGTCGAGTCGAAGACGAGCTCGGCAGGTGAGATCGAAGACGAACTCGGTCGGAAGTCGTCGACGTCGAGTCGAAGACGAGTCGAAGACGAGTCGGAGACGAAGACGAGTCGAAGACGAGTCCGAAGTCGGTTAAAGACGAAGGTGAGATCGAAGATTAGGGTTTTATTTTTGAGTTTGGGTTTTGGGTTTTGGGTATCGGGTTTTGGGTTAGGCTTTTTTTTTATTCGGGTTTTTGGGAGCGCCCAGCTCAAAATTTGCCTATGGAAAAGTGGGGCGGGCCGCTTAAGCGGCCCGCTTATCCTTGGGGAAGTGGTTATTGAATAATGCTAAGCAAGAGGAATCTCTGTGGACCATGGTGATTAGAAGGAAGAAAAGATTTATGAGTCAGAAGATCTTCGTAGAAAGAGGAGCACTGCCTCTGCTCTTTGTGTCGGTTATGTCAATGAAACAAGCAACCGTGTTTATGAGTTTTTCATCCAATATTTCACAACCCATGGCATATGTTATGTTGATGAAACAAGCAATCTCTTATGGGTATTGTGTTTGTGTGTTTTTTTTCCTTCTTCTTTTTGGGTTGAGGGGAGGGGAGTGGTGGTGGTGGTTAAAATTGGCCATAATTATTTTATCTTTGAGCAAGAATTGGAGAATTATTGGTCATATGTCGGTTATGTTAATGAAACAAATCATGTGTGTGAGTTTTTATCCAAAATTTCACAACTTATGATGCACTACAGAAGCATGAGAAGCGGCTAACTGCTAACCAAATGTAGCATTAGTGGGTGTCAGGGTATTGGTGTGCGTGCATGCAGAGAGAGATGTTACTTTACTTAGAATTATCCAGAGAGAGATATGTTACTTAGAATTATCCACAATGACTCTGGTGCTTTTCTTAACTTAGAGAGATGTTACTTTACTTAGAATTGTCCACAATGAACCTGGTGCTTTTCTTGACTTAGAGAGAGAGAGATGTTGCTTTACTTAGAATTATCGACATTGACCGTGTTGCTTTTCTTGACTTAGAGAGAGAGAGAGAGATGTTACTTTACTTGGAATTATCCACAATGATTGCGGTGCTTTTCTTGACTTACTCATTTCTCAGTCAAATTTTCACTCATTATAGCCTATGTTACCTACATACTTCTGTCATGAATCCGTATCTTTACCCAATATGGTGAC
This sequence comes from Asparagus officinalis, assembly GCF_001876935.1. Lineage (NCBI taxonomy): Eukaryota > Viridiplantae > Streptophyta > Magnoliopsida > Asparagales > Asparagaceae > Asparagus > Asparagus officinalis. The sequence goes on along the minus strand of NC_033800.1, from coordinate 72,899,443 downwards.
ACATACCCATACTCATACCCAAACTTCTTGGACATTCCTTGCATATATGCATACGTTTATTCTGGCATGTACCCAATTAAATAATACATGTTTTAAATTAGAACACTTGTTAAACATTTTCTTGACATAAATCATACACATCCACTTTCTTGGAACTTGTTGGGTTTCCAAATTATGATTTTAATGTCATCTAGTTGTCTAATTAAAACAATAGCGTTTTTACAATATATAATCCACATAATAAAAGGAACATAAAAATGTTGTAGGAACTTTATTTCTCATAATACGGGAATTAAAAATACTGATCTCATGTAAACTATTAATTCCAATTTCAATATATAATGTGTATATAAATATTTATATAACTGTGTCCCCATACCCTACCTTTTGCAAATTTGCCGTGTCCCGTCCCGTACCGATACCCACACCCATGCAACATAGATTATCAATGTTACATTAAACGCTGGGCGCTCCTGGGCGCCGGACTTGGCGCCCAGCGCTTAGACGCCTAGGCGGGCGCCTAAGCGGTTTCTGGGCGGTTTTTTTCTTCTGGGCGGTTTTTTTTTTTAATTGTGATACTTGAAGATAAATATATATACTCAATCAACAATACATAAATACAAAAATACCAACACAACACATATGCTATCCAAAGTATAATAGTCAATCAAAGATGCATACATACTAAATGACAAGGCATATAATATCCAATAACTAGAAGTTTATTATCCTCACAAGTAATAAGAATCTATCAAACCTGAACCAATCAACACAGATTTTGCCTTTTTAAGACTTGAACCCAATAAAAATTATCAACACAGTTACACAAGCCTACAATATCAAATTAATGAGAACCCAAAACTTGAAGACGAGCTCGGAATAAAAAAAAGGAAATTGAAATCCGAAATAAAAAGGATTAGGGTTTTACGAAGCGAACTGTCAGCTAAAGACGAAGACGAAGACGAACTGTCGAAGACGAAGACGAAGACGAAGACGAGCTCGGTTGGAGACGAAGACGAGCTCGGTCGGTCGGAAGTCGTCGAGTCGAAGGCGAGCTCGGTCCGAAGTCGTCGAGTCGAAGACGAGCTCGGCAGGTGAGATCGAAGACGAACTCGGTCGGAAGTCGTCGACGTCGAGTCGAAGACGAAGACGAGCTCGGTTGGAGACGAAGACGAGTCGAAGACGAAGACGAGCTCGGTCGGTCGGAAGTCGTCGAGTCGAAGGCGAGCTCGGTCCGAAGTCGTCGAGTCGAAGACGAGCTCGGCAGGTGAGATCGAAGACGAACTCGGTCGGAAGTCGTCGACGTCGAGTCGAAGACGAGTCGAAGACGAAGACGAGCTCGGTTGGAGACGAAGACGAGTCGAAGACGAGTCCGAAGTCGGTTAAAGACGAAGGTGAGATCGAAGATTAGGGTTTTATTTTTGAGTTTGGGTTTTGGGTTTTGGGTATCGGGTTTTGGGTTAGGCTTTTTTTTTATTCGGGTTTTTGGGAGCGCCCAGCTCAAAATTTGCCTATGGAAAAGTGGGGCGGGCCGCTTAAGCGGCCCGCTTATCCCTGGGCGGCCGCCTAGGCGCTCCCAGCGCCTAGACGTGGCCGCTCAGGGCTAGGCGACACGCTCTGGGCACCGCCTCCGCCTAGGCGGGCGCCTAGGCGGCCGCCCAGAGCGTGTTTTACAACACTGGTAGTGAGGTAGAGGAATCTCAAACATAGATGTGAGTGAGGTTAGTTAAATGGAAAGTACATCCCCATGTGACACATTTTCTCTTTCTACTTTATAACATTAGGTGTGAGGTTGAGATACATCCACCTCAATACACAACACCAAGTTTGTGTTTGGTACCAAACATATTCATTTTTCTCATACAGACACATGAGGAGTATGAGTATACTTGGTAGTGATGTGACCACTTCTCATCCGCTCATTTATGAGTGAGTAATTAAGTAGAGACCATTTTTAAATGGACACCTTTAATTGTGTAGATGAGAAGCATTCACGTCACTACGAAACACCAAATTTGTGCTTAGTACCAACTATACCCATTTTTCTCATATGTATGTGTTTGTGTAATTTTGTGTGTGCGCGCGTGTATTTATTAGAATAATGGGTATGCTTAGTACCAAGCATAAAGTGGCGAGGTGGTTTATTCTCATAAACTTATTTAAAGGGGGAACCACATTCACATGATATATGAGTTGGATAATTGAATGAGTGGATGAGAACTGGTCACCTTTGGTGCTTGGTATCAAGCATACCCATTATTCTCTCTCTCTATCTATATATATAATTATATATATATGTGTGTGTATATATACACACACACACACACGAAGCCCTAAGGCCATGATATCATGCTTCCTAAGTCATATGGTGTTTTGTAGATAAATGTCAGGACATGTTCGACATGTCAGCTAATATGTAGACCTCTAAATATTGGCCGATATGCTAATTTTTAAGACCTTACTCTTTCAAGCTTGGGTTTTTAATCCAAAACCCAAACCTGATTATCCAATTGTTACATTCTCAATTAAAAGAACCTGATTGCCAAGTCTAGGGAAAAATCATGTCTCAAAAATAAATTGCTCTGCTCCTTCTCCTTCATTTCCTCTCTGGAGGCGAAATCGACTGAGCGTTTGCCACCAAATTTCAACATTGGATTGAGGTTTCGAAGGGTAGTAAGGCCTCCCTCCTACCCTTGTTTCTCTCTCCCTCTTTCTCTTTCTTTCTCTCCCTCTCATTCTCTATCTCTTGCTCTTTCACTTGTGATCAAAAAGCAAGTTTTTAGAATCGGTTAGTGAACCTAAACATCATATGTTATTTATATTTTGTATGTTTAGACTATAGATGTTAAGTATGTTTAAATTGCATTTAGGACATTGTATTATATATATGCGCACCATCTAATGTGACAATCCGATATTTATAACATACACCTTGATATTTCCCTGACTTCTGCAATCCAACATGGATTGTAAGCGTCGGACATCCCTGACATCCAACATTTAAAACCTTGTGTGGCACATGCATAAATGTGGCGTGTCTTGCTTTCATCGCTATTCTAGGATATTCTAATGTTAACATCTATAAGTGAAGACACGAGAACCAATTCCATATGTTTGTAATGTTTCAGCAGCATTCTAGTTCTACTTGTTCCTTGCTTCTGCATGTTAAAGTTATATGCACATGTAACAAATGGAGACACATTTGTTACTATCTTGTATACTGTTTGCCTGTTTGGTCTGATCTGTTTAATACTTGCTCTTATATTCTGCAGAACTATACAAGATGGTTTGTGATAGTAATGAGACTGATTTAAATATACATATACCTGCTGTTATGCTGCCGCAAGATGCGGGTTCAAGCTTAGAGAGAGATCTCAAGAATGGTGATGCAGGTGAGTTTTTTTTTCGTATGCAAGTATTGTATTTTATAGCGTCAAATATTGTATCTGATGTAAGTGCTCGTATGATTCTCTTTCCATTACTCAAACTGAATGTTATATGAGGGATACATGTAACTTATAACTATTTACAAGGGAATTCTTATATAAAATCATCGACCACGTGAAAGATTCTGATTTACTATGTCAGTATATGGCTGTTTACAGAAACTGCTGTTTCGTATGTCATAATTATTGTGTTTTTACCAACTGTAGAACGATGAACTACTACCAGTGGTGCATTACAAGATATCACAGACCAGAAAAGGACGGCGATATAAACAAGTGTTGGAAGTTGGTGAGATGTTTTGTTGAGGATATAATGAGGGATATTAAGATGTTTGAACATGTGCAATGAAGACTAGTTAATTAAAAAAAAGTATAAGTGTGTGTTTTTCTTTTTCTTTTTTTCTTTTTTTTCTTTTTTGTTTGGGGGGTGTTAATTGGATTGATTATTGCAAGTAATTAGGTAAGCCTTGAAACTCTAAGGTGCTACTGCCTGTCAATGATATCCAATTTTGTTGTGCACATACAAATGCAATCAAAGTATTTGGACATATGATTCATAAAATATGTGGGTTATCATATTTAAAGAAGGAGCTATCTAATATGATTGTAAGATGAGCGGCTGAACTATGGGTACATAAAGATGAGTAATTATCCAAATGAGATAGTGAGTGAATTAAGCATAGCATAGAAACTTAATAGTACTAAATGGAGAAAAAATATATCTAATGCACCTAAAATACTGGTATAGATGCTAGTATACCTCAGCTAGACATTTTAATATGTAGTGGCCTGTAGTTGACATTTGATGGACTGTAATAGTGTAATATTCATTTCTAGACCTCTTAACTCTTAGAAGTTAATGGATTCGTGTTTTGCAGTCTCAGTGCAGTTGTACTCTCCAGATCGTCCTCTTGTGGATACTGCAGAAGTGTTTTTGTGGCTCATGGCTATTGGTACCATCTTGTGTGCATCCATTTGGTCAGCATGGAGTGCCTGGGAAGCATCAATTGAACACGAAAAATTATTGAAGGTTCTTATATGTAGTCCCCGAGTTTTTTCAATCACGGTTCTTATACTTTCTGAATTTTGCGCAAAAGAAAAGTATAACTGATTATAGTGTTACTTCTCTCAGGATGCACCGGATGATTTACTTAATGTAGAAGCTTTGGGTGTGAGTGGGGTTGTGGACATCAACACAACATCAGCAGTTTTATTTGTAGTTATTGCATCATTCTTCTTGATCCTACTTTACAAACTCATGTCCTTCTGGTTTGTGGAGCTTCTGGTGGTCCTCTTTTGCATCGGTGGAGTGGAGGTGCTCTCCTTAACTTGTAGTTGATTCAAAATAATTTAGATATGTGATTGAGTAATACAATAGGATTTGTGCTAGCAGTCACTGAGACATTTTGTATTACCCCAAGTGGAAGTAAAGTCAAATAAAACTTTCTAAAAGATTATACATTTGTTATGAATAAATTAATTTGTAGATGTAGGATACAATTTACTCATGAGCACATTGAGCAGTATCGGTTGCTTCAAAGAGTTTGCGTTCATATTTTTTCTTAGCATCTGACTGGTGAATAATTGAAAAGTGTTGGATCTTATTTCTTATTGTTTAGGAACTAACTTTATTTCCTTTTTCTCCATAGGGGTTACAAACATGCTTGGTGGCTTTGCTATCACGGTATGCTAATCATCTCTATATTTTATCCTTGATTGTATTAGTTTATTATGATTGGTCATTAAGCTGCATTGAGGATATGTTGATCATTGTTACAATCCATAGTTGAGATTCATTATACGTCATTTTCATGCTTAAAGCATATTTCATGTTTTGCAGCATGTTCTTTTAGGAGTTCTCATTTATAAGGTTATAGCTTTTTTTTTTCATGATGAATCTTTGCTGACTGGATAGAGACTCAGCAAACTTAAGTTCTTTTCTTGAAAATTTGAATGATGCATGGTTAAATTGGAAACGCACTGTAAATTTTGTTTCGTTGTTTTCGGGAAAAAAGGTTCATAGGAAAAGAAAGAAAAACCATACTGCTTATAATCACGATATCCTTGAGCTGGGCATGTGCTGAATTTGATGAATATATATGTTTTAGGTCTTTTATGACTTTATCAGCAGTATTACTAAAGTAAATAGCCCTTCGTCAGTTGGGCATAGTGATAAATGTTTTATTTATATTAATGGAAATCACCTGCAATTATTGCTGATGGTGCTAGTTTCTTTCTGAACATGTAAAGAACAGATTGCATTCTCATTTCTAGTACTACTGTGTCTGATTTGGCTTACTTTTTGCTCCTTCAGGTGGTTTAAAAATGCTGGGGAATCATATATAAAAGTGCCCTTTTTTGGAGCTGTTTCATACCTTACACTGGCTGTTTGTCCATTCTGCATAGTGTTTGCTGTCATTTGGGCTGTTTATCGTCGTATATCCTTTGCTTGGATAGGCCAAGATATTCTGGTAAGAATATAAATGCTTCTTTCTACTTATATTTTTTCATATAGTGATTTGTGCTACTAGTTTTATATTAATCTTATATATTGTGTTAACTGTGTGTTGAAAATGATGCCCTTTTTTCCATTTGTCTTTACTGGAAATGGAAACTTGGGATTTTTTGCTTTTAAACAACTTTGGAAATTTGTGTTGCACTTCATTTGTTATTTGGTGTTATAAAAACCCATTTGAAGAAAAAGCTAGAAATCTTTAGTAACTATAAAGAGATACCTGCATTCATTGCTCTGGCACATATTCCTTAAAAAGTTTCACCTTGGTGCTTGTCTATGGGCCTTTAAACTTTAATTGGGATTGTTGGAAAACTAATGTTACATTTGATAAATATGCAAGTTAAGTCTGATTATTATACCTGGTCCTCTCTGGCTTCTGTGAAATCTACACGCTTGGATGTTTTTCTCGATGAAGCTAAAATATTGTCTATGGAAGAAAATAAAACATGAAAATGCAACATGTCAATGTTAAACAAGTTCAAATGGTGGATTGGACAGTTTTTCTTGTTGCTTAATAAATCTTGTAAACCCAGTAACATCGTTTCTTTGAAGTTTTTTTGGTCAGTTATCATGGTTTTGTTATGTTATCTTGCCTTACGTAAAACCTGGAAGTGTTAGAAGTATATAATTTAGGGGAAAACAGTGTAGATTTAATTAGATGGAACCATGGCTCTGATACCATGAAGGAAATTCATGCTAAAAACATGCAAAATACGCAACGGAAGACTATATGTAATTATGCTATGCATGTAGAGAGCATGAAATATATAATAGGACCATCCTAATTAAATCTAACATAATCTCTATATTAAAGAGAGCATTCAAGAGTTAGAAAGTCATACTTTCGAAGCGTGATTCGATGGAAAATCGAACAACCCTTAGCTCTTGCTCCTTGTAGTAGAAAATCTCCTCGTAGTGGATCTCCAAGTCTTCAAGTGGGCTTGATAAAATCGGAGCCTTCTTGAGACATAAGATAAGATATCTACCCGGGGTACTATAAAATCCTACTACTTCCTCTTACTCAAGATTGCTAGAATTTAGTAAGAGGAGAGCTCTCTTTTATTCTCTTATGAAAAAAACCACTTAACCAATTTTTCATTAGCCTTTCCATAAGAAAGAGCTCTCTTTTATTCTCTTATGAAAAAAACCACTTAACCAATTTTTCATTAGCCTTTCCATAAGAAAGAGAGCTCATATTTATAGAGTAAAATGTATTCATGATATGAATGACTCATCCTATGAGTCATGCAATGAATAATCAAATATCAATGATTAATCTAGTGAGTCATGCAATGAATCATCTTATGAATCATTACATTTTAAAATCATGTGCTAATAAACCATGTGCTCAAACCATACCACTAAATGACTCATCTCATGACTCATTATACATGGTATATGTATTTCATAAATGAGAATACCAAATCAATATTGTATTTCATAAATACAATATTTTGTAATTTTTCAATCATTGATTAACAAGTCATCATATGACCAAAAAGTCAATGAGTTGACCAAAAGTCAACTGTTGACCAAAAAGTCAACTAGTTAACTAAAAGTTAGCTTTATAGGAAAAATACTAGAATTCATTTACTAAGCACATAGCATTTTGATTTTATCGATATACATAACCGTTTATGTGTATCTGGTAAAATCATATATGCGTATCAATCATACGCATCACTCTATAAATTGTGTTTCATAGGATTCAAGTACGCGCTTGGTGTGACTCTAGGGCCCAACTTAAGAGCTCGGCAGTGGATCATATCCATAAGTACAACAGAGGTGCTAGCTACACATGAAGACTACCCGGGTATAAATTGTGATAAATATCTGCAAGATGCTTACACAATTTTATCAGGACCACTCAGTGATAATGCCATACAGTCCGGTCTCTTCGTCAAACCATGTCAAACTATTAAGCCTAGGGTATGGAAAACTGTCAAACCCTAATTGCTCAATTAGTGTTTGTAGATATTAAACTCATAACCTATAAGATCAAACTGACACTCAGTTTATCTTATTTATCTCGGCCAAGGATTTTCAGGTTATAGTTATATCATACAATCTTATGACATTAACCCCCTATACTGGGAGAGACGAATCTCATATTAGCATATCAATATCTACTTATGCCTCGGGATGTACCCAACAAGAACCGTTATACACAACTCGAAAAGAACTGTGGTTAGGTAAAAATCTAAGTACACCTATACTGACATGTAAGATATTGTACTCATGCCTTAGGTCAATGGACTACTTTGTACTATATCACTTGAGAACTACTATTTGACAGTTAAGTATAATTACCAACTAGATGTTCTCAGTGAGTCGTTCAGTCAACTCATTCACTAATGAGTCACCTGTATACTATATCTTGATGTCTCACATCAATGATCTAAGAGATGGATCATCGTCCTTCCAAAGAAGAAATAAAGTATACCCTAGTCTTACCAAAGTGATGATGTCTCATTTCAACACTTCATCGACTAAGAACATTTTAGAATATACGTTAGCGACAAATCAGATCTCTTCATTACAATCATATCCGAAATGTCTGATAGTCTAGTATCATTCTAAGAACTTTATCTGTATTTAAAAAAATACCAGATAAATTTGACCAAAATAACATACTATTATTTAGAACAAGGATGTTATATTCATATAGGTCCTGTTACAATATACAATTATTGCCTGCAGGGCACCTATATCTAACATTATCTACCTTCATACTATCGCCTTCAAGAGGTTCAATTTCATTCTGTGATTCAAAACTACCAACTTTACTATAAAACCTCTGTTACTGTGGAATTTTTTGATGTTCTTTTGCTATAATGTACATTATCTTTTTTAATTTTACTGCCTTCTCTCGCTGCTAATACTTCTTTCTTTACTAGGGTATTGCATTGATTATTACCGTGCTTCAGATCGTCCGAGTACCTAATCTCAAGGTAAAAAGATCTTATGAGTCGATACTTTGCGTTAAAACCTATTCAGAAAATTTGTTGAGCCTGCATTTGGTATGAGCTTATAGAACAAATGACATGCATCAAAGATATTGTCATTTGAATTTCCGTCTAGCCTACTGCTTACTGAATTGGTCATGTGGAATGGTTATATGGAAAACTCAAACTTAAGGTAAAACAAGTTTTACCAAAATATGATGAATTTGTTCCTATAACTAATTGCATTTTTCTATACAATCCAAAAAATTCAAAATTCATGATACTTAAGCTGTCTTCGCAAATGTTGGAAAGTTTCAGGATTTGAACTTTTATGCTAAATTAGCAGTATTGTCTTTCACCCTTAATCATTGACAGCAAGTGTCTTCATATGTGGACGCACTTTTGGTGAGAGTATGTTAAAGCCCACATGAATATATATCTATATGGAGCACTTCACATGTTGTTGGTGTTTTGTTATTTAGTACACATAAGTTGCTGCTTGATTTGTTCTTTATTATTTATTAAAACATATATTTACTGCTTCATTCTAACAACACTTCAATTTCCTGGACATGATCAGGTTGGTACGGTTCTCCTCAGTTGTGCCTTCTTATATGACATCTTTTGGGTTTTTGTCTCAAAAAGTTGGTTCCATGAAAGTGTTATGATTGTCGTAAGTCTCCATGAAAGTTTGTTCTTGTTGAATTAGCCAATATTCCTAATGAACAGGTTTTTTTACCCACTTCATGTAATTTACGTAGGTTGCACGTGGTGATAAGACTGGAGAGGATGGTGTGCCCATGTTACTTAAGATACCACGAATGTTCGATCCATGGGGTGGATACAGCATAATTGGATTTGGAGATATCCTTTTGCCCGGGCTGCTAATTGCTTTTTCATTAAGGTTAAAACTTTAAATACTACGGGGTATTTTTGTGCTTAATTTGTTTATAACTAGGTTCAATATGTTTTTTGTTTGGTCATTGTACCTTGATGCAAACTACATGAATTTGCATAAATATAACAAATATAGTTAATGTACATTCGTCTCACAAAGGTGCATTAATTAGTAATATAGGAAAGACAAGGCAAGTAGAAATTATTTTACGAGATGAAAGAAATGCTCGAGGAAGTAAAGCTTGTTTGCTTTATTTGTTTGTGAAAAATGCAATTTTCTTCATGTAGTTTTGTTGGTTAGGAATTTGGCAGTGGTCATATAGGGGTTATTTCATGTTGATATCTGAGGGCAAAACTAAGGACTTCAATTATTCTTTGGATCTTCTTGGCTCTCAAATATGACTTCATTACCACATTGGAGGCAGTTACCAATCCTATACTGTTCTCTTATCAGTTCTATGTTGTTATATTTGTTTCTGTATCTATCATGAGTATTTAAATGTTTTTAGCTGTCCATGTCTATATAAAACAGTACCTTTGTACTTTCAACTCCTGTACTTGTAGGAAGTTGTCAAATACTTTATTCTTTTTGCATATTCGCCTACGCCTTCCATGTTTGCCAATTTTGCTGAATATATAATATTGTTCTGTAGCATGAAGCCATTACTCAGAACCACATATCTTATGTGGATCAATACTAACTCCAGTCCTTGCTTTCCTGTTACAGATATGATTGGGCTGTAAAAAAGAAGCTACGAGCTGGTTACTTCTTGTGGTCTATGGTGGCCTATGGTTCTGGTGAGATTAAAATTTATCTTAGAGTTAATTATATTGCCAAATTGAAACAAAGGAGATATATCAAAATAAGAGTAACTATCACAAAACTAGCATGCACCTTGGAGTGTTTTTTTTGGGGAGAAAAAGCACTGTAATTTAGGGCTTTTTTAATATTAGTCCCTGAAATCTTTCATATTTTGAATTGGTCCCTTAAATCATTGAAATTGCTATAAGTCTCTCAATCCTTAAGTTATTTTGAAATTTATTCCACAAATCATTGATATTGCTACTAGGTCCCCTAATTCTCATAAGTTATCAGATTAATCCCTCTAATGGTTGATTTTACTCTTGATTGGAGGGACTAGTTTCAGACCACCTTAAGAATTGGGAACCTAACAGTCAATGTTTTGAGGGACTAATTTTAGAATATGGAAGATTTAAGGGACTAAGATCTCAAAAACCCTTAATTATATTAGAGAGGACTACCTTTGAACATTTTTCACAAAATTATCATGTCTGACGACAAGTACGGTAAATTGTCACGTGCTTTGTACATCATGTTTTGGACAACTTTGTGCTTGTGTACTTTATACTACCTTTATGAACTTTATTGTTTGATAGATAAAAATAAGACCTTTTGTCCAAGGCATTAACCCCGTTAGTCACAATTCCCAACAGTTCAGGGTGTTTTCCTGCAGTTTTGGAAGTTTATTGTAGTTTTTTTCTAATAAAAAGTTCATAGTAGTTTTGTGCAAAAGCCCCAAAGTTCATATTAGTTTTGTGAATATATACTCAAAATAGCTCTGAATATTAAGCCAGCCAGCAAGAGCAGTAGTATGATCATTCGTTTTGGCAATTTTGTTGACCTTTGTACTATAATTTTTAGGTCTCCTCATCACTTATGTCGCCTTGAATTTGATGGATGGGCATGGTCAACCTGCTCTCCTTTACATTGTTCCTTTTACACTTGGTAAGCAAATTTTACAAAGTAGTAGATACATAGTACAAATTTTGTCAGAACACTCCACATGCAAGCAGGCTGGTTTGAGCCATTTGCAAAGAGGGTAAGGGGGCAATTTGGAGATTTGGACTCTCTTTGGTTCAGAATACCCCACTCACATGAGAGGCATTCTGATAAGATTTGTGTTCCTATATGTACAAATATATAATGGAAACTTCTTATAGGAACTTTCTTGGCATTGGGGAGAAAAAGAGGTGAACTTCGCAATCTATGGACCAAGGGGGAGCCTGAGAGAATTTGTCCACACATTCATCTTCAACCAGATTCCCAATAAGAATGCAAGCTAAAATGCCTATGTTTTGCTTCAGATTCAACCCTAAAGTGTATTATACAGGTACAGTAGTATCCCTGACCTTAGGGAGTACGTTAACTAGTGTATTGTGGTTAAGTAGAAGACCTTATAGTCTTGTAATTGCATGAAATGATTTATATGTAGTAGCAATATAATTGAGTCTTGATCTCATACCCCAAAGTCTGAGGGCATGATACAGAACTACATTGTACAATGAGCTTTGTAGCTATTGATGGGAGAAACTTGATTATTTCGATAAACAAAGTGTACAAATGATATATAAATACGGCAAGTACAAATACTGCAAATGTATAGTAGCCACTTAGCAATTGTGCATAGGGGTGTATTTGGTCAGGGTACGGCTTGGATATGATATCATTTTCGTATATGCTTATCCATCTCGGATACAGATATGGATATACATGCGGATGTATAAGCAGATTTGTATGTGTATATGAAATGGATATGAGAAAACTAGATGGTATTGAAAAAAATGTAGTTGATCTGATACAAAAGAGTTCATCATTATGTTTATTATATTTTAAAAGCTAAGATTAGACATCTTGATCATCAAAATTAACCTCAAATTCATAATTTAAGGATTAAAACTATCATAACAGTATGACTAATATGTTTTCGGATATTTTGGATACGGGTCTGGATATTTCACTATAAAATCATATTCGTAACCATATCCTATTGGTTATAAATTTGAGTGATCATATCTGTATCCTACAGATATTTCCTGGGGTACGGAATTGTGCAGCACCAAGCTATTCCGTTAACACAAATACATCAAGGTTAATTGCTGATTTACCCATCGTACTATCATCTAATTGTGGATAGGCCCTCTATAGTTCTATTGTTGCAGACAGACCCCTAAGTGATTTTTTTTATTACTCTTTTGCGCCCTGGAGCTTTTTTTTTTGTCAATAAACAAGTTTAATAACTGCAATTATTAAATATAAAGCGGACAACAATGCAAAGAGAGAGAAAAAAATGCGTTCTAAAATCCAAGATTTTCTCGAGGACGTACTGAAAGAAATCCAGACATGTTCTCTTGATCTCAAACAATATACCACGTACAGATGGACAAGATGAGCCTACAGCCTAGCTCACTTTTTTATTTTATTTTAATTTTATTTTCTGAAGCAGATCGAATTGTGGAGACACGCGCGCCGCGTAACCCTCTCACGTAGGTTCTAATCGAACTGTATTTCCTTGAAAATGGTCAATTTGGTAGGATTGACGGTGGATTTTCCATCGGCGGCGACAAGATCATGGGCCGAGTCCTCCGAAAACTCGGTCGGCAGCGACTTCCAGTGTAAAGACGGCCTGCCACGCTGCCCCCTTCAGCGCCTTCAGTACCTCTCCGACGACGATCTTGTTCCCTTCCGACGAAAAATGTACCCCGTCCTGGGCGCTGTTAAGAAAACAGTTTACAAGTAATGAACAAGGAGTATATCGCGGGGTGGTGAAATCACATGGGTGACCCCCCCGGGTACGTAATTACATGGGTGATCTTAAGAGTCCGACAAAGGGCGGTGTTTGGTTCAATTTTTACAAATTATAGGAAACGTTTTCCATCCAAAATATGATTTCCTTGTATTTCTTAAAAAAAGTTATAGGAAAAGTTTTGAGAAGTCAAAAAGTATCAATTTTCTTGTTTTTTTGTACTTTGCTTGTTTGATTCAAAACAAGAAAATGACCCATAACTTTATAGAAAATAGCAAGATTTCCTATTATTTGTAGAAATTGAACCAAGCACCCCTTAAATTTATAGAAAAGTGCTAACTTTATATAAAAATGTTAATGTGGTGTCGGATTTCTGGGTGGTTTTCGCCCATTTTGAGAGGAAATTGATTTCTGTAAGTTTTGGTACTTTTCTGTACTTTACAGAAAATATTTCTGTAAATTTTTTTAAAAACCAAACACAGTTTACGGATATCTACAGAAAATTTTTAATTACAGAATTGCCTGCCATTATCAGACATTTTGAGAAAACTTTTCTATAAATTTGTGCAACCAAACACCCCGTTAATATGTAATTACAATCAGGAATCGCAAGGTTAACCGTACGTCAAGCCGCTGGGATGTAATTAATTATATTAACCAGGGAAGAAAAGGGCGAGTTGAGAAATTTTAGACTCACTCAAGGCAAGAAGTAACCCAGTCCTCCCTCTCCTGTATCGCGGTAAAAAGATCAATGACCTTCACATCCATCTCCTTGCATACTTGTACGCATGCTTCTGAGTATTTGCGGAGGTCCTCGTTTGTTCGGATAATCTCAGCTAGTACATCAAGGTGGTCTCTAAAATTTGAAAAGAACAAATTAAGAAATGTACCAAGAGGAGCTAGCATCAAGGTAATTAAAGAGGTTGAGAAGAAGCTTAACCTTGAGAACCGACGGTACAATTCCTCGTTCACCGGAGGGCAAGTGAGGATAATAACGCGCGTTGTTTCTGACAGGCTCTGAGTAAAAATTGTAGTAATTAATACGGTAAATCAAAGAAAAATTCCTCAATGACCCAAAATATAGGACCAATAGTGGGCATCATTAATGCGCATAGTGCGGATAAACCCCGCCCCCTAGCTACTATCGTTGTTCTGAACTTACTGCTGCTCTAGTTTTATTTTTTTTTGCAGATGAAAGCCCTGGGGTGAAACTCTTCTTTTACCCTCAGAGGGTTCTATTTGTCAAAAAATTAAGGCTAAATTTCAAAAATTACCCTTTTCATTAGATAAATCCCTTTTAACTTTCAAAATGTCACAAAACTTCCCTTATGTCTTGTGACAAAATCCCCAATACTAACGCCCTCAAATTTCGAAATGTCGCAAAATCTCCCTTAAGTTCTCTATCAGAAACCCCTCTAAAATTAGTGAGATAGCAAGCTCAAAACATTGATACTAACCACAAAGTGATGATATATATACCTTAAGATGGTCCAATATTTTTTTCAAGTTCTCAATGTATTCTGGGAGCGGAACGTGAGGGCCTAAGCCAGATGGGTGAGCTCCCATCGAGTCGTTACCACAAAGATAAGCTATCACGAGCGAAGGCTGGACCGGCGCATCCTGATGAACACCGTGATTAACGAGAGTTCGATGTGCAAACGTCATGTTTTTAGAGGGGGAAAAACATAAAAAAACAAAAAAAAAACAAGAAAATACCTTTGGAAAAATTTTGTCAATGGCTTCGAGGGCACGCCTCGTGTTCCAGCCACCGTATCCTCGCACCAAAACGTCAGCCTTTTTAACGCATCAAACAGAAGACTGTTAAATTAAATTAAATTCGCTGCGAATTTGTAAGTTTATGAGAACAAAAATTGCAAAGTTCCAATTTTCCTTCCCCACCGTAGTTTCACTAAAGTGGTGTCGGATAACATTTCTAATTTAAGTAGCATAATTTGTAGGGTACAAAATGAAAACAACCATCAAACCGTAATAGGACAGCATCATGAATAAAATATCATAACAATATTTTTCAAGTATATTTGCTTACATTAATTTTTTTAAGGTTTCTAAGAAAATAGTTGCCAAAGTCATAACATTTCTAAACAAAAACTATTTCCACAAAATATTTCTAATTTATAGCACAACTTTAAAATAGTCGTAATGTTATATCATGATGGACGACGAAATAATATAAATAACATTATTCCGGTAATACCCCCTCGCTTCGCTCCACAAGTAACAAACTAACTAGTCTATTCCTCTGTGATAATGGGAGTACTCTATAATAATGGGAGGATTCAAGATTGAGGGGCACTAGGGGCACACCCTCTACCACACCTCCAACCACACCATCTCTCGCTACAGTGCACCGGGCCCACATGAGATTTTATTAAATAAAATCTCATGTGGGCCCTGTGCACTGTAGCGAGAGATATGGTGTGGTTGAAGGTGTGGTAGAGAGTGTGCCCCTATCATTTCTATTCAAGATTCACTATCAATGCTACAATAATACTACAGTAAATCGTATAGTATTGTTACTATAGCGTTTAAAAACATTATTGTAGCTCAAACGAGATACTGTAGCATTTAAAAAAATGTTACTACAGTGCTTACAAAAACTGTATTAAAATACATAATTACTGCAGCGGAAATAAAAAAATGGAGCCCGTGCTTTGCACGGGGTGCACACTAGTTATTTTATATGGCAAATCAGCTCAAGAGCTCCAAATGTTGCAAAAATACACAACATTAATGGGTAATTTGCATTTGTTAGGGGAGAGAGTACTAAAAGAAAACTTGAGAAGCGCAAAATGTGTATATACGACACCTTGCGGCAATAGAGGTCAGCGAGCATGGCTCCCCATCCACCCTTGTTGAAGGAGAACTCCACAATGGAGGAGCCAAACAATAC
>NC_033800.1:72877531-72883174 GCF_001876935.1 Asparagus officinalis | reverse complement strand
GTTTTTGCAGATCTCTAGAGCTGACACGCTGTAAAATAAGCACAGTTGGTAACAAACACTTAACAAAGGGTTAGGGTCGGTCAATGATGGGTTACCTAATCTGCGTGCCTCCTCGCTCGGGGATATAGAAAGGCATTTAAAAAAAAAGGAATCTTTTCAGAATGGATATAAAATAATTTTAGAGGGGAAGAAAATTGACAACAAGAAAATTTCTTTTTTGCTATCAATATTTTGGAGGGAAAGAAATTAAGAATATCTATAATTGTTGGGGATTCGAAACAATCAAATCGAACCCTTACCCTTCCGGACCTTGTTAGAAAGTTGAGCAAGAAAGAAATTCACCACAAATCAAAGATAAAAACTTGCAGAAGTAAGAACAAGGGAGAACACACGAATTTAACAAGGTTCTGCAACGTGCCTACGTTCTCGGGAGCCACAACACACAATCTCTTTGATTAATTGAAGAAGGAATACAAGCACTCAAACAAGAGATTAATCTCTCTGATATTCTCTCTCTCTTTTCTCTCTTTCTGATGGTTTTTCACGTTCTTATTACCCCTAGATATATATGAATCTCAGCCCAAACAGAATTCAAAACAGATTAGGAAACTGCCAGCTCGACTCGCGGTCGATCGCCGAACCAGTCGCGGTCGATCGGATAAACGACAGAAACCCAAAACACATACAGGGTATCTCCGGTCAACCGCAGAACCCATCGTGGTCGACCGCAAAAAATCCAGAGACTTTTCTTAGTCGCATGCACGTTCGCGGTCGACTGCCGAGAGCACCGCGGTCGACCGCACTACAGTTTTCCTATTTCCTTCGTTTTGATTCATCTTCTTGATTTCAGCTTCGGCTTCAGCTTTGGGTCTACACTTAGACTAACAATCTCCCACTTGGAGACCAAAATGCCATCAGCGAGTTCACCCGAACTCTTCCTTTCTTCGCAAGTATCTTCTCCTCCTCGAAAAATCCTTTCTTCAATCATCAACATCCCGGCGATCTCGCCGATCCTTCTAGTGTGGCTCCGCCTTCATCTTCTACTCGTGAAGGCCAACTGAAGTTGCGCACAACTTCAGTTTCTCAATGGTGATTGTCTTCATTAACATGTCCGCCGGATTTTGACTCCCCAAAATCTTCATTAAGTGTAACTTTCCGTCTTCAATTAGCGAGCATATGAAATGGTATCGTACGTCGATGTGCTTCGTTCTGGCATGATAAACTGGATTCTTGGTAAGATGTATAGCGCTTTGTCTATCACAATAAACAACTCCTCTCTCTTGCTTCAGATCCAACTATTCCAAGCACCCGTTCAACCAGACCATCTCCTTGCTTGCTTCAGTCACCGCGACACACTCAACCTCGGTTGTAGATAAAGTCACAATGGTCTGCAGACTGAGACCTAGCTCATTGCTGTCGACGCTACCCCGTGATGCTTCGCCTCGTATCATGATCACCAGCGAAGTCCGCATCCATGTATCCCTACAGCACTAACTCCTTCCTCCTGAAACATAGTGGCTTGTTCGTTGCCCCTCTTAAGTACCGCAATATCCACTTCACAGCCTCTCAATGCTGCTTCCCTGAATTTCTTACAAACCTGCTTATAACTCCCACTGCATGGGTAATGTCCGGCCTTGTACAAACCATCACGTACATGAGACTCCCAATGGCCGAAGAATATGACATCCTGCTCATATGCTCACTCTCTACATCTGTCTTAGGCGATTTCTCCTCAGATAACTCGAACTGACTTCCAAGAGGTGTGCTAACAACCTTAATATTTTACATATTGAACCTCTGAAGTACATTCTCGATATATCCATCTTGGCTCAACCTCAACTTCCCTTCAGCTTCATCCCTACTGATTCGCATCCTTAAAATCTGCTTTACTGCACCTAGATCCTTCATTACAAACTTCTTTGCCAGTTGCTTCTTCAAACTATTTATCTCCTCTAAACATGGTCCTGCTACTAACATATCATCAACATATAATAACAATATAATAAAGCTAGACTCGAACCTCTTGAAATAGCAGCAATGATCCGAATTGTATTTTCTGTAGCCATTATTTTGCATGAAGTTATCAAACTTCTTGTACCACTGTCTCAGAGCCTGTTTCAAACCATATAAGCTCTTCTTGAGCTTGCACATCATCTCTTCCTTTCCTTCTTCAATGAAGCCAACATGTTACTTCATATAAATTTCTTCATCTAAGTCACCATGAAGAAAGACAGTCTTCATATCTAACTGCTCATGGAAGAGGTTTTCTATAGCCACCAAGCTCAACACCACCCTGATGGTTGTGAGCTTTATAACAGAGGAAAATATCTCCGTGTAGTCCACTCATTCTCGCTATTGGAACCCCTTTATAACTAATCTAGTATTAAACCTCTTGCTTCCATCACTCTCTTGCTTGACCCGGTAGACCTATTTGTTATACAAGGCCTTTTTCTGTGCAGGTAGCTGTGCTAATTCTCATGTCTCATTAGTGAGTAGAAAATCCATCTCCTCCTGCATCGCATGCTCCCACTGCTGAGATTCACTCACTTGTATAACCTCCTCATAGCTCTCTAGTTCACCGCTATCTGTCAACAATAAGTAATCAAGAGATAAAAGATATCTAGGATTCGGTTTGGGTACCCTAGATGACCTCCTAAGCTCCACGCCCTAGGTAGTTGCTTCTGCACCAAGAGTCTTCTCCATTCTTCGATCAGAATAAACATCATCACCCCTATCTAGAAGTTCCTCTAAATCTATGTACTCGGATCCACCTGCATCCGAAGTGCTGCTCCCACTGCTTTGGCTATCCTTGTCATTTTCCCTATCTTTGTACATCACCTCCTCATTGAATATGATGTCTCAGCTCCTGATGATTTTCCTGTTCTTTTCATCCCAAAGGCGATACCCAAACTCATTAATACTGTATCCAATGAATGTGTACTTCTGTGACTTAGCCTCTAGCTTGTCCCTTACATGATCACTAATATGAACATAAGCCACGCAATCAAATACCCGCAAGTGTGAGAGATTTATCTTCTTTCCACTCCAAACCTCCTCTGGAATCCTAAAATCCAATGTAACTAATGGCTCATGATTAATAAGGTAAGCTGTCGTATGCATCGCATTCGTCCAAAATATCTTAGACAGACCTGCATGTAATCGTATGCTCCCGGCACGCTCCGTCAAGGTCCTGTTCATCCTCTCTGCAGTGTCATTCTGCTGCGGCGTTCCTAGAGTAGTCATCTCTAAGTGAATATCATTCGTAACACATAACCTCTTGAATTCCTCCAGCTCGTATTCTCCATCATTGTCTGATCTTAGACACTTCACCTTCAGACCTGTCTTGTTCTCCACCATGGCCTTCCACTTCTTGAAGACTTCGAATACCTCTGACTTGTGCTTCATGAAGTAAATCCACACCTTCCTCGAGTGATCATCGATAAAGGTGATATAGTATCTCGAACTGCTAAAAGAAGACACACTGACTGGACCTCATATATCTGTATGAATCAATTCTAGCTTATGAGCCTTAGATGGTCTTCCACCCTTCTAGAAACTAACACTCTTCTGCTTCCCAAGGATGCAGTCTTCACAAACCCCGACTTCCACGGAGTCAATCTTAGTTAGCTTTCCTTGTGAATGCAAGATCTTCATCCCTTTCTTGCTCATGTGTCCTAGCATATTATGCCACAGATCTATACTCTTTTTACCAGCTACAATTGCGAGGGTGTCACTCTCATGTGAGGTGAGGTAGAGAGTCCCTAATTTATTACCTCGGGCAACTACCATCGTAGTGTTGGAGATTCTCCATGAATCCCCTGTGAATGTTGAAACATAACCTTCTACTCCAAGCTATCCTACCGAAACAAGATTACTTTTCAGCATCAATACGTGTCCCACGTTCTTCAAGTTCCACTTAGAGCCCTTCATCTGAATCTGCACATTGCCCTTTCCAACAATATTACAGGGCTCATTGTCCCCTAAATATACTTTTCCAAAGTCCCCTGTTACATAATTCTAAAAAAGCTTCTTATTAGCAGTGGCGTGAAAAGAGGCTTCTGAGTCGATGATCCAAGAATCTGAATCGCTGTCCATAGTAAGGATCAAAGCATCCTACACGATATGAGCCTCCTGCTCACCTGCATCCTTCTTTGGACTCTTGCAGACTGAAGACATATGGGTCTCCTGGCCACAGTTCTAACACTTTTCTTTGATAGACCTAACCTTTGAGTTCGACCTCTTCTTCACTGACTTCGACCGATTTCTGTTCTAGTTCCCTTTTTTCTGGCTTCTGCCTCTCTGCTTGAAGTTTAGGGCTGAACCTGAACCTTCCGATTCAGACGTTTTTCTTCTAACCTCCTCGGATAGAATCATACTAACTACCTCACTCAGCTTTAACTTTTTCTTCTCTGCCGAATTTCTGATTACCGTCACACAACCTGCCCAACTATCCGACAACTACAGTAGTAATAAAAGGGCCTACACTTCGTCATCAAAAGTGATGTCTACGGAGATAAGCTGATCAACAATCATGTTGAACTCATTGAGGTGCATCGTGAAGGATCGTCCTTCTGCCATCTTAAGGTTGAAAAGAGTTTTTACCAGATGTACCTAGTTTACTGCAGACGGTTGCTCTTACATCTTCGTGAGCGCTTTCATAAGCTCTACCGTCATCTTCTCCTTCAAGATATTATGAGCTACTATATTGGTGAGCGACAACCGGATTTTTCCTAGAGCCTTCCTATCCAGTATCTCCCAATCATCGTCTGACTCGTTTTTCTTCTGTCCATTATCCTTGCCCATCAACGGGCGATACAATTCCTTCTGGTACAAATAGTCCTCCATTTGTGACTTTTAGTAGGTGAAGTCTGAACCGTCAAACTTCTCGATCTTAGATTTGATTTCTCTGCCATGGTTTTCTAACAAATTACTGAACAAAGCTCTGATACTAGTTGTTGGGGATTTGAAACAATCAAATCGAACCATTGCCCTTCCGGACCTTGCTAGAAAGTTGAGGAAGAAAGAAATTCACCACAAATCAAAGATAAAAACTTGCAGAAATAAGAACAAGGGAAAACACATGAATTTAACGAGGTTCGGCAACGTGTCTACATCCTCGGGAGCCACACCACATAATCTCTTTGATTAATTGAAGAAGGAATACAAGCACTCAAATAAGAGATTAATCTCTCTGAGATTCTCTCTCTCTCTCTCTCATGGTTTTTCACGTTCTTATTAGCCATAGAAAACATATAGATATATATATGAATCACAGCCCAAACAGAATTCAAAACAGATTAGGAAACTGCCAGCTCGACTGGCGGTCGACCGTCGAACCAGTCGCGTTCAACCGAATAAACGACAGAAACCCAAAACGCCTACAGGGTATCTCCGGTTGACCGCAGAACCCATCACGGTTGATCGCGAAAAGTCCAGAGACTTTTCTCAGTCGCGTGCACGTTCGCGGTCGACCGTCGAGAGCACCGCGGTCGACCGCACTGTAGTTTTCCTGTTTCCTTCGTTTTGCTTCATCTTCATGATTCCAGCTTCGGCTTCAGCTTTGGGTCTACACTTAGACTAACAATAATAACTATTGAAACATTGCTACTAGGTGTAAATACTTATCTTATGTAAATCCTCATG
>NC_033800.1:72795507-72875021 GCF_001876935.1 Asparagus officinalis | reverse complement strand
ACTAGAGAATTTGAATGTGGTCTAGTACCACAGACATCATAATGTGTGCTTATGACATATACCGGGGGAAGTCTACAATTCTAGTGGTTGAAACACACCAAAGGGTCCCGAAAAAGACGATACGACTGGTTCTCTAACTGTTTTAGTTGTAAGAAAAGATTCTATCACCTGGTAAAAATCTTTTTACAGTCGTTCTTCTTCAAGTACAGAAGAGGAGAAGATTGATTCGATTTCTCCTTTGTTTAACGTGGGTTTGATGTGGCGATGAGATGCCTCGCTTGATGCTTGTGCCGAGCTTACTTCTCGTCGACGATCGGAGCAAGATTGCTTCAAATCCCCAAGGGAGAATTAGTCTCTTGTTGAGTGCTTAAGCCGCCGCTTGTGGCGTGGCTGCTGTTGGTTCTTGACGTACGTGCGTCTAAGTGCTCTCTAAGCGTTGTCTAAGTGCATCTCTCCGCGTGAGTGTCCTTCATAGCTGCTTACGGCTATTTATAGGCCATTAGGATATAACTGACGTTGAGATCATGGGATCATGAGCGTAACTGACTCCTTTATTTTAGCTCACGTGGGCTGATTGGTTCATCATAGCTGTTAGCCTTCTGGCGTCGAGCTTCACTTGATGAGATGAGCCTTGCTGGATGGCGAGGTTCATCTGATGAGATGAGCCTCACTGCGTGACGAAGTTTGTCTGATGAGGTGAGTCTTGCTGCGTGGTGAGCCTCGTCCTTGAATGAATTACATCTTCTGAAGGAGTTTCGTCTCCTGAAGGAGCTTCGTCTTCAATGACGAGCTTTCTTTTCTGAAGGAGCTTCGTCTCTGGGCGAACTTCGTCTACAATGACGAAGTTCGTCTTCTGAGGGGTGAGGTGCTGGTAGTCTCGTCTTAGCCAAGACGGCCCTTATTGACCGAGATGAGTTTCGTCATTGTGACGACCTTCATCATCCTTGTAGTGAGCTTTGATACTCTTTTGTCTCTTGGTATTTTTTAGTGCCTACAAGACCCCTTTAAAGTTTTCAGACCCAAATTAGGTTACATGGGTTTGGAATACTTTAAACTCTTTGGCTATGACGAGCTTGGTTTGCACGATGAGCTTGGCCTATTGGTGCACTTCAACGCTTCGGGGCGAACTTCATGGTTTCAGATAGATTTTGTCATTTCTGGGCGAGCCTCGACACTTCAAGACGAAGTTCATCTACTTGTTGAGTCTCGTCGCTCCACACGAGCTTCGTCAGACCCATGTGGGACTGTCAATTACGTCCATCAGCATTAAATGCCAAGCACTTTCATCATTGCGCTTTTTTAGGCCAGATGAACAACCGCCAACTGGAGCCTCGAGATCTGCGGAGCGGATCTCGGCCGTTGATTCAGTTTTCCCGCATATATATAGGCGAGCACCCCTAACGAAGTTGATTCATCTTCTTCAAGTTTTCAAACCCTTAGTTGTTTCGACTACAAAGCTTTCGCTTTCAATTCACTTTCTTTCTTCTTCAAAGCTTCAAGCTTTCCTTCCTTTGTTTTTTTGTCTAGATCCATGGCCCCAAAAATCGCCACAGGCAAAGGCAAGGGCAAGAAGGTAGCTAGCTCTTCAGGCGATGTTGCCGCCCCTTTACCTATCATCTCAGGTAAGATCCTCATCGGGTTGAACTTTCATTGCACAATCGAACGCAAAATTTGCGTTAGAGTGTTAGACCCTAGAGGGGGGGGGTGATTAAGGTCTTATGCTAATCTAATCCGATTTTATGCCAATTAAAACTATTTAACAAGTTATACTAAAGTATAAAATACAACAAGATACATGAGCTAGGATAGACAATATGAACTAATAAATATATCCTAGCAATGAGATATTATAAATATATGAGCAATGATATATAAACAACACAAGCGTAAAATAAACATAAATAAAACAAGAGTGATAGTGTGCAAATAAACAATAAAAACACACAATATGATCACGGAGTTCAGACCTTCCGTCCTACGTCTCTACTCCCCACTCCCGGAGAGAAATCCACTAGGTTTTTTACGCTTATCCGAATAACATTTACACCTCACACTCGGTTTTCTAGCTAACCGAAAACTTTACAATCACCACTCTTGCAATCCCACTCTACACCCTCTCAAGTGTTGGAACTAGACGTGTCTCCCTCAAGTGCTCGGATATAACCTCTCCCTAGGTTCGTCAACCGACGCTACTCCTCTTGGGACGATCCCCGACTCTCGCCACACACTTCTCTCGGTATACAAGTGTATTACAAAGTGGTTCTCACAATAAGCACAAATATAATAAATGATTGTTCTCTAATATGGATGAGAACACAATAAAAGCTCACACTCAATTATTACAACTCTCACCAACCCAAATATATAATGTATGCAAATACAATAAGCTCAAGTGGGTGTGTGTAAGAAATGAGTGAAATCAAATCAACTAAACTCAATTGAAAATACTAGCTTAATGAAAATGATAAACAACAAAGAATTAATACAAAGCTAGTATTGAGTTTAGAAATCTTCTCTGAAAAATAAGATGGAGAGATGGATTAAAATGAAGCCCAAGGAACGTAGATGATCTCATCCACTTGTGTAAAACTTTTTCACAAACAAAACTCTTTTAAACAAACACTAAACAAACTTAAACCCTTGTTAAACTCTTGTTTAAAAACTTCTTGGATGCCCTTGAAAGATGAGAGCAAGGGGGTATTTATAGCCTCCCAAAACCTCAGCCAAAAACCCCAAAGGAAAATACCAAAAAGCCCAAGAATCAGAAATCCGATTCTGTACCAAAATGTCCGTTGGGGTGAACGACGGTCGACCGTGAAAATCTCGCGGTCGACCACGAGCCACTTTCGAGGCTCAGAAAATTCCAGAAACTTTGACGGTCGACCGTGGCAGTCGACCGTGAAAGTTGCTGTTGACGTTTAAAAATATCAAACAAATTCTAAAAAATATGAAACTTTGGGAGATGATTGTAGAAATGATAATAAACATGCTACAAAAACTGATTTTCAAAAAGAACCTCCCAAATAAAAAATATCATTATTTTATAAAATAGTCCAAAACATGAAAATGTGAACATATGAGTTTTAACATTTTAGCTTAATCATGTTTTGAAACAATACAAAATGATTTTATAGACTTGAAGAAAGATGTAAACTATTGTTATGAAGTCTATAAATAATGAATATAATATTTTATCANATATATATGCATAGAAACCAAAGCTTATATATATATATATATATATATATATATATATATACAAAGAAACCAATAAAATATGTGTGCATATTATATTGAGCTTAAAGTACCAACACACATAATATAACACCTAAACTAAATGTTACCCAAGCAATATTGATCTTCAATAAGCTTGACTTAGTACACTTGCGGATAAAGGTTGAACTTGGATCTTGAACTTGAATTGCAAGGCTTCAACCACTATATCCGCCAACCTCCATTTGATATGATCGTGAATGTTCGATTCCATCCATCCTCTAACTTGTTGTTTGTCTATAATAAATAAGAAAACATAAATACTAGACAAACAACATTAGTGGTAAATTGTTTGTTAAATATTATCAAAACAAAGAGGCCAACAATCTCCCCCTTTTTGATGATGACAAACAATTTACAAAAAGGATATATGCATGAAAGGAAATGAATATATAATATTGTAATTATCATGCATATAAACAAAAAGAATATACTCACAATATTTCTCCCCTTTTGACAACATCAAAAATGGGAAAACCATATAGATGAAAGAGAGCGAAAGCTCCCCCTATCAATATACATGGGTGAAAATAAAAATATAGGGATTGCTCCCCCTATTAAAATACCATATGAAGTGAATGCAATAAGGATCATGGCAAGACATGTGAGCAAGCAAAAATTTGCTAAACAACTCACATGCAAAAGAACAATAAGAACACATGTGTATATATAACATCATGAAGGGTGTTACAAAGATTTTAAGACGTATATATACAAACCAAACATTTATCATACTTGCCCTAAAGAGATAAAATGAGGATCCAAAAAGACATCATTAAAAAAATGTTTATGAAGGAGGATCCATGAAGGAAAAAAATTTGATTATATGTAGGGGGAAAAGGAAACAAAATCAAGAATGTATATTTTCAAAATAAATCATAACAATGTATGGATTTATGAAATCAAAAGAAGAAGAACATGAGAATCATGTAAAAAGTTTTCAAATGAAAACAAATCAATCAAAAGAAATCATAAATCAAAGTTTATATCCAAAAACGATGTTTGATCAATAAAGAAAATTTTCTTTGTAGGACTTGATCAAACCACTCATAGAATACATTATAAAGCATATTTAAAATTTAAATCATCTATTTGTGCTATATAATGAATTCAAACGAACAAATCAAAACAAAATTTTCATAGTTCGAAAATAAGATTACAAAACATACAAGAATCATGAACTATAAGCAATCATATTTAAAAGTATAAAACCAATTCATCATAGATTTTCACAAAACAAGAGAGGCAACTATATCTAGCTCTTGAGCTAGTATCAACCCATATAAACATTTTAGCACCCGGTAAAAAAGGTTTGGGAATAAACACCCAATAAACCCGGAGGGTTATATAAACACAAACCTCTCATCAAAACAAAACTAATAATCATGAAAACAAAAGATTTGATCAAAGAAAAAGAATTGTTTTCATGTTCAAAATTTTAAAGTATAATTTTTCAAAACCAAGAAAAAAGAAAAAATAAAAATACTAAAATTCTTGGTTTAAAATCAAATTTGTTTTGGTACCCAAGTATTCTTGGTACCAAAAGGTTTAGGGACATGACCCTATCTATAAAGCTCAAAGCCCTAGGGTTATGAACTCGTTTGGGCACATGTGGTATACTAACACGGTCAAAGCAATAATCACTCAAATAACCCTTCTGATTATAATTTGTGCAATGAAAGAGATCCATTTGTTTTTGTGGACTATTAGCTCGTGCACGGGAATCATTTGCAAATAAAGATTGTCTTTTAGAAATATTTTGCAAATGAGAAACATCATTAAACAAAGATGGTCTTTTTGGAGCAAATTACAAATTTGGAGCATTTTGCAAATCAAAACAAATTTAGCAAGATGTCCAAACCTACCACAAATATCACATTTAAACACATGTGGTCTACTAGAAACATTTGGCAAATGTGATTTTCTTTTCAAATCAAAACAATATTTGGCCAAATCATGTGGTCTACTAGAAACATTTGGCAAATGTGATTTTCTTTTCAAATCAAAACAATATTTGGCCAAATGACCAAACGACCACAATGATCACACTTGAACACACTAGCATGCTTATGATGAACTTTGTGAGAATGAGCATGTGAATGTGTAAGTGTACAAGATGAATAAGCTACATGAGATGCACAAGGAGCATTAGAATTCTTATGTTTATGTGCATAATAGCAAAACTTAGCTAAATGGCCTTTACGGCCGCAAATAGAGCACTTGTAAACTTTACTATATATGCGTGCATAATGAGTAGATGATTTTAACTTAGACTTGGCACACATATCCATAAGATTCTTATGATTGTTAATGCATGTAGTTAGAGTTGAATCTAAAGAGGAAATGCGATTTTTAACAACATTCAACTCATCATTTGGCACATATGCATTAACATTAGAAGTCGAACATTCATCATTTGGCACATATGCATTAACATTAGAAGTCGAACATAAATAGTTATTTATAAAAGAAGCAGTATTATTTTTTATGTAATAGTTATTTATAAAAGAAGCAGTATTATTTTTTATGTTCTCTACTTCTAATGTGGCATTATCTTTTTTATGAGATAAGCTAGTTATATATGTGGTTAATTTTTCATTTTCCAAAATTAACATGTCATTGTTTTTTTAAGCATGGTATTTTCTTTTGCAATGACATCCAATTTTGACACTAACTCCTCATGATCGGATTCTAAATTATCATGCTTGCTTTTTAAATCAATAAAATCTTTATGCAATTTGTTATAGGTATGTAATAATTTTTTACTAGCACAAGCAAGTTCATCACTAGATAAATCATTAATGGATTCGAACTCGCAAACCTCACTAGGGCTATCGTCTAGTGTCCGTGTGCATGATAAGGCTCCAATATTACTTGAGGAAGAATCCGCCAGAATCCTTTAGATCTCCTCCAAGTTACCATGATGTGCTTCTATGAATATCCACAATTTGTAAGCACTATCAAAATGAGCAAGCTTGTTAGAAATAGAAGAATCAAGTGCATTAAGCATATATTCTAACACAATCTTGTTCATGGTAAATAATCTTTTGTCATTTTTACTCTACTTGGATTTCTTCATAGTGGGTACAATATAAGCATTATCAATAATTCCCCATAAATTAATATTTTTAGATTTCACAAAATGATAGAGTCTTTACTAAAAAGATCCCATTTTTATGACCAAACGAAGTCCTAGGCGAGCCTCCAAAACGACCTACTCCTCCAATTAGTCCAAGCATAGCCCGAGCTCTGATACCACTTGTTGAGCACTGCGGAAGCCAAACAACCAAACCAACATGCTACGAGAAATCAAATCAAACGAACGTCGAGAGAAGGCCAAACAAACCAAATCAATGTCACAAACACAAACAACCAATTTTAACGTGGTTCGGCAAGTTGTCTACGTCCACGGGGCAAGAAGGGGATAGGTTTTTCACTAATAGAGAAGAAGAATACAAACTGAGATTACAAATTACTCAAACTCACAAATTAATCTCAACAACAAATCTCTAATTCTCTCCAAACAAAACCCTAACCAATAGCTCAGAAAATACCTCTTTTCTGTGCTCCAAATATCCTCAATTTTCTTCTCAATTCTCTCTTCCAATTGTTTCATATATATAGAAATCCTAAAATCATAAACATACTTCTTCCAATTGTTTCATATATATAGAAATCCTAAAATCATAAACATACTAGGAATTCTAAAACAAAAAATAAAACAGATTAGAATCCTAATAACTCGTTACCAAAATAGATTTGAAATTATGTTACCAAAACAGATTAGGAATCCCAATAACCTGTTACCAAAACAAATTAGGAAACATATTAGGAACCTGCTATCCAACATGTTATACAGCGTTTGACCTCTCCTTCCACAACATAATTGACAAAATTTTTGACTTAGAAGTAGAATCTATTAGATACACTGAAAAATGCTCGAGATCAAACATTTCATAGCCATTTTTTCAATAATTGAAAGAAAGACATACTTATATGATTGGTATAAAAGTTAAAAGAATCAGTTCCGCCTATTTGCACATATTACTTTACTATTAATATTATTATTCTGTTCTCAGCTATCCTGTGGCGATTCTTGTATACATATATATACAAATATGACACAATAACAATATTCTAAATCGATGAATTTAAACTCTTCATCTTTAACACTACTCTAGCTTTATTAATTAGAAATATTCTCACAAATTGAAACTATAGTAAAAACTGAAGACTATCATAAATCATATCATATCATACTCTCTTTAAAAGTACGAGTTCGGACAAATCTTTCTATGATCAATATTACTCTTATTTTTTTAATATTATATTATTATCCTAATCTATTCTAATTATCTTAGCTTCTTTGAATTGGTAACTAAATGATTTATTCTATTCATAATGCGACTTAATATGTTATTGGATAAAAAGGATATGTTTTATACAATTCAAATCCTTTACTTATTTCAGTTCATAGAGAAATCTAAAAAAACATATGCTAGCGAGCACCTAAAAGTTTTTGGACATCGTAAAAAATATTCTCTAATTTTTATAATTACAAACATGCCCCTACAAATTTAAAATTCTATTAAAGCATCTTGAAACTTATAAATTTTACTTATTTCAATTTAGTAAAAAATCTAAAAAACATATGCTAGCTAGAAAGTAAAAGTTTTTTCCTTTGGAGAAAATATCTTGTAAGTTTTAAAAATTATAAAAACACCCCTAAAATTCAAATTTTATAAAAAACACCTTAAAATTTTTAAACCTATAAACACACTAAAAACCAACAAATAACACAAACAACCCCCGAAAATTTATGAAGTTAACAATACACACTTTGAACATTTTACAAATTATAAAATAAAACCCTTAAAATTATAAAATTTATAAAAATCCTGATAATTTCTAACCTAACAATACATTGAAAATATAGGAATAACAAATATCATCTACATAATTTATAATTTATAGAAAACACCCTTAAAGTTTCAAAAATTACAAACAAACTTTTAAAATTCCAAATTTATAAAAAACACCCTGAGAGTTTCAAATTAATTAGTAAATTGAAAGCATAGGAATTATAAATAGTCTATAAATAATTTACAATCTGTAAAAAATGCCTATAAGTTTAAAAATTGCAAAAAACCACTAAAATTCCTAATTTATAAAAAAAACACCATGAGAATTTATAACCTATAGACACTAAAATGAATATGCAAAATTACTAACAATCCCTAGAAAATTATTTTTTTTTTAAAAATATCATACACCTCTTTAATTAATATGTTATTGGATAAAAAGGATATGTCTCATATAATCAAATCTTTTACTTATTTCAATTCATAAAAAAATCTAAAAATCATATGCTAGCCAGCACCTAAAAGTTTTTGGACTTTGTAAAAAATATTCTCCAAGTTTTTTAAATTACAAACATGCCCCTACAAATTTAAAATTTTATTAAAGCATCTTGAAACTTATAAATTTTACTTATTTTAATTTAGTGAGAAATCTGATAAACATATGCTAGCTAGAAACTAAAAGTTTTTGAACTTTAGAAAAAACATCTTTTAAGTTTTAAAAATTACAAAAACACCCCTAATTCAAAATTTATAAAAAACACCTTAAAAATTTTAAACCTATAAACACACTAAAAACCAACAAATAACATAAACAACCCCTAAAAATTTATGAAATTTACAATACACACTTTGAACATGTTACAAAGTGTAAAATAAAACCCTTAAAATTATAAAATTTATAAAAATCCTGATAATTTCTAACCTAACAGTACATTGAAAATATAAGAATTACAAATATCATCTACATAATTTATAATTTATAGAAAATACCATTAAAGTTTTAAAAATTACAAATAAACTTTTAAAATTAAAAATTTACAAAAAACACCCTGACAGTTTCAAATTCATTAGTAAATTAAAACATAGGAATTATAAATAGTCTATAAACAATTTACAATATGTAAAAAATGCCTATAAGTTTAAAAAATTGTAAAAAGCCACTAAAATTCTTAATTTACAAAAAAACAGCATGAGAATTTATAACCTCTAAACACTAAAATGAATATGTAAAATTACTAACAACTCCTAGAAAATTAATTTTTTTTAAAATATCATACACCTTTTTTAAGTATAGGTTTAGGAAAAAAATTTATGGTAAATATTATCCATAACTTTTTTAAAAATAACATAACTAATTAAAGATCTATTAAATTTGAAATTTACAAAAAAACACCGTTAAAGTTTAGTACATTTCAAATTACCCCTCCAAAATTTGAATTTTTTTAATGATTTTTGGTAATTCCTTGATTTCAATGTAATGTTTAATAGTTTTATGTATTTATAAATTATAAAATTTTAGGGTATTTTTTATAATTTTTAAAACTTTAGAGGGTGTTTGTTTTGTAGTTTTCTAATTTTTATTGTGTTTTCAGTGTAATGCACACATATCTGCACTGCTCATGTATAATTTACAAATTAGTTCTTAATTTGACATATTAAATTACTTTTTTTGTTTAAATTTATTCTTTGACTTTTAGACTATGTAATCACTATATCACCATTCTAGCGTAGAAATGACCTCACTCTAAATGGATTCAAACTAATGTTTGAGTTGAACTGAAGTATATATTATTGCTACAATGTATATATATATTTTTAAGAAAATGATATCAACACTTTTTAAATAGAAGAGAATATTATAATCTTTGATATTATAAAAACTAAATATAGTCAATTGAGTGATTAGAAAAAGAAAACTTATATCAGAAAAGTATGAATAATAAGATAAAGAGGAAAGGTAATAGCATGGACAACAATACTACAAGTAGCAAACTACAATGTAAGTTAACATATTTTGTGGAGCCCAGCTACTGGCTATAATCATCGAGGTTTCATATATATACTTTATAATTTATTAAAAAGGGTCATATAATATTATATAATAAAATTAATTTAATACTTAATATATATATCCGTATCCGATTTTAGTAGATATGGATATGAATTTTCCTTACTGAGATATATCCTTATTCGTATCCATATATGAGATGTGTAAGCGGATATGGATATGGTAAGTATTATATCTGAACCGTATCCAGACAAAATACACCCCTAATCTTAACCCTTTTGCATATTTTGTGTTGCCAAACTATGAAGATAATTCACATTATTCTATGTGAAGATTTTGCATTTGACACAGTAATAAGAAATTAACTCTTCTTAACTTCTTACTTTTTCTAGTTGCTGAACGACTTAGTCTTTAGTGGCTTTTTTTGGGTAGGTAGATTTTTTCAAAGCTTTCGATTGTGTAAAGTGGGATTTACTCCTCATCCTCCTCAAAGCCAGAGGCTTCAGTGACATATGGTGCACCTGGATTCTCAATATCCTATCCTCAGCTAAGTCTGCTGTCTTAGTTAATGGTTCACCTACCGCTTTCTTTCGATGTCATCGGGGTCTTAAACAGGGTGACCCCTTCTCCCCCCTCTTATTCTTGCTGATAGTAGATGTCATGAGCAAGATGATCTCTGCCAGTGCTCTCTCTGGAGATCTCTTTGACCTCAAACTGAAAGGGGAACTAAATAATATTAGAACCCTTCAGTTTGCAGACGACACCCTCATCTTTTGTAGAGCCACACGTAAAGACATTCATACTCTCAAAACCATCCTCCATATTTTTGGTCTTATCTCTGGCCTATCCATGAACCAGTCCAAAACTCATCTCCACTATCTCGGTAGAATTCCCAACAAGGGTATCTCTCTTGCTGACAGTCTAAACTGTTCTCTTGGTACCCTTCCATTCTCTTATCTCCGTCTTCCTCTCAAAAGGGGTTCTCTCTCCAAAAGAGAGTGACAACCTCTCCTCGACTCCTTTTCTAAAAAAATTTCTCTGTGGAAACACAAATCCCTGTCAATAGGTGGTAGACTCACACTTCTAAATTCTATTCTATCATCTGTTCCTCTATACTATATGTCTTTTTTTAAGCTCCCATCCTGGCTCATCAAGGCCATCGACAGAATTAGAAGAAAATTTCTTTGGGGTTGCTACCCCCAAACCTCCAAACCCAAAAGTCTTATCAACTGGGGCATTGTTTGTAAACCTAAGGTTAAGGGGGGTTTAGGGGTCATCAATTTGCACTCTTTCAATCAGGCCCTCCTCTCCAAATGGTTATGGAAAATCAGTGTCAACTCCTTCCTTAGCAAGGTCATCTGGTCCATATACCCCTCTAACTCCTCCAACCCATTAGTAAGCCCTCCTAAGGCTTCGGCTTCTAACTTGATCAAAGATCTTTTTGCTATTCACGACTCTTTCTTTAGCCAGGCTCAGTGGAATATAGGTGACGGCTCTTCTTGTGGATTCTGGCATGATAAATGGTTGGGTGTTAACACCCTTAGGAGCTTGTTCCCAAGAGTCTATCATCTTGCCTTCTCTCATACCAGCTCAGTTCTCTCCCAAGGTGCCTTCATTAATAATGCGTGGAAGTGGCACCTCATCATCAGGAGAGGTAACACCCCGGAAAGTAGAGAAGACATCAACCTTCTGTACTCCCTTCTTGATCAAGCTAAGGTTCCCGTTTCTCAAGCTCAGGATCAGGTGTGCTGGCCTCTTCATCCATCTAGAGAATTCATTGTGAACTCATGTTACAGATTCCTTGTATCAGGGGGTACCACATTCCATTTATTCAAACTCATTTGGAAATCTCCTATTCCTCATAAGGTCAAGATTTTTCTCTGGATTCTTTGTCATCAGAAGCTTCAAACGAAGGACGTGTTGACTAAAAAGGGTTAGATTGGCGACATTTCATGTCCATTATGCAATTCTGCTAATGAGACCCATGATCACCTTTTTACCAAATGTTCAGTTATTAAAGATATTTGGTCTTTGATCGCCCCCAACCACCATCCTGACGTATGGCCGCAAGATATGTCTGTGCTTCTTTCTGGGTCTCTTGATCATTCCATTGACTATCGTATCAGATGCATATGGAGAGTTTTACTACCTAGCTGCTGCTGGAGAATTTGGTTTAGCAGAAACAATAAGATTTTTAATGGTGTAGTTTCTTCTCCATTGATCATTGCATCTCATATTGCACATTTCATCTTGTTCTGGACAGGAGCAACATCGAGCAGAAGGGCAACAAAAATGCACAAAGTGGCGATCAGTCTCGGTCTGAAGGAATTAGCCAAAGTTGCCAAGGATGATGGAGTTGGTGCCAACTTCTAATAGGATCATCAGCCTCTTTGCTCCTTTTTTGGGCTTTGGTTCTAGCAGTAGTTGCTATGTTTTGTAATATCTTATCAAACTTTCCCTAGAAACTAGACTGTGTATGCTCTCGCTTTATGGGATGTTCGGAACCATTCTTGATCTGGTTTGGTGGGTGACGACAAGGTCCGCTTCCCACCGATCATATCATCTATTGGTTCTCATCATCCTCATCTTTTGGTTTGTCATGTATTTTTTTCCATCCCTTTTTTAATATATATATACATATAAACAGGGAACCTCTCCCTGTTTTTCTGGTTCTCAAACTTTCCCTAGAAACTAGACTGTGTATGCTCTCGCTTTATGGGATGTTCGGAACCATTCTTGATCTGGTTTGGTGGGTGACGACAAGGTCCGCTTCCCACCGATCATATCATCTATTGGTTCTCATCATCCTCATCTTTTGGTTTGTCATGTATTTTTTTCCATCCCTTTTTTAATATATATATACATATAAACAGGGAACCTCTCCCTGTTTTTCTGGTTCAAAAAAAAAAGCTCAGCCTAGTTTCGTGCCCAACAGGTCTTGTACGCATGCATAATAAAAGTAAAATTAATTATAGTCTAGTACCTTGTGATATAAGCGTGACCATAAAGTTTAGGGATCTATATGAATAACACTGAGGTTGCTAACTTACATCGTTCAAAATCTAACAGTTTCTTAACACTGTTTTGTTGGATTTAATCTAATAAATCTAATTGTGGGCACATATGATTAATCAATATGTATTGCTATCTTTTAGGATAACCCACTAAAGTGATCAATCAAGTTGGGTTAATGGATATTTAAATAAGTCATGGGGTTATATGTGCAGATACCAGGTTGTAATTGTGATTTATTGAGGGGCCAAATTACAAAAGTACAACATCTATAAATAAGGGGTTATGGTCCCTAATCTAGGGTTACATTATCTAATTCTCTTCACCCCCATATAGAGAGAGAAATTCGGCTATAGAGAAACCCTAAGGTTAGAAGATCCAAAACCCAAATCAAGTTTTCTTTAATGGATTCAGGTATAAGCTTCCGCTCTTTTGATTCTTGTTAATCTCTTCGAATTAATCATTGGCTTAATGTTTTAGATCTCAAGTTTTATGATTCAGATCTAACAAGTGGTATCAGAGCCTCCTTTGATTAATTCTTAGGGATTTAAGTTTTAAAATTGGGTTTTTTGATCTTAAATCTCTGGTTTTTTGGTTAAGATCTGTTCTCGGATGAACAACAACGTATTTTTTTGGGATTTTCTTCGATTTTTTGGGATTTTCTTTGATTTTTTAGGATCTGAATCAAGAAATTTTTTCCGATTCTGGATCTGATTTTGAAAATAAAATCGAGGAATTTTTGGATTTTTTGGGTTTGATCTTCGGTCTCATGCTCCTCGCCGGCGAACCTTTGCTGGCGGCCTCGCTCTCGACTCCGACGGTGACGGCGGCGTCAGGTAACCCTAGGGTTTCGACCTCTTGGGTGCCGGAGCAATGGCGGCGGCGGTTTTAGTTTGAAACTCTAAGGGTTCGTGCGATTAATCGTGGCAAAAATTAAGGAGGTGGTTACCTCAACCGAACTTAGCGTTCGTTATAAGGTGAACGTCGAGCTCAAATTTTAACGAACTTCGCGTTCGTTCTCATGTGAGCCTCGCGCTCAACTCAAGTGAGCCTCGCGCTCAAATTTTAACGAACTTCGCGTTCGTTCTCAGGTGAGCCTCGCGCTCAACTCAGGTGAGCCTCGCGCTCAATTTTAACGAACTTCGCGTTCGTTCTCAGGTGAGCCTCGCGCTCAATTTTAAAATGAACTTAGCGTTTGTTCTTAAGTTGAGCCTCACGCTCAAATCTCAGGTGAGCCTCGCGCTCAATTCAAGTTGAGCCTCGCACTCAGATCTCAGGTGAGCCTCGCGCTCAGCTCTAAGGTGAGCCTCGTGCTCAATTCAAGTCGAACCTCGCGTTCATCTTTCAAACGAACATCGCGTTCGTTCTGTGTTCATTTTTTAACGAACCTCGCGTTCGTACTTAAGTGAGTCTTGTACTCAATACAGTCGAACCTTGTGTTCGAAGTCAAGCGAACTTCGTGTTCACTATGGTTAAGCCTCGGCTTTTCATGGGTCCACTTTGGTATACTTAATTTATTCAATTAAGTTATGGGCCCTAATTAAGCTATGAGACCCTAATTATGTTTTTTGGAAATTCAGTTGATTTAAATTAAAACCTGTTAATTTAAATCTAATTTGTTTTTTTAATCAATTATTTAATTCAAATATTATGACACTAATGTATTAAGGTTGTCTCTCACTCCAATTGATTAATTGAAACAAGAAGTTGCCAAAGTAACCTCTCTTGTGTAGATTGTTCATGAGGAATGTGAGATGTTTGTGTGTATGCTTTCGTGTAAATATTTAATCGGCCCAAAGGAAGGTTAATATTTATTTAGACTGTATACACATCTGCGATGATAAGCGTGTGACAATTATAAGGTTTACATGTGAATAATGAATCGATCCAAAGATAGTTTCATTATTTGACATGAGTTATTGTCAATGTTTGATCATTGCAACAAGATATCACTTACAAGTTAATATTACTGTCCAAAGACTTGATATTAATGTTGTGCCAGATATCTTGGATGGGATTCGTCATTATTTGAATTTTATTGATTAATAATTATGGTTATTGATGTGAGCACTTTTGTTTTATTTCAGCTAATGCATCTGCTGTAACAATTTCTGCTAACATCAATTCAATTCCCATGCTAAATGGGACAAATTTCAAGGTTTGGAAAGAGAACATACTAATTGTTCTTGGCTGCATGGATCTTAACTATGCATTAAGAACTGAACAACCCCAACCTCTCAATGCGCATAGCACTCCTGATGCAAAGAAGGAGTATGAGAAGTGGGAGCGTTCAAATCGCATGAGTCTTATGATCATTAAGCGCGGCATTCCGGAAGCCTTCAGGGGCATAGAATCCGAAGGGATTTCTAAGGCCAAAGATTTCCTTGCCGAAATTGAGAAGCGTTTTGCGAAAAACGATAAGGTAGAAACAAGCACGCTCTTAGCTCGCTTTATTTCAATGAAGTATAAGGGCAAAGGAAATATCAGGGAGTACATTATGGAAATGTCTCATATTGCTTCAAAGCTTAAGGCACTTAAACTCGATCTTTGTGATGAGTTATTAGTGCATCTGGTTTTTTTGTCTCTTCCTGCACAATTCAATCAGTTTAAGGTCAGTTATAACTGCCAAAAGGAGAAATGGACTCTAAATGAGCTCATTTCATACTGTGTGCAAGAAGAAGACATGTTGAAGCAAGATAAGACAGAAAGTGCTCATTTGACCTATGCCTCTAAGGATAAGGGCAAGAAAAGAAAGAATGATAATGAAGCTGCTAAGGGTCCAGTTCAGAAGAAACAACATAAGGATAATCAGGGTTGTTTCTTCTGTAAGAAGCCTGGACATGTAAAGAAGGACTGTACAAAATATCACGCCTGGCGTGCTACTAAGGGTATGTTCCTTACTTTGGTCTGTTCTGAGGTTAATTTAGCTTCAGTACCTAGAAACACTTGGTGGTTAGACTCTGGTGCTACTACTCACATAAGTGTTTCTATGCAGGGTTGCCTGAGCTACCGAAAGCCAAGTGATGTTGAAAGACACATCTTTGTGGGCGACGGTCAATCGGTAGATGTAGAAGCAATTGGGCATTTTAGGTTGCTATTAGGAACTGGTTCTTATTAGGACTTAAAAGATACTTTTGTAGTACCGTCTTTTAGACGGAATTTGGTTTCTGTTTCTGTATTGGACAAATCAGGTTATTCTTGTTCATTTGGAAACAGTCAATTCCGTTTATCTTTTAATTCAAATGTTGTGGGAACCGGTTACTTGAGTATTTATGACAACCTATATTTGCTTGATACAATTGCTTCTTCTAATGAATCCTTGCATGTGGAATCACGTGGTACTAAGCGTAAATTAAATAAGGAAAATTCGGCGACATTATGGCATAAGCGCTTAGGTCATATCTCAAAAGGTAGAATTGAGCGTCTTGTGTCTGATGGCATTTTGGATTCCCTTGATTTTTCGGACTTCAACGTATGTGTTGAATGTATCAAGGGAAAACAGACTAAAGTTAAGAGATTAGGTGCCAACAGATCTTCGGATGTCTTAGAATTGATACATACTGATATTTGTGGGTCATTCCCTTCGGCATCCTGGAGTGGTCAACAATATTTTATATCATTCATAGATGATTACTCACGTTATGGGTACCTATATCTCATTCATAAAAAATCTGAGTCTCTGGACATGTTCAAAGCCACGTTATGGGTACCTATATCTCATTCATAAAAAATCTGAGTCTCTGGACATGTTCAAAGCCTATAAAGCTGAAGTTGAGAATCAACTCAACAGAATAATTAAAACCGTTAGATCTGATCGTGATGGTGAGTACTATGGTAGATATGATGGTTCAGGTGAACAACGTCCAGGACCATTTGCTAGATACCTAGAGGAATGCGGTATCGTCCCACAGTACACTATGCCAGGTTCACCTAGCATGAATAGTATAGCTGAAAGACGAAACAAGACTCTTAAGGATATGGTAAGAAGTATGATTGCTCATTCTTCTTTACCAGAGTCACTCTGGGGAGAAGCACTTAAGACAGCAGCTTACATTCTGAACAGAGTACCAAGTAAAGCAGTTGCTAAAATACCTTATAAGGTTTGGACTGGTCGAAAGCCCAGTTTAAAGCACTTACATATTTGGGGATGTCCAGATGAGACAAGGCCTTATAGGCCAAATGAAAAGAAATTGGACTCCAAAACAGTTAGCAGCTACTTTATTGGGTACTCTGAACGCTCTAGGGGCTATAAGTTTTATGATCCCATACTAAGGAATATTTTTAAGATGAGAAATAAGGTTAGAGACATTGCTTTTGAAGAGGAATTGGCTTCAGACCCAATCCATTCAGTTACTTTTGACAATATTCAGGTTACTATACCTGTTGTTGCTCAAGAATTAAATCAGGAACCTCAAGATGATAATATTGAACAACTCCCTGTTCCAGAAGAACAAACTCAACAACCTCAAGAACCAGTTTCATTAAGGAGATCCACGAGAGAAAGGAGAAATGCTATTTCGGATGATTACTTTTGACAATATTCAGGTTCCTATACCTGTTGTTGCTCAAGAAGTAAATCCGGAACCTCAAGATGATAATGTTGAACAACTCCCTGTTCCAGAAGAACAAACTCAACAACCTCAAGAACCAGTGCCATTAAGGAGATCCACGAGAGAAAGGAGAAATGCTATTCCGGATGATTATATTGTATTTCTCCAAGAACATGAGGAAAGTAGTGGAATGTTAGAAGATGATCCAATCAACTTCTCTCAGGCCATGAAAAGTTCTAACTCTCAACAGTGGATTGATGCCATGAATGAAGAGTATAAGTCTATGCAAGACAATAAGGTTTGGGAACTTGTCCCATTGCCAGAAGGTGCAAAACCAATTGGTTGTAAATGGATTTTTAAAACCAAGCGGGATGCAAACGGTAATGTGGAGAGGTATAAGGCGCGTCTTGTGGCTAAAGGCTATACTCAAAAGGAAGGCATTGATTATACAGAGACTTTCTCTCCGGTTTCATCGAAAGACTCTTTCAGAATAATCATGGCACTTGTTGCTCATTATGATCTTGAGTTACATCAGATGGATGTTAAGACTGCATTTCTCAATGGAGACATTGATGAGATGATTTATATGGTGCAACCAGAAAACTTTGTGTCAGGAGACCCAAAGAATATGGTTTGCAAATTAAGGAAATCCATCTATGGACTCAAGCAAGCTCCTCGTCAATGGTATCATAAGTTTCAACAAATAGTTATCTCGTTCGGTTTTGAGATGAACATTGTTGATGACTGTGTATATCACAAGTTCAGTGGGAGTAAGTATATTTTTCTGGTTCTGTATGTGGATGACATCTTGCTTGCCACTAATGATATAGGCATGTTGCACGAAACCAAGAGATTTCTATCAAAGAATTTTGAGATGAAAGATCTTGGGGACGCCTCTTTTATATTAGGGATCCAGATACATCGAGATCGCTCTCGGGGTATTCTTGGATTATCACAAAAGAGCTATATCGATAAGGTACTTAAAAGGTTTGGCATGCAAGATTGCAGACCAGGTGACACCCCTGTTGCTAAAGGAGACAAGTTTAGTCTCAATTAGTGCCCTAAAGGCAACCTTGAAATTCAGGAAATGCAGAAGATTCCTTATGCTTCGGCTGTAGGAAGTCTAATGTATGCTCAGGTATGTACGCGTCCGGATATTGC
The DNA here is from genome assembly GCF_001876935.1 of Asparagus officinalis. NCBI lineage: Eukaryota > Viridiplantae > Streptophyta > Magnoliopsida > Asparagales > Asparagaceae > Asparagus > Asparagus officinalis. The sequence continues at coordinate 72,856,155 of NC_033800.1, read as the reverse complement.
GTACATTATTGGGATGTTAGGCAGATACTTAAGAAACCCTGGTATTGATCATTGAATAGCAGTCAAAAGGGTTATGAGGTATCTTCAGAAAACAAAAGATTACATGCTCACATACAGAAAATCAGAACAGTTAGAGGTCATTGGGTATTCGGACTCTGATTTTGCTGGATGCCAAGATAGCAGGAAGTCTACATCAAGCTACATTTATATGTTAGCAGGAGGAGCTATATCATGGAAAAGTGTCAAACAGATACTAGTAGCTTCCTCCACTATGGCAGCAGAATTTGTAGCTTGCTATGAGGCATCCAATCAGGGAATATGGCTACGAAATTTTATCACGGGACTGCGTATTTTGGAAAATATTAAAAGACCACTAAAGTTATATTGTGACAATAAATCTGCAGTAATGTATTCTAATAACAACAGGAGCTCAACTAAGTCAAAACATATTGACATTAAGTTCCTGGTTGTGAAAGAAAGGGTACAGAGTGGACAGATATCCATAGAGCACATTGGGACAAACTCCATGATAGCTGATCCTCTTACTAAGGGATTACCACCTAAGGTCTTTCATGAGCATACTGCTCATATGGGTGTGGTATTATTTGAGGATATTATGTTTTAGTGGGAGTTTGTATTTGTGGTGCTTTATGTTTGGTTGTATTGTCTGATCAGAATAAAGTATTCAGTTAAGACACTCTGTTACATTATGTTTGGTTTTGACCTCACTAAGGAGGACCAGTTGAAAATAGACATGTACTGATCACATTGCATGTAATTTTCATGCTGCACATCCATGATTGATCTATGTCGTTTGATTGTATTGGTATATGTGACCATTGATGGGTCGAGTCACGATAAATGTGACGAAGGCCGCTTTGATCCTATATTGATATAGTCAATGGACGAGATTGTTCGGAAATACCTTTTCAGTGATAGCAATTTTTGAGCTCATAAGGTTATACACAATTTAAGGAATCATATGGTGCCCAAGTGGGAGATTGTTGGATTTAATCTAATAAATCTATTTGTGGGCACATATGATTAATCAATGTGTATTGCTATCTTTCAGGATAACCCACTAAAGTGATCAATTAAGTTGGGTTAATGGGTATTTAAATATAATCATGGGGTTATATGTGCAGATACCAGGTTGTAATTGTGATTTATTGAGGGGCTAAATTACAAAAGTACAACATCTATAAATAAGGGGTTATGGTCCCTAACCTAGGGTTACATTCTCTAATTCTCTTCACCCCCATCTAGAGAGAGAAATTCGGCTATAGAGAAACCCTAAGGTTAGAAGATCCAAAACCCAAATCAAGTTTTCTTCAATGGATTCAGGTATAAGCTTCCGCTCTTTTGATTCTTGTTAATCTCTTTGAATTAATCATTGGCTTAATGTTTTAGATCTCAAGTTTTATGATTCAGATCTAACATGTTTACTTTTTACTAACATGTCAACTAACACAATATAAGGATTCCTAAAATACTCTTCTTATACTATGGTACCTTGTGGTGTAATTTAATTGCACCCATGACCTTGGGGTCTAAGTATCTACAAAGGTAGCCCTGCTTAGTCCCTGCAATCATTTTAATAAGAAATTAGTCCCTCAAATCTTTAATTATTCCATCAAATACTTAAAGTTCCTCGTTATTCCCTCAAATCATTTTATGAAAGGTTTAATTAGATACTAGTCTTGCAAATCTTCAATAATTCAATAGTAGTCCCTCAAATCTTAAGCAATTTTAAAGATTTGAGGGATTAATATGGAATTACTAAAGATTTGAGGGACTGGTTTCTTAAAAACCCCTTCATAAAAGGATTTGTTTCTTAATAGGTTATCTGCATATATACCCCTTAAATCATGGGTATTTGTAAACATACGCCCAAATCTTAGTATTTACAAAATTACCTCTCAAATCATCAACTTTGTAAAGAAAATACCCCTAAAATCAACAAACCATCAACTTGGTGCAAAAATTTGATCATTTTGTTAACAATTTTTTACATTGCAATTACAAACTAGATTATCGAAGCTGAAGATTCTTTGAGGGTAGATTTTTCCAAATTTGTTGATTTTAGGGGTAATTTTGTAAAACTAAGATTTATAGGGTAATTTTCCAAATACCAATGATTTAAGGGGTATATATCCGAATAACCCTTCTTAATAATTAGTTCAACTTATTTCAATCGCTAAACTTTGTATTGTTGGGGAATATCCGGGGCTACGCTAAACCCCTATTACAGTAAAAACACAGTATAGAGAAAAATACACCAAGATTTACGAGTTCGACAAGCTTGCATACGTCCTCAGGAGCCACACAATTAATTTCTTATTAATCAACAAGAAATTATAATGCAAGAGCAGATCTCAAACTTAAGATCTCTCAATAAATATAATCGTTACTGTAGCTACAGTATGATTTTCCTCTTCTTAAATACCCCCTCAATCTTTAAGAGCTAGGAAAACCCTCCTCCTCTTAAATCTCCCCTCTAATTCTAAGAGAGCTGGAGAAAAAGAATCACGAGTCACCCCCTTTAATTTCTCCCCTCAACAATCGATGAGCGTTGGAAAAAATCGGAGCTCAAAAGGGCTACCGCCGCCTGGAAGAAAAACGCAAGAAGAAGCACTGAGGAGAGGAGCTCTGGGTTCCCTTTTATAAGGGAACCCTAGCTACAGCTGGCAACAGGCTGGAGCACCGACCCCGCCTGGATTCCACGCTTGAGCTCGCCTGAAAGGTGTCTCACTCGAGCTCATCGGATCTCGCCAACTTCGAGCTCGCCTGTTAAACTCGTCGAGCTTGCCTGCTTCAACCGTGAGCTCGCCTACATCGCCCGCGTTCAAGCTCGCCTGGATCTCGAGCTCAACCTCGCCTGAGTTTCACGACCTCGCCTGAAGCTCGCCGCCTCATGCTCGCCTGCAGCCCCGCTCGACCTCGCCTGCATCGAGCTCACCCACTCTTCGTTGATGACCTCGCCTGATCTCGAGGTTTGGTCTTCACACCCAAATCCAACAATCTCCCACTTGGAGACCGAACCGCCATCAGCAGGCTATCTCAACAAGTACTTACTCCTGTGTGACTCTGTCCTCATCACTTATGCATGAAAGCCAACTGAAGTTGCGCACAACTCCAGTTTTTGAATAGTCATCGTCTTTATTAACATATCTGTTGGATTCTTACTTCCTTGGATCTTCTGTTAAAATCTTTTGATAACTTGTCAGGCTCTGTATCTTCTGGAACTATCATATTCCTTTTTCACTCGATACACCCACTTATTGTGATGTGCCTTCTTCCCCTAGGCAACTCAGCTAGTTCCCATGTCTGGTTGGTGATCAAAGACTTTATCTTTTTTTTCATGGCAAGTTCCCACTTGCTCGCATATCCACTCTGACAAGCTTCATCATAGCTTTCAGGCTCCCCTCCATCTGTCAGTAATATATAATTCATGTATCTGCTGTTAGGCACAAGAGAACGAGTAGATCTCCTCAACATCAGAGCTGGTGCGTCAGGCTCATATGCACCATTCTGTCCAACAGGCTCTTCTGGCTAAGGATCTTCTGCATTGGGTCCTTTCGAGAGGTTACTCAGGACATCATCCGCATCTACAAATGCTGACTCGCTCTCTGAGTCATCTGTCTTGTGCATGTCCTTGTATATCACCTTCTCGTTGAATATCACATCTCTGTTGCGGATTATTTTCTTGTTTTTGTTGTCCCAAATGCGATAGCTAAACTCATCTTCATCATAGCCAATGAAAGTACATTTCTTGGACTTAGGATCAAGCTTATTGCTGCCTTGATCACTAATATGCACATAAGCTACACAACCGAAAACTTTAAGATGTGAGAGTTTTACCTTATTTCCGCACCATACATCCTCTGGTATTCTATGCTTCAATAGAACCGATAGACCTCGATTGATCAAGTAAGCTGATGTGTTGACCGCTTCTGTCCAGAACTGCTTCAGTAGACCTGACTGCATCCGAATGCTTCTGGCTCTCTCTGTCAATGTTCTATTCATGCGCTCAGCCACACCATTGTGCTGAGGCGTGCCGGGCACGGTTCTCTCCATTCCGATCACGTACTCATAGCAGAACTTATTAAATCTGGTATCTTTATACTCACCACCATTGTCTATTCTGAGTTTCTTTATTCTCAGACAGGTCTCATTCTCGACCATGGCTTTCCATCTCCTAAAAGCCTCAAATAGTTCTGACTTATGCTTCAGCAAGTAGACTCATACTTTCTAAGAGTGATCATCGATAAAAGTCATGAATTAGTGTTTTCCACCAATGGACGTGGTGGTGGTTGGTCCCCAAACATCTGAGTGAACGAGCTCTAACTTATCTTTCCTGGGGGTTTTGCTACTTGTCTGAAAGCTGGATCTCTTCTGCTTTCCAAGTATGCATTCTTCACACATGTCCATCTCCACTAACTACAGTCCTGGGAGTTTTCCGTTTATGTGCATGATCTTTATCCCCTTCTTACTCATATGGCCGAGTCTGTGGTGCCACAACTTTGAAGTCTCATTGACAGCTACAACTGAGATTAAACAACGTGCAACCGCTGTCATATACAGGGTACCATTCTTCTTGTCTCGGGCAATCGTCATTGTACCTTTTGAAATCCTCCAATCATCACCATAGAAAGTCCTAGTATAGCCTTCACTAGCCAGCTGGCTCACTGAGATTAAGTTCCTTTTCAGGTCGGGAATATGTCTGACATCTTTCAGGTCCCATATTGACTCATTTAACTTAATCTTCACTACACCTTTGCCAATAATGGCACATGGTTGATCATCACTAAGGTATACATTTTCAAGGTTTCCAGGGATATACTTTTCGAGGAATTCTTTCTGAGAAGTAGCATGGAATGATTCTCCAGAGTCCAACACCCAAGACTCCTCCTTGCTCTCCGAATTCTTTCTGAGAAGTAGCATGGAATGATTCTCCAGAGTCCAACACCCAAGACTCCTCCTTGCTCTCCAAAGAGCATATCAATGCATCATCTCCTCCTCAGAGTCCAACACCCAAGACTCCTCCTTGCTCTCCAAAGAGCATATCAATGCATCATCTCCTCCTGAGGTAGAAGCAACATTTGCATCTGCCTTTACCTCCTAATCCTTCTGTGCACTCTTGCATTGATTCTTGTAGTGCCTAGTTTTCCCGCACTTCCAACACTCGATAGCCTTCGAGCTACTGGGATTCCTGGATTTGGACCTCCTGTCCTCTGATCCATTTCCTTTGGTTGAATTTCTACCTCTTGACTCTATATGCAATATTGAAGAGGTTGTAGCGTCATCCGACTCTCTCCGTCGGATCTCCTCACTGAGAACCAGATCACAAAAGTCGTCAAACTTCAACTTGTTACTTCCTGACGAGCTACTCACAGTAGCATTCTAGGTTTCTGGTAGGGAAGACAAAAGGATCAACACTTGTACTTCTTCATCAAACTCAATATCAACTGAACTCAATTAGGTCGTTTCTGTATTGAGTTCATTGAGATGATGTGCTACCGATGCACCTTCCGTCATTCGCAGATTGAATAACCATCTCATCAAATCAATTTTTTTTGAGGTTGATGGCTTCTCATACATGTTTGAGAGTGCTGCCATAAGACCCGCCGTGGTCTTTTCCTTTGTAATGTTAAAAGTAACATTACGAGTTAACGTCAAATGAATAACCCCAAGAGCCTTTCTATCTAGAAGATTCCAATTTTCTTCCTTTATTTCCTCCGGCTTCTTTCCTGAGAGAGGTTGATATATTTTTTTTATACAGATAATCCTCTATCTGTATTTTCCAGAATCTAAAATCTGATCCATCAAACTTCTCTAATCTCACATTTCCTTCATCTGCGACCATTGCTCCCACTTGATTCTGACTTCCTCTAAATCATTTCAGGCTTTGATACCAGTTGTTGGGGAATACCCGGGGCTACTCTAAACCCCTATTACAGCAAAAACACAGTATAGAGAAAAATACACCAAGATTTACGAGGTTCGACAAGCTTGTCTATGTCATCGAGAGCCACACAATTAATTTCTTATTAATCAATAAGAAATTACAATGTAAGAGCAGATTTCAAACTTAAGATCTCTCAATAAATGTAATCATTATTGTAGCTACAGTACGATTTCCCTCTTCTTAAATACCCCCTCAATCTTTGAGAGCTGGGAAAAGGACTCCCCTTCTTAAATCTCCCCTCTGATTCTAAGAGAGCTGGAGAAAAAGACTCACGAGCCACCCCTTTAATTTCTCCCCTCAACAATCGATAAGCGCTGGAAAAAATCGGAGCTCAAAAAGGTCGCCACCGCATGGAAGAAAAACGCAAGAAGAAGCACTGAGGAGAGGAGCTTTGGGTTCCCTTTTATAAGGGAACCCTAGCTACAGCTGGCGATAGCTGTCGACAGCCTGGAGCGCCGACCCCGTCTGGATTCCACGCTTGAGCTCGCCTGAAAGGTGTCCCGGTCGAGCTCGTCAAATCTCGTCAACTTCGAGCTCGCCTGTTAAACTCGTCGAGCTCGCCTGCTTCAACCGCGAGCTCTCCTACGTCGCCCGCGTTTAAGCTCACCTGGATCTTGAGCTCGACCTCGCTTGAGTTTCACGACCTCGCCTGAGTTTCACGACCTCGCCTGAAGCTCGCCGCCTCTACCTCGCCTGCAGCTCCGCTCTACCTCGCCTGCATCGAGCTTGCCCGCTCTTCGTCGATGACCTTGTCTGATCTCGAGGTTTGGTCTTCACACACAAATCCAACATGTATTGTCCCCTACATTCCGCATAAGGAACTTGGATTAAATCCCGCCAAATATTGAGAAATTGTGCTTGTATGAAAGGGCTTTTTTTATCTTTTCGTATGCAAAGTTAAGCTTTGTCAACACTTTCATATTGGTTATCAAACTCAGGGTTATCCTTGTGGATACTAAACCTCAGGGTGATGAGGTGATCCATAAAGTTACATCATATTACAAAGCACTGGAATGTAATTAATCCATTAAAGTATCATCCTCAATAAAACTATAGCAAATATGCTAATTAACTTCATAAATTATTGGTAATCTATGGATTGCATCAAAATCTACTCTTCACTCTTCTAACAACTTTCCTGACACATTCTCGGTCTCCAATGAGCCACAGAAATCCAGAAATTCACTTACGTGTCCTTCTCACCAATTAATTAATTTATTTATAAGCCCCATAAAAATATATATTTAACTCAGAAGCCGAAAAGAATGGTAGCCACGAACGTCTCTATTAAATAAGGCCCATGGGCCCAGTTTTATGGACAATGGAGTTTGGGCGGTTAAGAGTGAGGTATCCATTTTGATTAGAATTTCATCGGGATTTTCTTTGCAATTATTTTTTGCATCTTTCGCACTTATTTGGTCGGTAGTTTTTTGGTAGGCTCGTGGCCAACAAATGGGAGGTCCATTACTGAGTTGTCTCATATTATCGGCAACCTTTTGTTTAAGGTGTTGGTGTAAGCATGATTTTGATCACATTAATTAGTTTAATTCTTAGTCAAGTATTAGGAAATAGTTAGAGATGTTAAATTAACTAATAAAAGACCTACCACAGTATGATATTATCAAATCCTCTTTGATTAGATGATAATCGAGAAAGTTTTGTCATTTATGCTAGTTTCAAAGAGAAGTATTGTGCTGTCTAGAATTTTTATCTTTATCAAAGTACCATGATGGTTTACATGAAAATTTCTAAAAAGTAAAACACAAATCCTCCTTTCTTAAGCCCTCCAATAGGAATGGTAAACATGATGAGCGCTCAAATAATAACATAATATAAGTAAATATATAATATATATATATATATATATATATATATATATATATTATATATATATATTATAATTCTATGATATATATGATTATATATTAATATTTATACTCTCTATAGTTACTATATATATATATACTTTATATATATAATATATAAATATGTATGCGCATTAAATGGGCTATCCTTGGTCATAGGGGGGGATTGTAGCCTCCGTACTGACGCCTGCTAATCACATGAATCTTTGAGCGACATTATGGATGATCCGCTCCGTTAGAACTTGATCACATATTCTAAAACTCCAACACACCAAGATTTGGTGAACCGTCGTCGTTTGACCCTCCATCGAGCCATGTAAAAAGTTCTATTCATTCAAAACCGTTAAAATTGATACGAGTGGATGAAGGGTCAAACGACGACGGGTTCACCCCACATTTGGTGTGTTGGGGTTTTAGAATATGTAGATCAAGTTCAACGGAGCGGATCATTCATAATGTCGCTCAATCATGTGATTTTAGAGACGTCATAGGAGGAAATCCCCTCCTATGACAAGGATACCCATTACTGAGGTGTCAATCAAGACACTCTTTGATGAGAAGCAGAAAGACGGAGAGTCAGTCGATACCTTCGTCAAGCGCTTTCGGAACAAAGCTATGAACTGAAATTCCTCCAAACATACCACATGTTAGTGGGAAGTATAATGTTGTCCTCTAACTTTTATCCAAGTGCTTGACATGGGATTCAAGGTAAGGTTCATAGGTGTGATATTTAGACTTGTGAATTATTTTACAGTGCTAACTTGTGGATCATCTCATTTTTCCTTTTAATCTCTGATGATGACATATATATATAAATAACAGCTATTGCTACTCTTTTGATATTATATCAGTTATATGTTAGATTGCTTTCAACACGATGCTTTCATTTATTTAATTGATCTATTTCTTGGTCAAAATTTTAATTATGTGTGGTTTTAGAAATTAAACTTGAAAATGAAAGATGGGAGTTCTTTATTTGACACCTAATTGGTGAATTTCTTTTCCACATTTTTTTATTTCTAGAAAATATCCTATTTTACCATTAATTATAATCTTATTTACCAATATTAACAATTGTATTTTTGAAAACTTTTTTTTATAGATTGAAAACTATTATTGTGATCGATAGTGAAAATCATATGTGTAATCCTTGTCGTTGCAATTAAGATAACTATCAAATGTTATCATAATTTGACTCTCTCTCATTAACATCTAAAGAAAGAAAACCTTGATTCGATATAACTACCGCAGGTTCCGATTAAATGATGAGCATGTTGTAAATTTTGATACATTTAAGTGCAAACAACCCCTTTTTCATTAAAGGAGTCCATTTACTAAAAAAGCATAATCATGATGCTTTCTTCCGAATTCTTTATAAAACATGGACTTTCTAGGTGAAAACTAATGTACAGAGCCCCCCGCACCCCCCCGCAATTTGTCATAGTCAACATTACTGAGGGCAATTATGTAAAATACACCGTGCAAAAAAAATATCCGTTGCGGTCTCTTGAAGCGACTTCCAACCTTTTTCACCGCTATTCGCTATTTACGAGTCCAAAGTGACCTCCACCCGAGCTGTCCCTTTACATAACGGTCATCTCTTTTATGTAATTACCAAGTTGCCCTCAGAATTTCATTGTGCAATTAATTTCATATTTCAATTATTTTTTCAGCTTTTGTTTTCAAATTCAAAATTTCCTAATTTTCTTCTTCTTCTTCTTTTTTGTGTGCGCGCGCGCATAGGATTCATGGTCCCTAGCATATAATCGAAAACCTTTTATCACTTTCAAATTGAAACATATAAAGACTACAAAAAGTTTATTGCCAACTTTCTTTTGATGGTTTCCTTGGGGAGGACTGAGGAGGGAAACTTTCTTTTGATTGGCTATGAAATATCCAAATATTTGGATCTAATTCAAATTTCTAATTCAAATTTAAGGTAATGATTTAATCTTGATAGAGAAATTGAGATTTAGATACAATTTCTTTTTAACAACAACAAAGTCTCTACTTCATAATTTTTAGGACCAGACAAATTCTTTTTAACTTAGGACAAATTTTCAAAACCATCCCATTTTAAAATTTATTTATAAAAAACGACCCCTTTTAGACTTAATTGCAAAAACCGACCCAGTTGGTTGAAATTGGGTCGGTTTTTGAAATTTTTTTTTCAAACTTCACGGGAGTTGAACTCCCGTGAAGTTTTGTTATGAGAAAAAACTTCACGGGAGTTCAACTCCCGTGAAGTTTGGAATTTTTTTTTTTCAAAAACAGACCCAGTTTCAACCAACTAGGTCGGTTTTTGCAATTAAGTCTAAAAGGGGTCGTTTTTTATAAATAAATTTCAAAATGGGATGGTTTTGAAAATTTGTCCTTTTAACTTATAGTGTAAACGGTCGAATGCAGAGAAAACTCAATGTATCACTTCGTTAACTTGCTGTTAGAATAATTCATGTGTAAACCGACACACCTTGTTATTGAAAGTTAGAAAGTCCATTTTGAGCCTCACATTTAAAAATGTTGAGAAATTAAGCATATTGTTTTGATGGTTCTCTCTCATTTTATAGAATTAAAATGAGTGAATATGCTCTATCAATACCTCATTCAGATAAGTGCTGCGCGCAGAGCTAATTATTGATGACATCCTCTTCAAAAATTTAATTAATCTCCAGCATCCATCATGAGAAAGACAACTCTTCATTAATTAAACAAACCAACCGCCCAAAGTCACAGGCTGATATCACAACAGATAAGGAAGCGCTCTCATGGACCCTTCAAACTCTTACTCCACTTCCAGAACAATCTAATATACTCCTAAATTAAGTATTTGTTTTCATTAGTATCGAACTTTAGACTATTATAATTTGGACCCTCTCACTATAATTTATATCAACATGCCCTCAGTTGTATTGCATTAGCACTTAAAAATCAAGGCACCTCAAAAAGGTTGATTTAATTACCTGCTTTTTTCACTTGCATATCTTCAGTAGCATTCTGTTGCACTTTTATGTCCTAAAATTTTCCTGTGTTAAATTCATTAAACAATATTAATATTTGGTAAAGATGACAACTAGATAAACAACCGCATATTGTCTTTTCCAAAACAAATTTAAAAACATAAAAGTTACGAAAGGTAATAGCATGCTGTTTTATAATAAAAAAAATTAGGATGCGAAAACAGGATGAAGTACGATTGAGGATGTAAGTGAAGGATAATTGAAACCTAATGTATGTTTAATTAGAATTGTGATCTTTAATGTGAAAATATGCAAACTTTAGGTGTCAATTCAAGGAAGATATGCTAATTAGACTTTTTTTTTTATCCCATAGCTTACACCACTCCGCACTCATAGTTTTTGACATCATTTACCCGAAAGTTCTTTTAAAATTATCACGTTTCGTACCTCTTCCTGCACGCATACGTGAGAATATTGCTTCTAATGTTGCCACGTGACGATCACATGCTACTTTTAGAAATTTTTTTCATCTTTAATGCTTGGTTTGGTGAAATTTTTTTTTTCTCATCATCTTTAATGTTTGGTTTGGTGATTTACCGTTAACAAACACCAAGGTGGGGAAAAAAAGTTCTAAATTAGCATTATTACATGGGAAAATTTGGAAAAATATTTCCACTTTCCACAACAGAAGTTACTAGAGTACTATAATTTTGAAAATTGGAGGTGAAAATCAACCTTCCCATGTGATTTTTTTTTTTTTTACGGAAACCCCTCTGCGGCTATCTATCTATCTGTATCCTCTCCAAACCACATCCACTCACTTCCTTCCCCTATAAAAGCCCCTCGCCCCCCTCAAGCTCCCCACTCAACCCCAAGAGCTCCTCCACACCCTGTTAAGCTTCGATCTTCAAGAAGAGAGAGAGAGAGAGAGAGAGCTAGAGAGAGAAAGGAGAGGGGGAAAAAAAGAAAAAGAAAGACGATGGAGGGGAAGGAGGAGGATGTTCACGTAGGTGCGAACAAGTACTCGGAGAGGCAGCCCATAGGCACCTCAGCCCAAACGGACAAGGACTACAAAGAGCCGCCCCCAGCCCCCCTGTTTGAGCCCGGGGAGCTCAAGTCGTGGTCCTTCTACAGAGCAGGGATCGCTGAGTTCATCGCCACCTTCCTCTTCCTTTACATCTCCATTCTGACCGTCATGGGTGTCGTCAAGTCCCCTTCCAAGTGCTCCACCGTCGGGATTCAGGGGATCGCCTGGGCTTTTGGGGGCATGATCTTCGCTCTTGTCTACTGCACCGCTGGAATCTCTGGTTGGTCGTCCTTCTTGTTTTCCTTCTCCGCTTTTTTTTTTAAAATTTTTTTTTTAAATTTATTTGAAGTAGAATTAAAAAGCCCTTAATTATTTGTTGCAGGTGGTCACATAAACCCAGCAGTGACCTTCGGTCTCTTCTTAGCAAGAAAACTGTCCCTAACCAGGGCCATATTCTACATGGTGATGCAGTGCTTGGGTGCAATTTGTGGTGCTGGTGTGGTTAAGGGATACCAGACCGGTCTCTACGAGTCCCAGGGTGGTGGGGCCAACGTCGTGGCCCCTGGGTACACCAAGGGTGATGGTTTGGGTGCCGAGATTGTCGGCACCTTTGTTCTTGTGTACACCGTCTTCTCTGCTACTGATGCCAAGAGGAGTGCCAGAGACTCCCATGTCCCTGTAAGTGAATGTTACCGTAAGAAGCATGTGAATTAGTAAATAGTCGTGTGTCTGTGTGGCATGCCATTGACCCCATACGCATTCAAACCCTTAGATATGATCTAAATTATAGTCACGTAGATGTGCGACGCGTCAACAACACGTCTTCAGCAAAAAAAACTCATCAAACATGATATCCTGAGTATCGTTGTAATTAAAATTTATCTAGAAGGACACACGTACTTGTAAATTCTTGTCCGTATCAAAATACCAAGAGATTAAAATTAATTCATTTAGAATCAATTGAGATGGTTTAATCATGTCCGGTGAAACTCACAGTAAGCATGCCAGCTAGAAAAAGATAGATAAGATTATATAATTGATGACTTGAGAAGAATATGATTGAAAGCAAGTGAGAAGGTTAGGATATTGGCTAACTTCGTGGAGGAGATAATGCTTGATACAATTGAATGGAAGAATATGATACACGTACCCTACCCTTAAGTAACTAAGTGGAGCCGATGATTTGTATCAGAATTGAATGGAAGTATATGATTTATGTAACCGATCTCACAAATTTGGGATAAAAGCTTGATTGTGTTTGCAGTTTTGTTGATGAATTTGAGGAATTTAATATGTTTTCCCCCCTTTTGTGTGGTTTAGATTCTTGCTCCGTTGCCAATTGGGTTTGCAGTTTTCCTAGTTCATTTGGCCACTATCCCCATCACTGGCACTGGCATTAACCCAGCAAGGAGTCTTGGTGCTGCCATCATCTACAACAAGGACCATGCTTGGGATGACCATGTAAGCTCCAATAAATTTAATCATGACATATTTGGATTTTTTTTTTGGGGGGAACCAGTAGTAATTTATTTATTTTAAAAAAAATTGCAGTGGATTTTCTGGGTTGGTCCCTTCATTGGAGCTGCACTCGCTGCCATGTACCATCAAATCGTGATCAGAGCAATCCCATTCAAGAGCAGGTCTTGATTGATGATCTCAATTGTTAAATGTTCTCTGAGCGATCATATCTTGTGTCTTGTTGTTGTGGTGCTTTTATTTTCCTTATTTTTCTTTAGTATTTCTCTCTCTCTCTCTCTCTCTCTCTCTCTCTCTCTCTCTCTTCCATCATGTAATCGAATGTATTGAGTGGTTCATCAATTGTGTACATTAAACTATGTTATCTAGTATGAGTGCAGCTTGAAGTGGATGTTATTGTTTCCTAGTGTTTGTCTGGCAGAAGTTATAAAAGTTTTCTATTGCATCAAAAGTCTAAAAAAGTCTATAAAGTTAATGTGAGCGAGCATCTTATAGATGGGTTGAAATCTATGCCCGCACGCTGTTCATCTTTAAAATTTAAAATTTGTGGTTTGGTTTTAATATATCATGTCAAAGGTCACCCTGACCGTATGAGATCTCTAACTACTGATGCTCTGCCTGACCTAGGCTTGCCCCTGTAAATTAATTGATGGGCAAATTGCAAAAAAGTGAGAAACAACTATCATTACCCGTTCCTAATTAAGCCAGCAGAGGGTTATGACGCTAGCTTTACCTTCTTATTATAATTAAGAAATAGAGAAGAAGGATCAAATGATAAGGGTGATGGTGGTTGGTTTGTACAGTGAAAATGACAATGAAAATGACTAGGCATTGAGTGGAGAATTTTGGTAGGTAGCGCATGATGTCAAAAAAAAGATAAGCCCCCACCATCACATGGGTCCTTGTCGTATGGCAGCCTGGCTCTGTCTTTTTTATCTGTTGGTTGGCCCTAAAAAGTAACAAACAAAGATCCCTCTGTAGCTTGTGTTATGCTACGAAAAGAGCACATTAGAGCAAGTGCAACAATCTCCTGGTAAGCAGTTTTTGTTGGAGTGCTCTCAAGCATGGGGCCCCTTAAGAGTTAGGAGCTTCCTACTAGCACAAATATTTCAACAAACTCCTAATTAGGAGCTTAAATATTATTTAAAAAAATCTATTCTTCTACCTCTAATATTTTATAAATATATTTTAAAACAATAAATCTAATAAAAAATATTTTTTAGTGGCCCTCATCCTTAGGAGCTCCCAAGTGCTCCACAAATTTTAGGAGCTCCATGGTGGACCCCACCGCCAACTAGCACTTAGGAGCCTCGTTGGGAGCTTGTTGGAGAATGTTGGGAGCTTTTCCTTACCACATCACCCTTAAGAGTCTCCTTGGAAGGCTGGTGCACTTGCCCTTAGAGCATCTTCAAGGGTTCCTACAATGTCCTTAATTTAGGGGAATTTTAAGGGAGGGAAAGGTTCTACCCTAATGGTTCCCCTTTAAAAGTCTCCCTATCATTTAATTATTCATATTTAAGTGTTTTAATTTTGTTAATCATGATTTAATTAAGTATGTGATTTATTTATAAATGAATAAATAATTAAATATTAATAACTAAAAATAATTAATTAATTTATTTAAATTAAGAAATTACCTTATATACTCATTAAATTAATTAATCATATTAAAATTTAACAAATAATTAATTTGTATAATAATTAATTATATAAATCATTTTTAAAATTAAATATTATTTTAAATTTAAATTCATATTATTTTAATGTTAATTTTATTTAACAATAATATTTTAACGGTCATATCTCAACGGTTGTATTATAACGTTCATATTTCAACGGTCATATTTTAATGGTCATATTTCAACAGTCGTTTTTAATTAAATGTGGTCATATTTCAACGGTCATATTTTAACAGTCATGTAGACGTTAAAAATTACCTACGGGCTCTCGCACGTAGCTCGAAGCAGAGAGAAGACGATAAACGTTATTATCCAAGTTAAGAAGAATTATCTGATATCAACAAATGCATGAAGCAAGTTGACCAGACGTACAAGTCAACGAGACAGTCAAATGATGATGAAACTGTAGGATCTGAAATAGATACACTAGAACACTAGAGGGGGGGTGAATAGTATTCTATTAAAATTTATGCAAAGTAGATTATTTGCAAAGAAAAAAATACCAATCTCAGAAATTTACAAACACAAACACAAAGTTTTATACTGGTTCCACCAACCCGGTGTACATCCAGTCCCCAAGCAAATCCCGTTTGAGAGTTTTCACTATGATTTTGAATAAACTTACAAAATCAAAAGCAAACCTGACCAATTTACAAGCCCCTGCAAATTGTAACACTAATTGACAAACACCTTGCCAATTTGCACACCAATCTCTAAACCAAGAGATTAACACCTCTCACAAACCGAGAGAACTTTTAAAGCAACAATTCAATTCCTATAAGCCTTGATTTGTAGTGTAGTGTAGTAATGGCTTAGGAATGATTCTAACTTCTGTAAATTGCCTAGACAAGAATTTTAATGAGGATCAAAGGCAATTTCAGAAAACTTTTCTTTTTCTTAAAATCTGAATTTTTTAACACTTGAAGGATGCACAAATATCAAAGCTTATAGGTATGTTAATTTTGTGCATTTTTTTGAACAAATAACTTATTTATAGCCCTTGAAAATGCAAGAATTTTAACTTTAAAAACGTTTAAAAACAGCTATAAACAGTCATTAATTCAAACTTTAAAATCTAGAAAAACTGTATCTGTAGTCGACTACAAGACATAGTAGTCGACTACACTGAGTTAAATTCGATTCAGTGAATCAGAAAAATTCTTAGTAGTTGACTATAATAAGCACTAGTCGACTAGTCATATGTTTTACAGAAACATGACTGAAAATTTTATAGTCGACTATATTAAGCATTAGTCGACTAGTCGTGTGTTTTACAGAAACATGACTGAAACTTTTGTAGTCGACTATATTTAGCATTAGTCGACTAGTCATGTGTTTTACAGAAATATGACTGAAACTTTTGTAGTCGACTATTTTAAGCATTAGTCGACTATATCTGAGTTTTTCAAAAAAAATGTAATGTATAAAAAGATTTGACACTCAAATATTAATTATAAACTCTAATGGTTAATATAGGAGATTTCTATAATTAACCAACACACTAAGCCTGTGTTAGTGTGTTCTAATATTTATGTGTGTGTGTGTGTGTGAGTGATCAAGGCTTGTACAATAATTCTAAGTAAAGAAAATATAAAATACATTATCTCATATGTTCTTCATCTTCTTCAATTCATAATGCCTTGAACTCAACTTGCATTTGTTCATATTTTGATATTGAAAGCTGCATATAAATGTTAGTACAATTGTATAACACACATTGTATAAATTGTTATCATTAAAATAATATCATGGAGACTTGATATTCAACATTATCCCCCCTTTTTGATGATGGCAAACAATTTATGCATATGGAAATAAACATACTTACTCCCCCTGCATATATGCATATTAGAGTCTATAACATTACATGAGTCTAATATTTATACCATTTCTCCCCATTTGTTATCAACAAAAAGAGATAAACATTTATGCTAAACATGATATTATTTCTTCAATATAAGCTAATACTTCAAACAAATCATCCAGATTATGAACATAGTCCATAACTTTACCCATCCAAATAGGTAGGCAAAGACTTGCCATAAAGAGCAAAAGTTTCACAATGTTCATCACCATAATCTGTTTACAATATATAGCACATATATTAACTATCCAAAAAACACCATAGTAATGTAAACACATAATCAACATACTTAACATAGTAGCAACATAACACATTACATATGTCTTAATACCAACCCACAACTACATAGTTTTTGATACTTAAACATAGATAACTAACAAAAAAACATAATTATTTTGAAACTAAATATAAAACATCCAAATCTAATATGATGCATGCATAGACTTCTAAGGTGCTAGAGGAGGTTGATGTCCTTGGAAGAATGTACTAAGCTTCGTGTCCAAGTCATCGAACTTCTTGATTAGCTCTTCTTGATTACTAATAATATAGGAATTCTGAGAATATAGAGCTCTTTGACCAGTTTCAAGTTCAAGAATACGTGCAGATAGTGTGTTGTATTGTACATTTGAAAAATATAAAGGTTCTGAAGGAAATGGTGGTGGTGGTTGACTAGATGAGGTTCCGGCTTGATGAGATGATTGAGGTATATCATGTTGTTATTGTTCTTGAGTAGGTGGAGGCTCATCATGAGGATTTTGATCACGAATTTCAAAATTAGTTAACTTCATTCTTGTAAGAGCATTGGAGTCAAAAAATCCGACGGTTCGAACAACCGATTTTTCAGAAGCTAGATCGACATTGAATTTTTCAAAGACTTTTGTTAAGAAAGCACCATAAGGAAGAGATCCTTTTGGTATAGCTAACAGAATTTTATAATAAACGGCAGCCCAATTTACTTGAATATTTCCCATAATAGCATAAAGAGCTTTTGCTAACATAATAAACGGCAGCCCAATTTACTTGAATATTTCCCATAATAGCATAAAGAGCTTTTGCTAAATCTATGGAAAGGAAGAATATTTCCCATAATAGCATAAAGAGCTTTTGCTAAATCTATGGAAAGGAAATGAAAGCTCCCCGTTTTAGGAAACATGTTATATACTAGGATTCTAGCAATGAAACGAGGAATTAGACGGAGTTTATTTGAATTGTTTTATGGTTTTCCATAACCCGAAAGAAAGATATGATTAGATAATAAATATTCATTGTAGGCGTCAAAAAATGCTGATAGATATCCAAATACAGCTCAAAACAACGAGAAGATCAGCCAAAGATCACAAAAAATAACTTTATGCTGTCTCGAAATGATCAAGACAGTGTAGACTGTCTCACACGCGAGACAGTGTCAACTGTCTCGCAGTGCAAGACAATGATGATTGTCTCGTAATGCGAGACAATATAGACTATCTTGCTGTGCGAGACAATGTCTACTGTCTCGCAATGCAAGATAGTGTTGACTGTCTCGCACGTGAGACAATGTAGAGCTCTGAAATGATCAAAAGCTGCTGAAATAACTGCATGACACGTGTCCATTAACTGTCAAAGAACGTGGGAAACATCGTGGGCGAGAATCACGTGGACAACTGTCAAAATAACGGATTTTAGAACATGATAAACCGGTTATAGAAGAAAATGACAGGCAGTAAGACAGTCATGGCTGTCTCGGAAGCCGAGACAGTCATAACTGTCTCGGTCGCCGAGACAGACAACACTGTCTCGCAAGCCAAAATGTCCCAAGATGTTCTATTTTTCAGTTAAACTTTCCAGGGGCTATAAATACCCCCCTAGGATCATTTCTGAGGGAGATAAAAAAAACAGAGATCTGAGAACAGAGAGCAGATAGAGCAGAATACTTGAGCCTTTTGGTGATTCCTTGAGATTTGAGCTTTGACTTGATCTTAAGAAGAGTGTTCATCTTACTTTGATAAGATATTCACTCATTTTCATTCTTACTTATAAACGAAGGAAGAATACCAAAGACCTTCACGATCTGTGAATCAGTGGTCCACGAGCCAAAGCACTCCCGACACAGGCAAAGTCCCGCAAAACAGAAATCGATAAACGATTCCTGTGTTATTTTCTAAAAAGTTAAAATTTTTATTTTGTTGTGTAAAGGAAGTCTTATAAAAAGGCTATTTCTTTCGAATTTATTATAATCGACTGAAGATATAATGAATTTCACAATGAAATCAACTTTTGATGAAAACAAACTGGCGACCACAGTGGGAGCCAATGGTCTCGTTGCCGAGATCGTAGTGTCATAGCCGGTCAAGATCGTGATTAATGAAGAGATCGAATATGAGTTCGATCAGGACAAATTTGAGGAGTATCTATCATCCTCATCCACAAAATCTTCCTTGCCTCGTAAGTACAGGAAGATTTCGTCTTCCAAGAAGGTTTTTCAGTCTTCAACTTCGATGAAGACTACAAGTGAAAACTCTTGCTCGATTGTGGCTAAGGATGCTACTTGCACCATATCTGCTCCAAATGACCCTTCCCCAGTTAAGGGGTCATTGAACCAAAGCTCATTGGTACTGACGAAAAGGGCTCGTCAGAGACAACGTCAGCGCCGTGCTCGTCAATTGGCCAAGGCCTTAGAACAAACCGACGGGGTTCGCTACTACGCGGACCTAGAGTCGAGGAAGCATAGAGTGATTCAGTTGCCTCAGCAGCAAACTAATCGCATTTCTGCACAGCTCACAACGGAAGAATGGACTCTCATCAAGAGGGCTCGTTCGACCCTCAAAGAGCGTATATAAAAACGTCAGGCGAATGCTGCTCGCGCTCGTGCCCTTCGTCAACAGACACAAGAAGGAAAGAAAGAAATGGTGTCTGAAGAGCCACCAAAGAACCATAAAATTTGGATCCCGAAGTCCGAACTTGTACAAAAATTGGGTCACCGAGATAAGTCCTTCAACTATCTCGGACGTACCCGAGGCAATCACAGCTATCTTGGTCAGAGAAAAGTTTCCAAGATGTCTATTTCAACATCATCTACATCCATTCCAGGTTTTTCTACTGCGTCCACATCTGTAGTATCACCAGTGAAGCCCTGGGTCAGCCCGGTCCTGTCGAAATTCAAGATTACAACATCAAATCTCCTCAGTTTGTCACCTGACGATCGAGGCAAAGCTTGGGTCAAAGAATACTCGGATCTGGCGAATAAACGCTTAGTAGTTCTTACACAGGGGGTCGTAAATATCCTCCTGTCAGAACAAAACAAGCCCAAGAAGGGAAGATATCAATTCATTCCCATTTAGGGCCTATAAACACTTCATCCCCACAAAAGGATGAATTTAAACATACAACCTTGGATCGCTCAGAGGCGATAACAAGTCGTCCTGTGAATGTTAACAAGGTTCAAAGACAAAAGATAGGTTGCTTGAATCATGGTAATGATGAGCTGTACTATCAAACTAATAAATCACGAAAAAGGGTTGCTCGAGAAACGGAGTCTCATTGTGCGTGTGAAAGGCTCATTAAGATAGTGCTGACAGAATGCGGTTGTTCTAAAACTAAACCGACAAGAGTCTTAGTATTTCAAAGACTTTCTGCTGAAACATCAAATCCTAAAATGAGGCGTTTCAACAAGAAGAAATCTGCAATTCGGAAAGATGAATTCCCAGGGGTCACTATTAATATGATCGGTAAAGAAAAGCAACATTCGGTTAACCCGAATCCTGATTTCTCTCCAGGAGGGAGAGTTGAGCAGGGTCTTTCCCAAAGGATGTCACGGCTACAACGAAGGGTCAACCGATGTCGGGATTATAGGAAAATGTATGAAGGGTTATCTTCAGACGAGGAACTATCAGACACTTGTTCTGCGGTTGCCTTGGATGATACTATATCCAGTGTTGGACAAGTCAGAGAATCATTTGCAATTACACCGGATCAACTAGCCCAGATATTGCAGGAAGCATTAGCTAAGCAGCACGAAGAAATCAGGGCTGAGATCAAGACTGAGATGGAGTTGACGATGCAACAGATGAGAGATTTGCAGGCTCAACAACAACAGCCAGAATTAACAACAGCCAGAATCAAGTCAAAAGGCTGAATCTAACCGGCGTGATAACATACTTGTGCATATAACTGAGGTCAATAATGACCATGAAGAGGATGAAACGATCTTCGCTGATCCTACTTCTGATAAAGATAATTCTGGAAGCAGTCCGGCTAAGTTATCTACTCAACCTTCTCAAATCTATTTAAAGAAGAGTGAGTAAGAGGACAAAAAAATGCAAGATCTTGAAAGCAAAGTCAATGCTCTGATGATAACCCAAGAAGTAAAGAAAATGGGCATCCCATATCCATACCCAAGGGAGTGGGATCTGATTCCTTATCCCCAAAAATTTAGTTTGATTAACTTTACTCCTTTTGATGGCAGGGGTTCACCCACTCAACACTTGATTTATTTCAAGTCTCATCTCGGCGCAATATCCGAAAACGAAGCTTTGATGGTCCGGTCATTCGTAGGAACCCTTCGTGGACCTGCCTTCGATTGGTACCGACGTCTTAAGCCTGGGAGTATCAATAGCTGGGAAGATATGGAAGGATTATTTCTTACCAATTTCTTTGACGATGATACTAAGGTCTCTATTGGTACTTTGCTAGACGAGAAGCAGAAAGATGGTGAGTCAATTGATGTCTTCGTCAAGCAATTCCGGAACAATACGGTGAACTGTCGGGATCCACTCATGGAGGAGTTCATTCTTCAGACATGTCATAACAACTTGTCTTTAGACGTGCTAGAAGTCATGGGGGTTGTGCCTTCTAAAACATGGAAAGAATTGAAAGTGAGAGGAGAACAAGCCGAACGTTTCCTCAAGAGGAAGAAACTTGAAAGGGGTCAGCCACCAGCTAATCCCCAAAAACAGAATTTTAACCCTCGAGACAGAGGAAGGGGGTCCACGGCTGCTGTGGATGCTCATCAAACATCACAACAACCACAACAACAACAACCTCAACAATCATTGTTCTAACTTGCACAACCTCAGAATCAGCAGTCCTCGAGGCAGCCCAAAACTTCAGAACCCAGGTTCCCAAAAGAATACTCTTTTAAAGATGATGAAGTACCGGTCATCTGCAAGTATCTTTTGGACAACAACAAGATCAAACTTCCACCGATCACAAACCAGGAAGAAGCAAAGAAGACTAATGACCCGAAATATTGTGTATACCACAGAAGGGTTCATCATCCTACCAAGGCGTGTTATGTCTTAAAAGACAAAATACAAACCTTGATTATACCACAGAAGGGTTCATCATCCTACCAAGGCGTGTTATGTCTTAAAAGACAAAATACAAACCTTGATCGATGTTCTACCAAGGCGTGTTATGTCTTAAAAGACAAAATACAAACCTTGATCGATGTTGGTATCGTGACTCCAAAAACAAAAGAGAAGAAAGTAGGTGCAAACGCGATGTCTATTAGTTTCGGCTCGGTGCCTTTATCCTGGTTCCAACCCGAACCTGTATCAAAGGTTAAAATACAAATCGTCAACGATGACCCTCATGGACAGCGTCAGAAGGGACTTGTGTCACATACAACACCAAACGAAGAAATCCTTTGGGTTCATCCTGATTTGCTTGAAGATGAACAATGGACGACATCCACGTCTAAGTTGAAAGGCAAAGGAAAGGGGAAGTCTTGTTTCGGAGCTTCGGCGATCCCTGAGAAAAATGATGAAGAAATTCCAGCTCTACCACTTTCTGAGGAGGAGCAAGAATCTTTCGCTATAAGGAGTGGAAACGAATACCGCTTTAATTACCCAAGTGCATCTGAGCAACTAGCTGAGCAGGGGGTGGTAAAAGTCGCGCCTTCTAAAACCCTTACAGAGCTGGGGGTAGTTGCAATTCTTCCTGTGGCTGTTGGAAAACCTCAACAACCAGCTAAACAAAAAGAAAAAGAACCCCAACATAAAGAGGTTCAAGTTCCGAGGCAGTCTCATTTCAATCGACCGATTGGACGAGATAAACCGGAAAGCTCGAACGTTCCATATCGTTTTGACGTCATGGCTTAGTTAGCTAATATCCCAGCAAGGATCACGCTATACGAATTATTGCGCCTCTCGAAAGATACCATAGAAGATTTACAAGAAGTCTTGGCCGATTCTGAGGTATTTCTCACTCAGATTAAGGCAACCCCCTAAGAGCCAGAGTCGTCGAGTCAACACTGCAACTTGGCAGCCACAAAATTCTCTTGCATTGCTTTCACCAAAGAAGATATGCAAGTCAAGAATTTGAAACATGATTGGCCTTTATACTTCACTGGATATATTGGCTCAAGCGTTGTCAACCGGATTCAGATTGATCCGGGTTTCGCTGTCAGCATCATGCCACTTTGGTTGATGTACCACCTCGAAATTCCTACCAATAAGCTAGCCTTCATAGGAACTATTATTTACGAATTCAATACTAGTGGATCCAGACCATTGGGAAAAATCCGGGTGAAGTGTCAACTCGGAGACTTGAAGTCAGAGGTCACTTGTTATGTGATTGATGCAGAGACTTCTTATAATTTACTGTTGGGTCGTCCATGGATCGACAATAATCTTATAGTTTCCTCCACCCTCCATCACTGTCTGAAATATGTTGATACTAACAACAAGGTTAAGACGGTGGTCACGGATAAGTAACCATTTAAGGGGTTAGAAAATCATTTTACTGACTCCCTTCTTTATGGTGCTGAATCCGATACTGAACCATCGACTCATGGTACGGATAGCGGAGAAGAAGCTGATACCGAAGCTGGGCTCGATTATAGTGAAGGTCTTGTACTAAATGACATTAAACCTCTTGTAATCAATCTTGATGGTGATGAATCGTCGAATGAAAGTTGTAACTGGCAACTTACTGATAAAATAATAAATAATGATTTAGAGTACTCGTGTTGTCTCGATAATATAATACAAGAATTGTATGACAACCCTAGTCTACACATGCCACTTCGTTCATCTTGTACGACGATGAAATACATCCAAAACTCATCCGAAACGACTATGATCCTACCTGCGAAGATAAGGGGTGAAAAAGAAATAATTTTTAGAAAAGGGGAATCATCCCCAACTCCCGATCTCTTCTTGGACACCAACTCAGATGACGAAGGACCCGGACGGTATTTCTCTAGGTATAGTTCACAAGCAAATGACTACATGAGAAAGTAAGGATATGACCTCTCGCTCGGTGAAGGTCTTCGTTTTGGTCAAGATGTCAGGGTTCCACCCCGTCCTACCTATGTACCGAAAGAAAAACCTGATAATTTTTACAGCCATGGAAGGGGTTTGGGCTACATTTTGTCATCTAATGATGAATATTGCTGACAAATCATTAACCAACTAATAAATAAAAGTGAGTATTCATCTGATACTTTAACTTGGGATTCTGACACTAGTATCGGAGAAATGTTCAAAAGATTAATGTCTAACATTGTTAGACCCTAGAGGGGGGGTGATTAGGGTCTTATGCTAATCTAATCCGATTAAATGCCAATTAAAATTAATTAACAAGTTATCCTAGCAAGTATGAAATACCACAAGATATAT
Organism: Asparagus officinalis; assembly: GCF_001876935.1. NCBI lineage: Eukaryota > Viridiplantae > Streptophyta > Magnoliopsida > Asparagales > Asparagaceae > Asparagus > Asparagus officinalis. The sequence continues at coordinate 72,831,718 of NC_033800.1, read as the reverse complement.
GAGCTAGGATAAGCAATGTAAACAATGAGATATATCATATATGATGAAATATATATATATATATATAGATATATAAACTAACACAAGGGGTAAACAATATGAACTAGATAGTGGATCATATAAATAATGAGCTAATGACAATGGCGACAAGAAATATAAACACAAGTATAAATAAACGCCAAAGCACACTCAAACACAAGATATGATCACGGAGTTCGGACCTTCCGTCCTACGTCTCCGCTCCCCACTCCCGGGGAGAAATCCACTATCACAACCGGGTTTTCTACGCTCACCCGAATAACGTTTACAACCACAATATGTCGGTTTTCAACGATCACCGAACAACGTTCACTCCTCACACTCGGTTTTCTAGTTCACCGAAAACTTCACAACACACTCGGTTTTCTAGCTCACCGAAAACCTTACACCACTCACAATGTAACAAATATAAATTTGTTCTCTACAATAGAAGAGAACTCAATTAAGCACAACTCAATGTTACAATCTCTCACAACCCTAATATACTATGTATGCAAATACAATAAGCTCAAGTGGGTGTGTGTAACAATGAGATAATATAATCAAATCTAAACTCAATATAAAAACTAGCTTTAAAGAATGATAATCAAATAACTAAGCAAATGTAAAGCTAGATAGAGTTTAGAAAACTTCTCCAATAGATGACAAGATGGAGAGATGGAGATTGGAGCCCAAACAAGAAGATGATCTCCTCCACTTGTGAAAACAATCTTCAAACCAAACAAACACTAAAACACACTTAAACCCTTGTTTAAAACTCTTTAAACTTGTTTAAAACATTTCTACAACGGTCAAAAAACTAGCCGTTGGAAGCAGAAAAAGACCTCGTCGGTCGACCGGAATTTTCATCGGTCGACCGGAAAATTTCATCGGTGACAATCTCTCTGTCGCCCAGTGAGCATTTGAACTCAGGTTCAGTTTTGTAAAATCAATTAAAAATAGTAAAACAGCTCCAAAAATTATGAAATTTTGTAGGAAGGTTCTAGACATATATAATGACATGTTAGAGAAAGAATTTCTGAAAAATAATTTCCCAATTGAGAGAAATAAATATTTGAACACAGATTTACAGTTTCTGAAAAACTGCTGACATACACGATTTTGTAAAATCAATTGGGCATAGTAAATCAACTCCAAAAATAGTAAAAACTAGAGAAAAGTTTCTAAACATGTAGATAAACATGTAAGAGAAAGAATTTTTCAAATATCACTTCCCATTTGTGAAAACTCATCAGTTTTGTAAAACATGCACGAACATGTGCACGAACGAAAACGTGAATTTGTAAATTCCTTTAAACATAACAAATCAATTCCAAACTTGATGAAACTTTGAGAAATGTTTGCAAATGATATTTTGAACATGTTACAAAAAGAATTTTCCAATTTGCATTTCCCAATTGTGAAATCTCATTATTTTGCAAAAGTGTTCAAAACATGAAAAAAGTGATATACATGAAGTTTGATGTTTTGACATAAACAATGTTTTGAAACTTTGCACAATGATTATATAGACTTGATAAAATATGTATATGATGATTGTTAAGTCTATAAACTGAGAATACAATATTTGAGCTTAGAAACCAAATACGTGTGTGTATATGATATTGAGCTTAGAGTAGCTAACACACATAATATAAATCATAAACTACATTACCCAAGCAATCTTGATCTTCAATTAAGCTTGACTTGGTACACGTTGCGGATGAAGCTTGAACTTGATCTTTAACTTGAATTGTATAGGCTTCAACCCGATATTCCGCCAACCTCCATTAGATATCATCGTTGAAGCTCTATTCCATCCATCCTCCAAACACGTTGTTTGTCTACAATACATAGGAATGTACAAACACTAGACAAACAACATTAGTAGTAAATTATTTGTAAATCATCATCAAAACAAGAAGGCCAACAAACATGACCGTAGTCGATCCTTCTACTACAGAAGAAGATGATCAATTATCCATTTGGGAAGACCCCTGGGTACATTACATGAACGTTCAATACGGCGATTGATTTGAACAAAGAGCACCTCCTACTGAGGATAGAGTAGTCCAGATTAATATGGGTGACGAAATTAATCTGAAACCTATATTTATTAGCGACGATCTTCCGTCGGATGAGAAATAGAAACTAATCATTCTTATTAGAGAATATATCAATGTTTTCGCTTGGAATTACGAAGATATGTCGGGACTTGACCCAAATATGGCAATGTACAGCCTTAACATTAAACCGGATGTTAAACCTGTCAAGCAACAACAAAGACGGTTTCGTCCGCAAATTATGGAAGCAATAGACGCTAAAGTCAAGAAACTGGTTGATTCAGGCTTCATCAGAGAAGAACAACATCCTGATTGGTTGACCAATATTGTTCCAGTCCTTAAAAAGAACGGCAAGATCAGAATCTGTATTGACTTTAGATATCTGAATACAGCATGCCCTAAAGACGACTTTCCTCTATCAATTACAGATGTCATTATTGACAACACATGCGGGTTCGAGAGAATGTCATTTATGGATGGATTTTCTGGATATAATCAGATCAAGATGCACCCAGATGATGAAAAGCATGTTGCATTCAGAACACCCCTTGGTGTCTTCTGTTACACTGTTATGCCTTTCGGTTTGAAGAATGTCGGCGCCACATACCAACGAGCAATGACGAAGATCTTTCAAGAGCACCTTCGGAAGACCGTTGAATGCTACGTTGATGACCTGGTTGTTAAAAGCCATGATAAAAATAACCACATTAACGATTTGAAGATGATGTTCGATCTTATGAGGACTCATCAGTTAAAGATGAACCCGACTAAATCCTTCCTTGGAATGTCCAGCGGTAATTTTTTTGGATTCGTCATCACTATAAAAGGTATTCATATAGATCCTGATAAGGTAAAGGTGATACATGAATTACAACCCCCGAGAAATCTTAAAGAACTCAAAAGGCTGCAAGGTCGATTGGCATATATCCGTCGGTTTATATCGAACATGTCTGGAAAATATCCACCGTTCTCTAAACTCATGAAGAAAGGCATGTCGTTCATTTAGGATGAAGCATGTCAAAAGGCGTTCGAGGATATTAAAACATATCTAGCGAATCGACCTATTCTCGTTGCACCGAAATCGGGCAGATCGTTTTTTATTTATGTCAAAGTGACGAGCCATTCGTTAAGTGCATTGCTTGCACAAGACGACGATAACGGTCATGAACAAGCTGTGTATTATCTAAGTCATACATTAGTAGGAGCTGAATCTCATTATCCGATGATCGAGAAAGAATGCCTCGCCCTGGTATTCGCAATCTAAAAAATACGACATTATTTAGTTGGACAGACAATTTATGTCATTTCCAACGTAAACCCAATTCGAGTATTCATGACCCAACCGGCCTCTATGAATTGGCGTTTAGCTAGGTGGGCCTTACTCTTATCCCAATACGATTTGTATTTCAAACAACAAAAATCAGTTAAGGGACAAGCTATTTGCGATCTTTTAGCGGTAAACCCTACAAAAGATATAGTTGAGTTGTACGATGATCTGCCGGATGAAACTCACGAAGTTTATATTACGTCATATCAACAAGTGTGGTGATTATACTTTGATGGGGCTTCCCGAGCAACCAACGTGGCGAGCGTACCCGGATGTTCTAAAATTTTCTCAGGAGTTGGGGTCGTTTTAGTTTTCCCGGAAAAACATGTCTTGCCTAGAGCATACTCGTTGACCGAACCATGCTCTAATAATGTGACCGAGTACAATGTATTAATAATTAGACTTAATTTTACCAAAGAGCTGGGGGTTGAATACCTTGAAGCTTTTGATGATTCTCAATTGATAGTTAACCAGATACGAGGAGAGTATGAAGTCAGAAATCAAGATCTAATTCCATACCACCAGGTAGCCATCAAGATAGCAAACTCGTTTGAAGAATTTTTTATCGAGTATGTTCCATGTCTCCAAAATGCATATACAGACGCATTGGTAGCATTGTCGGTATCTTTGGCTCAGCCTCCTGAGACAAAATAATTAATAACGGTGAGAACTCACCAGCTTATTGTTTCAATCTACGATTCGATTGCCAAAGAAGCACACTCAACGAGAGTTGAACCCAAAGTTCGAGATTAGCGTTTTCCTATTATCGATTACGTCTTACATGGTATCTTACCTAAAGATGTAAGAGAAAGGGATTCGATTCGGCAAAGAGCACCGAGATTTTACTACAACACTACAGCACAAATATTGTATTGACGTTCGTACGATGATCTATTACTCCGTTGTCTATCCAATGGAGAGGCGGAACAGGCACTCAAAGAGGCGCATGACGGAACATGCGGTGCACATCAGCTCGGTCCCAAACTCTACGACCGACTTAGGAGAATGGGATATTATTGACCAGCTATGGTAAAGGATGCAGTCGATTATGCCCGACGATGTCATGTGTGTCAGTTACATACGAATTATATGCATCAGCCGCCAGAACACTTGCACCCATCAGCGACGTCATGGCCGTTTGAAACATGGGGAATAGACATTGTAGGTCCTATTTTTCCACCGTCGGTCAAAGATGACCGTTTCATTCTGGCAATCACCGATTACTTCTTAAAATAGGCTGAAGCAGTCCCGTTGAAAGAAGTAAAGACAAGTGATGTTATTAAGTTCATTAAACATCACATTATATATCGATATGGTGTCCTTAGACGGATAGTGCATGACAACGGCCCTCAATTCGTTAGCAATGCATTTATCAAATTCTGCGGTAAATTTGGAATTAAGGACGTTTCATCGACTGCTTATAATCCCACAGCTAACGGATTAGCCGAAGTTTTTAACAAGACTATTATCAAGATTTTGGCAAAACATGTGAAAGGCAATAAGCAAGATTGGGATGAAAAACTTGGTGAAGCTTTGTGGGCTTATCGTACAACTGTCCGTACGCTAACTGGAGCAACCCCATATTTCTTAACATATGAATGCGAAGCTATCCTTCCTTTAGAATACAAATTCCTCTTCTCTATATCGCGCTCGCAACGAGGATGATGACGGAAGAACAACACCAGAAACGTCTCAAAGAATTAGAGATGTTAGATGAAAAGCGCTTGGAAGCTCAGCAACAGATCGAGTTTTATCAGGCTAGAATTTCTTGAGCTTTCGATAAAAAGATCCGACAACGAAGCTTTAAGGAAGGAGATCTGGTTCTTGCCGTTCGGAGACCCATGATTCTCACTTCCAAGAAGAAAGGAAAATTCTAACCCAAATAGGAAGGACCGTTTGTAATAGAAACAGTCTATTTAAACGGTACATATCGCCTGATCACCTAGGATGGCAATAAACTAATAATGCCAATAAATAGGAAGTTCCTGAAGAAGTACTACCCTTAGTATGTTCAGGATAACCTATTTGAAACGGGAAGTTCCTAAAGAATCTAGTACCGAATATTTTTAGGGTAACCCGAGATCAGTTGATTATTCTATAATGGAGACTGATTTGTTATAACATGATGGTTATTTAATTATTTTCAAGATGATTAAGAACCTCCTACTGGGACTGTCCAAACATTTTGTTGAGATGAGATTCAACGACAAAATACAATTGGTCTTTCCTCACAAAACCCCCACAATGCGATCACGGGGGGACTCGATAATTCGTAATCTCGTACCACAAAATCCCTTGCCGATCGGATTAATTAACGGTGGGTCCACTAAAATCCGTCATAAATTAAAATCCTTCAAACTCCCATCGTATCTAATTTTTTTAACACTCCCAATGTTGAAGTTATGATACAGTATTCAAAAAGTTCGATTTGTTGATCTGTAGCAATCAACGAATCCTTTTATGTCAAATCCTTTTGTTTAATATCAAAAACTCCCACTGAGTGATGGGTGCAAGCCAACATTTCCATCGTTACTCGTACTATGCTCCCATTTCTCATTTGGTCAAACCTTCCTACAGTTAGGACCAAAGCCAAAATCCCCTCTCGATTCCTTTCATTAACGAGAGGTTCACTTTCGAAACTAAAATTTCTTTTCGACAAACGAAAGGGCCTCAACTCCATTTGAACAATTTAGCCTATTAAAAGTAAAATTATCTCAACTCCCACTTGGTCAAACCTTCCTACAGTTAGGGCCACAACAAAAAAAAAATCTCCTCTCGATTCATTCTACGAACGAGAGGTCCACTTTTGATTTGAGTAATCAAACCTTATGACAGTTAGGATTATTCAAACCCATCCATATTCTTTAAGTGAAAATCCCGCTTTGAGTTTCCTTTGCACCTGGAGACAGAATATAAAATTTTTCCTCTCCGATTTTGGGTTCATCTTTACCAACAAACAAGAGACCAGGAGACAGAATACCAGATTCTTCTTCTCCGATTCTGGGTTCATCTCTACCAACAAACAAGAGACTAGGAGATAGAATATAAAATTCTTTCTCTTCGATTTTAGGTCCATCTCTACCAACAAACAAGAGACTGGGAGATAGAATATCAGATTCTTCCTCTCCGATTTTTTTGGATTCATCTCTACCAACAAACAAGAGACTAGAAGATAGAATATCAGATTCTTCTTCCCCGATTCTGGGTTCATTTTGCTACCAAGAAAATGTAACCTAATTACGTTTTAAAATCCACGCTGCTCACACGTGGGGGACATTATCTCGATCCCTTACTAGAGATAAGCCTACATCTAACACATGTAGCCTACATATTCAACATTATAGTTCAAAGTCTAAAATAGTTTAATTCTTTTAGCCTAACATTATATGTGAAACAGATTTAGATAATTCACATACTAGTCCGACTCAAACGGTAGTCGGTAAAGGCACATCAAATCCGTTGAGGGCTGGGGGATTGCCAAAAATCCTATGAGTATTGTGGTTATTTATTCTAAAACAAGAATGAGTAATCATAATAAAAAATTTCAATAAGTAAAAAGGAGAATTCAATATATTCATCAAAAAAATATTCAAACTGAATTACAAGTTCCCAAATTACAACAGCTTATAATGACGAATTTGATCCTCAAGTTTGGAGAGCTCTGTCGTATAAGCCTGTTCAAGTTCAGATATAAAGTTAGCTTTAAAAGCTTCTTCATCAACTCTTTGAAGTTTGACGGCCTCCTGTTCCTTATCAGCAAGTATTTTGTCTTGAAGCTCCAGTTGTTGGAAGATGTTCGCTTCAACTTATTTCACTTCTGCCAAATCAAACTCTAAAATCTCATGAGCATCCTCAGCCTTTGCCAGTTTTTCTTTCAGGCGGGTTATTTCAGCTTGACTTGACTCTAGAGCCCGGTGCAGATCGATCTTGGTCTATGTTTTCTTGGCAAGGCTCATCCTGATTTGGTGAATACGAGCTTTTAACTTTTGAAGCTCAGATTCAGCTGATTTCTGAGAATCACGCCACGCCTATAACCTCGAGTCTATTTGAGAAGCAACATAGGAGGGTGTTTGTGGAAAATTTGCTGTAAAAGAAATGAAAGGAAAATTGATTTGTATTCTCTCAAAATAGATTACAATTTAGATTCCGATTACCAAAGAGAGGAGAATGAATTTGATTCTCCCATTTGTTTAATTCTGGGTTCTTCTTGGTAGCGATGGAGTGCCTCCTTCGAATGCTTGCGTCGAATTTGCTCTTCGTTGACGATCTGACCGTATTATCTCACGAGAACGATTGACTTGTATGATGAATCCGGTTTAGAACTCTTAACAAGTTTAAGAAACTCAGAACGAGTTGAAAACTCTGAAAAGAGTTGTTGAAAAACCGAATAATCGATTAGTGTAATTAGCTTGCGTTGCAAGCTTAGTTAAGAACTCTTAACGAGTTTAAGAACTCAGAGCGAGTTGAAACTCTATAACAGAGTTGTTAGAACCAAAAATTCGGTTAATAGCCAAGTAGATCTGCCATTGGTGAAGGGATTCTCTGAGATTTGATTTACTAACTGCCAAGCAGTTCATTGATCTTCAGAAAATTTACCCTCTCTGCCCAACCTTATGCGGTTTTGATCTCCAAATCTCCAACCCTGTGCGGTTTAGCTGCCAAAACTCATTCCCCCTTACTCAGTTGAGTAATGCGGTTATTTATAGGGGGATAAGGGGTGTAACCACCCCTAAATCCGCTCCTAAGTGGGCGAGAATCCCTCAGAACATGTGATCAACGGTTTTGAGGCCGTTCAACTTGTGTTTGAACAAGTCAAACGCCTAAGTTGGTGTTCTGGGCCTTAACTTTGTGCCTAAGACTTGAGACACAGAGTTAAATCTCTGCTAGAGATTTGAAACGCACAGGCCGCATGCATTCTGGAAATTGGAGATGCATAGGCCGCGTTTGTGCTGAATCTCAACTCTACGTCTTGAGTTTGAGACGCATGGTTAAGTGTTTGTTGAAGAACACACAGTCTGTGTGTGTTTTGTGTTTTAACTCTGCGTTGCAGAGTTGAATGTCTGCTGGAGAACGCACAGTCTGTGTGTGTTTTGTGTTTGAGAAACACAGAGGTGGACTCTGTGTTTGGAAGAGGTTGTTGGCTTGTAACCTCGTCCGTTACAACATCACCAAGGCTACTGCTCATTGATCTTTGCTTGTTATGGGGTGTGAAAGTCGTCAAATTGTAACTCTCACAGTTGGTTATGAAGGCTACTGAACAGAGTTTTCATCAGCTGTCAGAAGTGTCGTTGATTTGTAACTCTTCTTAATCTATGTGAAAATTCCTCTATTTGTAGCTTTTGTTTGTTGAAGCTTGATGGGGATCAGCTATCTATTGTGATTTTTTAGACAGCCTACAGATGGTATGCCTTTGGTGTGGAGACCCTTTAGAAGTTCAGCATGTTGTTTGAAGTCGGCCAAATAAGCGTTAATTGAATCGGCCAATTCATTATATCCTTCTTCTCTGACCCCCGATGTGTAGCGGTCAAGAGATCTCTTAAAGTTCTCAAAGTATGATCCTTTGAAGAGAATTCGATCGACCATAGCATTCAAAAAAGAAATGAAGCCCTGAAGATCGGAACAAATGACGGCTTTATCTGGGTCATCTTCTGCTAATAACGCTTGAATGGAATCATACAATGTAGAAGAAGGAGCTGCGATGAGGACAAATAAAGTCAATACAAAACATATATGCGCGTACATAACAACGAACGGAAATATACCAAGCTTAACGGAAAGTTCCATGACTTGGTTACCTTGACTTGTCAATATTGGGGTGGGTTCTACAACCACTGGTGTTTGTTCAGGGATGGTACTTGTTGATGGACCCGCTGCATCAGATGATTGTTCAATTGAGACCTCAAATTGCTTTGGGTCCAAGTCAACAAGTCTCCCGGAAGATGATTCTGCAAACAAGAGAATCACAATGAGTATGTTGGAGTATTAATCAGAAGTTTATAACGAACAGTTGATGAAACTCACTAATATTCCTAGATGCAATAGCTGTTGACGTACCAACTTTTTCGGTTGGTCTCGCTTTTGTTACAATGGGAGTAATTTGGGGAGTGATAGTAGCCTCTATCATCATCGGGTCTAAAGGAGTAAGAGGTTGAGATTCAGGAATTGATGATTGAAGGTCAACCTCGGTTCCTGCCCGTGACAAGAAGCCATGACCCTCGGGCTAATTAGACGTTTCAATGATTATAGCAGTATCGGTCTCGGTAACCGGTCCTATAATTCGAACACTTATATGATTAGTCAAAGTTGAATAAAAAATATAGAGATTATGGAATAAAAGCTTTACTTTCAGAAAAACACGCTTCAGTTGAACCAACTCCAACGGCTGATTATGTAGCTGCCCTAGGAGCTTTCCCCGATAACAAATCAGAGATGTATTGATGGTCGTCCTCTGAGAGATCGAGATTGAGATTATGCTCGTTGAAATCCTCGACCTCAACAGCGTGAGTGGGTTCTCCTCCAGCTGATTCACCCATTATGGCGTCTGCAAAATGTGTTGGGTCATAATTAACATATATACTTAGATGAATTTACACAAAATGGAGATTAGTTTTACCTTCGTTAACCAGGACGGATTCGAGAGCTCCACTACTTGTACCTGCTTCTTTTAGTTTAACTAAAAGGAGACAAAGTGCACAAGTCATTAGAAGAGGCACGTGTTCCAACTCATTCATCTTTCGGAATTACCTTCCAAACAGAGAAAGATCCGTACCTGTGTTTGAAGCCGATGGGTCAACGTCAGAAGTTATTGAAACACCAACAGTTTCGTCATTAAGCGCATCGTTCGTTTGTTGAACGAAGCTGGGTTCCTTGGCTTCCATACCGTCGGGAGAAGCAGTGTCAGCCTAAAATTCTCCTTCTTCTTGACTCCCTACAGAAATTGAGTGCGAGATAAGTCCGAGTATTAAGAAATATAAATTCTCCTTCTTCTTGACTCCCTACAGAAATTGAGTGCGAGATAAGTCCGAGTATTAAGAAATATAAGAATAGTAAAATGAAAATAAAGACGAATCGAAATTGAGTGCGAGATAAGTCCGAGTATTAAGAAATATAAGAATAGTAAAATGAAAATAAAGACGAATCGTTACCTCGTTCGTCTGAAGAAACACTACGGGCAGATGTCTCCTCTAAAACAGGAAGACGAACACGTGGTCGAGAGACGGCTTTCTTCCATCTTTTCAGTGGACACGCTTCATCTTGAACCCCAAATCTTTCGTAACGATGCTTGGTAAGTAACTCAGTTCTGGAAGGAACTTGGGTTTGAGTTTGAGTTGAAGATTGTGATCTTTGCCAACGAACAAGAGACACTGTATCTTCTTCCTCCTCTTCATCTCCACTAAGGACCTCTACCGTCATCCGATTGGGTTGCGTCATAATTACCATCCCCCTCCTTCTCTTCAGAGCATCTTGGGGTCAAGCTGGATTAGTATGTTGAGCCCTGTGAGCAACACAAGGGTTTACATATCCTCTTTCGAAGAAAGAGTCCGGAAGACCAGTCGTCTCTTTTTCAGTTGCTTCAGAACTTGATCCAGTCTTATCCGCCCTCTCGGAAGTTTTGGTCTCGTCAGTCTCAAACTCTTCTTCACTATCAATTGGGCGAGCAGGTTCTTTTCCCTTTCTGGACGATTCAGCAGCTTCTTTCCCTCGAGTTGAGAGTACAGTCTTATGGACTATTTCTGTCGCTTGTCGGGAGGCTATTTCTTCCTCTAATTCAGATATTCTCCTCTTTCGAGCAATGGTGCTGGCAGCTATCAACCACTTACAGTAAAGAAAAGTCATCTGCAGAGGAGGCGTCTATAAAGGGAGGTCAAACTCAGTATTCGTACAGCCGACGATGCTCTAAAACCAGGCTCTCGCCCCATCAATAAGTCCACCTCAAACCCTAAGTTGATGGTTCGGGTTGCCGACGTACAGTTGATCATAGCCGAATTGATGAGCAAACTGGCATGGAAAGTATGGCTCGATATGACAGACATCCTTTACCCTGAATACTAGATAACCTGGTCGGATGTTCATCAACCATCTGAAGCAACTGACATCCAAAATCGTGTGATTCTGCCTAGGTTCTTAAGCATCCAATAAAGTAGTGTTGTAACTCCCGAAGAACTGAGGGAAACAAGGAAAGAACTCCCAACATTTATGGACTTTGAATTGCCTAGATATATCTAGCCACCGACTGAGGGAAACAAGGAAAGAACTCCCAACATTTATGGACTTTGAATTGCCTAGATATATCTAGCCACCGATGTTTGACCCACTTACAACCTTCAAGAGTATTTATGGACTTTGAATTGCCTAGATATATCTAGCCACCGATGTTTGACCCACTTACAACCTTCAAGAGTTTGTAGTAGAGGGAGGCTTGGATTTACTGTCTTAGGAGCCTCCATTAAGTCTGGTCAGTGAAGTACCAACCAGGTCATCAAGTAGGTGTATGGTAATTCTAGTTTCGGCATGGATATTCTAGCGGATGGTTTCTTTCCCTCTTGAGTAAACACAGAAGCCAATTGCTGCAATCCACTATGAATATCAGCTATCATTGCAGGAAGTAAGGATAACCTACAACCTGTGGCTAATTGAACGGCCGGATACAACACTTTGATCGACATCGCATCAGAGGGTTGGTGGGGGACAACACACCTCTTCAACCACATAGCCAAAAAGCCAGCTAATAGGATGGTTGACTTGATCGGAACGCCAGCTTGCCACAAATAAGAACAGAATTTGGTACCGTAAGAAAAGTCGTTTTCTCAGCGGGAAGTGTAGGATTGTGTATTCGCTCTCTCCAACAATCGGTTAATCTCATTCGAAGTTAAGGGGGATAGTCCACACACGTCTTCCGAACGACTCTCAAGGTTCTTGAACAAATAATCCGCGAATTGTTTCAAGCTAATCGGGGGGATCTCTTCTTAGCTCTAGTCTCCATCTCGGCCATAGCTATATGATAGTGGCATGTCAACTCCCATAAGGTGTTATAGGTCACGGCTAACCGATCCTTCATCCTATTCAGTTGACTGACAGTGGGGAAGAATTCTTGATATGGAGCGTCACCTATAGGCAGCCCTGATACCTTTATCATTTCATGTAACGGCAGTCCAAGCTCCCCGTTCTTGGTGAAGAAAGTGTTGATGTCGGGATTGTAGATCTCAAACAAAGCGAAGAAGTGATCCACGCTGATCTGTAGACCGTACATGCTGGCGTGAATCGGAACTGACAACCCTAACTCTGCTAATTCTCGCCCCCAGCGATTCAATACATATCGGGTCACTCTTGTCCACCACTTATCTCCAAAATAATAGACCCATCCATAACATCTGAACTTCTTGATAGGGAATTCTTTTCCCAACACAGCTAACATGTTCTTCACGGTGTTTGCTTGTGCCGCCTTTTCATTCTGGGGCAGATTATCTTGGCCTAAGACTCCAGGGTACAATCCTCGCACAGAAGCTCTATCGCTAGAACCTGGGATGGCCTCTCTACCAATGAAACCACAATGAACACGCTCATGGTTTTTGGTCAATCTCCAAAATATCTCCCCACCAACTGCCAAGTTTCTGAACTTCAAAAGTGAATGCTCCCGAGGAATCCAGAGTAGGTACAAGAAGGTCGACCCACTTACATGCAACCACTGCGCAGGTCTACAAGAAACGACTTCTAGATCTCTTATAGAGTCACCAAACAGGAAATCTGGTTTCCTTATACACTGATTCGAGTCCTGCTCTAAGATTAAAGTATCATCTGTGATCAACCATCGTAGAACACGACAACTACCCCGTCGTATCAACTCCATTGCTCCTTCACTATAGTCTGATTTGAACTGGGGAGATGATTCAACTAACATGAGTCCTTCATAGTAGGAGTGGGTGGCACTACTTTGACCCATGACTTCACTAGCGGTGAAGATTACGGAAGGAAAATGGACTGACAAAAAAAAGGGGAAATACATAAAATTTTAGAGAATGCGGTGTATCTTATCCTATAAGATATAATCGCCATCTCTCAACAGGTACGACGATTTTTATTTACCACACGTATAAAAGAGATATGCGTTACTATGCATGAGCATTATAACGGCATAACAGAACCTCTCAAAATACGTGGGATAATGTAAAATCGCCCCTGTATACTCTGAAGTGTGTCTTGTCCAAGCAAAACAAACACTTTCCAGCGTCGATCCCCTCAAAGGAGGATACCGGCTCTTCTCGAATGCATCTCAAAGAATGACAACGAGGATTTACGTATAAAGATGGATAAATACAGATAAAATTGACAAGATACAATATTTAAATTTTGTGAAAGGGTGAAAGGAGTGTACCCCCATACGAAACGGCAACGGGATTAGCCCCCTTGTTAGTCTGGGCAGTCGAACGGCCTTGGGGAACTCGAGATCTTCGCGACGACATGATACCTGTCGAAATCCAATGAGAAAGTTAGGGTTTTGGGTTTAGAACCGACAAAGATATCACAAAATACACGTGCATGGGATGGAATCAAAGAAAAATTGAGACTTTAACAGTTAGTGGGAGAGAAAACCTAGTAGAATCCTTCAAACTTCGAGTACAATCACCCCAAGCAAAAGCCCTACCCAAATAAGAAACAAAGAGAGGAAGAAGAGGCAAAAAACTCGTCGAAGATCGCTAAGAAATCGCCCAAAAAATCGCTTCAAAATCGATGTGAAAAGCTTCTAAAAAAACCCTAAGTCGGGGTTTTATACCCCCAGCTCCGCTGACCGAGACAGTCTTCACTATCTCAGACAGCAAGACAGTAAACATTGTCTCGCCGTGCGAGACAGAATACACTGTCTTGCACCGTGAGACAGTATAAACTGTCTCGCACCGTGAAACAGTATACACTGTCTCGATTAAGCGAGGCAGTGATGACTGTCTTGGGTATGATATGTAATGTCGTAGTGTTTTGATGAAGTAACCTCGACCCACGTATAATACACTTGAATACTCCAATAGGTACACGAGTCTAAACTGTTTCCTTAGGAAGTTTCTAGATAATATCATTCAGAATATTCTTAAGAATAACCTGATTGTCTCCTAACGGGTATACGAGGTTAAACTATTTCCCGAAAACTCTAAGAAATACACGAGTATAAATTGTGTTCCTATGAAGACCGATACAGTGATAAACAATCTAATATCAATTTGGCGACAAAAGCCGAATTCACAAGCCCAAATTCTAACTTCGGTTCAATATCTCGACAACGGTCAAGCGATAAACATAGTACCGAAAGAATCTTAGCTATTCTATAAAGCATTGAATAGATTGAGAGATAAAGAGGTCAAGCGTTGAAGTCATTTTACGGGTCCTTCTAAACGATCTACTTAACCAAGTATTGAAAGGACTATAAGTCAGACCTGTCTTATCTAAAGTGACCCAGACTCCTCTATAAAGGAATGAGTCTGGAATACTTTAGAGGGAGTATCTGTAGGCATCAAAAAATACTGATAGATATCCAAACACAACTCAAAATAACGAGAAGATCATCCAAAGATCATAGAAAATGACTTTATGCTATCTCGAAATGATCAAGATAGTATAGACTGTCTCACACGTGAGACAGTATCAACTATCTTGCAGTGCAAGACAGTGATGACTGTCTCGCTATGCGAGACAGTTGTCTACTGTCTCGCAATGCGAGACAGTGTTGACTATCTCGCATGCGAGACAGTGTAGAGCTCTGAAATGATCAAAAGCTGTTGAAATAACTGCATGACACGTGTCCATTAACTGTCAAAGAACGTGGGAAATATCGTGGGTGAGAATCATGTGGACAACTGTCAAAATAACAGATTTTAGAACGTGATAAAGCGGTTATAGAAGAAACTGACATGCAGTTGGAGATTTTCGAGACAGTCATAACTGTCTCGGCCGCCGAGACAGACAACACTGTCTCGCAGTCAAAACCTATTTATGATGTCGTGTTTTTAGTTAAATATTCCTAGAGGCTATAAATTCCCTGAGGGAGATCAAAAAACATAGATCTGAGAACAGAGAGCAGATAGAGCAGAATACTTGAGCCTTTTGGTGATTCCTTGAGATTTGAGCTTTGACTTGATCTTAAGAAGAGTGTTCATGTTACTTTGATAAGATATTCACTCATTTTTATTCTTGCTTCTAAACGAAGGAAGAATATCAAAGACCTTCACGATCTGTGAATCGGTGGTCCACGAGCCAAAGCACTCCCGGCACAGATAAAGTCCCGCAAAGCAGAAATCGATAAATGATTCCTGAGTTATTTTCTAAAAAGTTATAATTTTTATTTTTTTGTGTAAAGGAAGTCTTATAAAAAGGCTATTTCTTTTGAATTTGTTATAATTGACTGAAGATATGATGAATTCCACAATGAAATCAACTTTTGATGAAAACATTCATCATTCATTTTGATGGAACTAAGAGTTACACCTTTATAGGGAATGTTAAAATTTTTTCCAATTGACTTAGTAGTCAATTCAATTTCTATCCCTTTCACAAGTGTACTTAATTTTTCATGTCCACGAATTGTTTCCACACGAGTGATATTGGTGTAGAACAAATGAACCAAGAACGGATATGTAGGTTTTCTATTTTCCGATAAAAATAATTCTAAAAGACCCACATTTTCAAAATAAGAACTAAAATTTGATGGTATGAAATCATCAAATTTGACGAATCTACCCGGAAGAACTTCGAAAGATGATATTCTATTGAATTCTTCAAGTAAATCTGGACTTTTTAAATAGACAATAATTTCATCATTAACATTAGAATGAGTTTGTTTAGCTTTCTTAGCTCTAGACATGACGAAGAACACGAAATGAACTTGGAAACCAAGAAAGAATTGAAAAGTTTACCCAAAATGATAAATCCCTAGATGTGGTCGGCTATTCTTGCTTGTAGTTGACTACAGGACCTGAATAGAGCTTGGAATCAAGGAAGTTGTTGAAGAAATAAGTGGGAAAGATGAGTTTTTTAAGATGCCCTAGATGAGGAGACGGGATTTCTGAAATGGGGAAGAAGAGGGATCGGTTATGGGGAAGAAAGAGGAAGTGAATTGGGGATTTTAAGGAGTTATTCTTGTCAAATACTTGAATGGTCAAGATTAATTAAGAAAAAAAATTGTGTGGTTTGGATTTGATCTAGATAAACAATAGATATAAGGCTAGGATTTGATCAGACAATTGAATGGTTGAGATTAAGTTTTTGTAAGTTAAACGGGTATTGGGTTGTGGATTTGATTGTAAAAAATCCAAAAGACTGAAAGTCTGTAATTTGTAAAACTATTGTTAGTAGTCGACTATAAACAATAGTAGTCAACTACAGGTTGGTCGACAGAAAGTTTATTTTCTGACTGTAATGAAAAGTAGTCGACTACAAGGAAAATTAGTCGACTATACTAAGACTTACAGAAAATCCTATATGCAGTGTTTGTGCATGTAGTCGACTATAATGTAAATTAGTCGACTATAAAACCTGTGAATACAAATGAACTTTAATTTAAATCATCAATTGAACATATACCTAATTTCCTTCTTAATTTAACATAAATTTCTTCTTTTAAAGGCTTTGTTAATATATCTGAAATTTGTTTATCAGTAGTATAAATTCTAACGAAATGTCACCTTTAAGCACATGATCACGTAAGAAATAATGTCTAATATCAATATGTTTTGTACGTGAATGTTGAATTGGATTTTTAGATAAATTAATTGCACTTGAATTGTCATACATTATGGATGATATGAGACAATTTATGCCAAAATCTAATAATGTTTGTTTCATCCATAAAACTTGAGCGCATGTAAGACTTGCAGTAATATATTCTGCTTCAGTCATTGATAATGATAATGAATTTTGCTTTTTACTAAACCAAGACCCAAGTGAATGTCCTAAGAAATGACACGTTCCATTTGTACTTTTTCTATCGGATTTACATCCGGCAAAATCCGCATCACTATATGAAATTAGATTAAAAGTTCTATGTTTTGGATAAAATAATCCATAATTTGTAGTATCTTTAAGATATCTAAAAATTTTGTTCACTGCTTTAAGATGAGATTCTTTAGGATTAGATTAAAATCTAGCATATAAACATACACTAAACATAATATCAGGTCTACTTACAGTAATGTAAAGAAGTGATCCAATCATACCTCGATAAAGCTTTTGATCAACATTCTTACCATTTTCATCTTTGTCAAGTGATGTAGTAGTACTCATTGGTGTTGGTTTGCTTGTTGTATTTTCCATTCCGAAGCTTTTGAGTAAATCTTTTGCATACTTGCTTTCATTGATGAATATTCCTTCTTTTAATTGTTTAATTAATTTGAAGTCCAAGGAAGAAATTGAGTTCACCCATGTGACTCATTTCAAATTCATCCTGCATAGTCTTAGCAAACTCTTGACAAAGATTGTTATTAGAAGGACCAAAAATAATATCATCTACATATATTTGAATTAATAAAATATCTTTATTTATTTTCTTAATAAATAAAGTTGAATCTACTTTTCTAATATCAAATCCTGAAGTTAAAAAGAAATTCTTTAATCTATCATACCAAGCACGAGGTGCTTGTTTAAGACCATATAATGCTTTCTTAAGTTTAAAAACATGATTTGGAAAACTTTCATGTTCAAATCCTGGTGGTTGTTCTACAAAAACTTCTTTTTTTATAAAATTATTTAGAAAAGCACTTTTAACATCCATTTGAAATAATTTAAAATTCATAAAACATGCAAATGTAAGAAAAATTCTAATAGATTCTAAACGAGGACAGGTGCATAAGTTTCATCATAATTAATACCTTCTTCTTGATTATAACATTGTGCAACTAATCTAGCTTTATTTCTAACAACTTGACCAAATTTATGTAATTTGTTTCTAAAAATCCATTTTGTTCCAATAATGGATTTATTTTGAGGTCTAGGTATAAGATCACAAACATTATTTCTAGTAAATTGATTAAGTTCATCGTGCATAGTAATTATCCAAGAATCATCAAGTAGTGATTCTTTTATATTTTTAGGTTCAATAGATGAGATAAAAGCAGTATGAGCAATTAAATTAAAATGAGATCTAGTAGTTACTTTATCAGATATATTACCAATAATTAAATCATGTTGATGATCTTTAACTTCTACAAAATCTTTTGGTAAATTATTTTGTAAATTATTATTATTTGAAACATCTAGCATTTTAGTATCATTTTGAGAATCAACTATATCATCATCATTATCTAAAACAATAGATGTTTTTGTAAAAATTTCATCAAAAGATACACGCATTGATTCTTCAATAACTAATGTTCATTTATTATATATTCTATAAGCTTTACTATGATAAGAATATCCAACAAATATTCCTTCATCAGATTTAGAATTAAATTTATCTAAGTTATCCTTTGTGTTTAAAATAAAACATTTACAACTAAGTTATCCTTTGTGTTTAAAATAAAACATTTACAACCAAAAACTTTAAAGTAAGATACTTTAGGAATGTTATTATAAAATAATTCATAAGATAAAACATTTACAACCAAAAACTTTAAAGTAAGATACTTTAGGAATGTTATTATAAAATAATTCATAAGATATTTTCTTTAAAATAGGTCTTAATAAAACTCTTTTTAATACATAACAAGCTGTTGATACAGCTTCTGTTCAAAAATATTTTGGTAAATTACTATCACACAACATGGTTCTAGCACATTCTTGTAAAGTTTTATTTTTTCCTTTCTATAACTCCATTTTGTGGAACAGCTCGAGGAAAAGAAAAAGTATGTGATATACCATGTTTATCACAAAAATTTACAAATAATTCATTTTTAAATTCACCTCCATGATCACTACGTATAGAGATAATAGAAGTAGATTTTTTATTTTTAAATTCACCTCCATGATCACTACGTATAGAGATAATAGAAGTAGATTTTTTATTTTGAATTCTTTTACAAAATATAGAAAAATCATTAAAAGCATTATTTTTTGTTTAAGAAATATTATCCATATAAATCTAGAATAATCATCAACAAGAACAAAAGCATATCTACTTCCATTTAAAGATGTTACTCTAGAAGGACCAAAAAGATCTATGTGAATTAATTCTAATGGTCTACTTGTAGATATTATATTTTTAGATTTGAAAGAAGATTTGCGTATTTTTCCTTGTTGGCAAGCATCACAAAAATTGTTTTTAAAAGAAATCTTAGGTAAACCATTTACTGAATCATTCTTAGAAATCTTAGAAATGTGTTTAAAGTTAACATGTCCAAAACGTTTATGCCATAAAATAGAACCATTAGATGATGCAATAAGACAATGTTCATTTGAAATATTTTTCATAGATAAAACATATATGTTATTCTTTCTATGGCCTTTAAAAATAATAGTAATTAAATCAATATCATAAATTAAGCAAGATTCTTTTTCAAAAACAATTTTAAAACCTTTATCACAAAGTTGACTAATACTTAGTAAATTATGTTTAAGACCATCAACAAATAAAAAATTATCAATAATAGGTTTGTTTGGATTACCGACAGATCCAATACCGATAACTTTTCCTTTGTTGTTATCTCCAAAAGTAACGGTACCACCATCCTTGTTTTAAAAAGATAACAACAATTATATGTTTTCAGTCATATGTTTGGAACAACCACTATCCAAAATATACCTATCTTTCTTGGGTACTTCATCTTGTGCCATAAAGCACATGTGAGCACTTTTTTTTTCTTCAATTTCTTCATCAGAAGATGACTCATCACTATCATCCCAAGTGACCGCTATTGCTTTTCTTTTCTTGTTATTTTGAATGTTGTTGAAGTTGTTAAAATAACTTGATTTTTTATTATTCTTCAACATTGGACAATCTTTCTTTATATGACCTGGTTTATTACACTTAAAACAAAGAGGATTATTTGAAATTAAACTTTTAGATTTAAAATTACCTCGCTTTATAAATTTTTAAAATTTTCGAGCAAACATGCTCATTTCTTCATCATTATCATCTGAATCTTCTTTATCGGAAGTAGTATTGAATGCAAGTACATTCTTATTCTTTGTTTCTTCATCATTATTTCTATCTTCAATTTGAACTTTATACGCCATAAGGTTTCCGATAAGATTTTCAACCGTAAGAGTTGACAAATCATTGGCTTCTTCGATTGCGGTAACTTTCTTTTCCTATTGTGGAGTAAGTGATCGGAGTATTTTTCTTACCATCTCCACTTGTGTGTATGTTTTTCCAAGACCAATGAGAGAATTTGTGATGTCGGTGAATCTTGTGAACATTTCTCCAACAGTCTCGTTTTCCTTCATCTTAAATAATTCGAATCTGTGTACAAGAACAGAAATTTTAGAATCTTTAACTTTATTTGTACCTTCATGAGTTACCTCAAGTTAATGCCAAATATCGTATGCAGATGTGGCCGTTGATACCCTATTGAACTCATTCTTATCAAGTGCACAAAATACATTCATTGCTTTTGAATCCAAATTTGTATTATTTCTCTGTGAAGTAGTCCATTTTAAAAATGGAGTTGTTGGCTTCTCATATTTCGTTTCCACAACGTTCCAAAGTTCATAGCCAATTGATTGAAGGTAAATCTTCATTCAGCACTTCCAATAGTTGTAGTTCAATCCATCGAACATTGATGGACGATTTGTAGAGTGACATTCTTTGAATTGTGATGTATTTATAGATACCATCTTTCACCTCGCTCTGATACCAAATGTAGGATCTGAAATAGATACACTAGAACACTAGAGGGGGGTGAATAGTGTTCTATTAAAATTTATGCAAAGTAGATTATAAATTGCAAAGAAAAAATGGTAATCTCAGAAATTCACAAACACAAACACAAAGTTTTATACTGGTTCTACCAAATCGGTGTACATCCAGTCCCCAAGCAAATCCCGCTTGAGAGTTTCCACTATAATTTTGAATAAACTTACAAAATAAAAAGCAAACCTGACCAATTTATAAGTCCCTGCAAATTGTAACACCAATTGACAAACACCTTGCCAATTTACATACCAATCTCTAAACCAAGAGATTAACACCTCTCACAAACCGAGAGAACTTTTGAAGCAACAATTTAATTACACCTCTCACAAACCGAGAGAACTTTTGAAGCAACAATTTAATTCCTATAAGCCTTGATTTGTAGTGTAGTGTAGTAGTGGCTTAGGAATGATTCTAACAGCAACAATTTAATTCCTATAAGCCTTGATTTGTAGTGTAGTGTAGTAGTGGCTTAGGAATGATTCTAATTTCTGTAAATTACCTAGACAAGAATTTTAATGAGGATCAAAGGTAATTTCAGAAAACTTTTCTTTTTCTCAAAATCTAATTTTTTTAACACTTGAAGGATACACAAATATCAAAGCTTATGGGTATGTTAATTTCGTGTATTTTTCTGAACAAATAACCTATTTATAACCCTTGAAAAGGCAAGAATTTTAACTTTAAAAACGTTTAAAAACGGCTATAAACAGTCATTAATTCAAACTTTAAAATCTAGAAAAATTGTATCTGTAGTCGACTACAAGACATAGTAGTCGACTACACTGAGTTAAAATCGACTCAGTGAATCAGAAAATTTCTTAGTAGTCGACTATAATAAGCATTAGTCGACTAGTCATATGTTTTACAGAAACATGACTGAAAATTTTATAGTCGACTATATTAAGCATTAGTCGACTAGTCATGTGTTTTACAGAAACATGACTAAAACTTTTGTAGTCGACTATATTTAGCATTAGTCGACTAGTCATGTGTTTTACAGAAACATGACTGAAACTTTTGTAGTCGACTATTTTAAGCATTAGTCGACTATATCTGAGTTTTTCAAAAAAAATGTAATGTATAAAAAGATTTGACACTCAAATATTAATTATAAACTCTAATGGTTAATATAGGAGATTTCTATAATTAACCAACACACTAAGCCTGTGTTAGTGTGTTCTAATATTTATGTGTGTGTGTGAGTGATCAAGGCTTGTACAATAATTCTAAGTAATAAAAATGTAAAATATATTATCTCATATGTTCTTCATCTTTTTCACTTCATAATGCCTTGAACTTAACTTGCATTTGTTCATATTTTGATATTGAAAGCTGCATATAAATGTTAGTACAATTGTATAACACACATCGTATGAATTGTTATCATAAAAATAATATCATAGAGACTTGATATTCAACAGAAATAACTCGACTGGGAGTGACGTTTCGACCGTAAAGGATGAAGCGTTACTTGTGTCTCGCTCATCCCATGGGTGTCTCGCCAATGGAAGATTGTAGATCATTTTACAAGCTTTCTAACGCACTTTAAATGGCACAATTCCGAGTTTGGACGATGAAGATATAGCGGAAACAAGCGGGACATGTAAAACAGCGCCCCGAGCCTCAGCAGAGACAGCGCGAGTGTCTCAGCCAAGGCCGAAACACCGCGGGTGTTCGCAGACCAAAAAATGCAGTTTGAACTGTTTTGAACCATTTTTTCGACCATTAACCATCTTTATTTGTTCCAACTGATCTAACATCATCTAAGAACGTGATAAAGTGGTTACAACTGAGGATAAGATCAAATTGTTCGTTCTTATCCGAAAAAGGGCGCCTGAAACCTATAAATATAGCCCTAGGGCCTTCATTTGTAAAAATCTAGAATTCTCGAGCCTCGGCGAAGCCCTGCTAAATTACAGACTGAGGAGCATGAATTTCATAGAGGAGGAGAAGATCGGATCGAGTTCTTCGACATAAGAAAGAGGAGTTCGTCAGATCCATAGCCCGGTTTCTTCCCTTGAGATCATACCTAGCTGCGATCTTGAGAAGAGTGGTTATCTTGCTGTTGCCGAGATAATTGTTTCGATTTCTTAATTCCTTCGCGAATCAACAAAACTCCGGATTGATCTGATCGTTCGGTGGTCCACGGATATTAACGTCCCTGGCACAGGCAAAGATCTCACGTAAGCAGCGGGTGATAAACGTTCATTACGTTTGTTTGAGAAAATTATAGCTCTTAGATTTTCATTGTGTAAAGGTCTTATAAAAAGATTATTTCTTTTGAATTTACTGTAACAACCAAAGTTATAATGGATTCATCAATAAAAATAATTTTTATACCAAACAAGCTGGCGACCACAGTGGGAGCCAACAGCCTTACTGGCAAGGTTGTCGTGCCGCAGCCAACGATCAAGATCCCTGTGGCTGAAGAGGTCGAATATGAGTTCAACTAATAAAAATTCGAGGAGTACGTATCCTCCTCCTCCTCCAGATCCGTCTATCCTCACAAGTACAGGAAGGTCTCCTCCTCCCGAAAGATCCGTTGGTCTTCAGATTTGAAGACCTAAGAAGATGATCTCCCCAGTACCGCTATTGCAGTTTTACCTCGCCATGATCCGTCAACGTCCGATGAAGCCAAAACCGCAGATCCGAATACTACCTCCATTAAGGAGTTAACTGCTGAAGGCGTGCCAATTTTATCGAAGAGGGCTTGTCAGAGGTGCCGCCAACGTCTCGCTCGCCAATTTGCTAAGGCTTTGGAGCAAGTAGATGGGCTCCGCTACCAAACGGATCTGAAGTCTAGGAGACGTCAAGTGGCTAAACCATCGCCACAACAAGCTTCAGGATTCTTCTCCAAATCACCTACTAACGAATGGATTCGTGTCAAAAAAAAACCGTTCCACTCTAGAGGAGCGCATTCAAAAGCGCTACGCACTTCTTGAGCACGCCCGGATCCTTATGCAAAAAGCATAAGAATTACAAGAAAAAAAGGTGTTCAAAAGGCCAGCAAGATCAAAGCAGGTTTGGGTGTCGAATGCCAAGTCAACGATTCTACCCGACAAGAGATATCAGTCATGTCTCTCGCTCGATTCCAGATCTAAAGCTGGTTTCCAGCTTTCGTCAAGTTCAGATATCGCTCCTTCTAATCCCACACATCCGATGAAGCTCCACGACAATATGGACAAATCCAAAGGCAAGAAAACAATGGCGAACCGCCTAGGTCCTTTGTACGAAGATCGACACATGGTTCCCGTTAGAGAACGCTTGGGCCCAATGAATGAACTCCGAATAACTCATCGAGCTGGGGGTCACACACGCCCTCATAATAATTCTTTGAGCCTTCTCATAAAAAGAAAACTCCTATAACTAACCGCCTCGGACTACGTGTCGAAGTCCAAGAGCCCCTTGAGGTCCCGCGCTTACAAAGGCGTAACTCCAAACGTGTGACTCTTAAAAATGCTAACAAAGCGTTATATCTTCAGAAGGAAATATGTTTATCAGACGACAACGTTATACCTGAGAAGTCATGCCAACACACGATAGATTGCTCCGGTCATCATGCCGATGAGATGTACTATCAGGCCGGGAGTATGAACAGATCTCGAAAGAGAGATACCTTGGGTGCGGACTTTCACTGTCCGTGCACCAAACTTATCAGAGTAGTATTATCAGCATGTAGCTGCCCCAAGATCGCTCCACAGAGGGTCTCTGTATTCTAAAGGCTTTCCTCTGAAGCATCGAATACTAAGCCAAGATATTTCCGTAAGAAACGATCAGCTGTTCAAAATGATAAACTTCCAAAAGTCACAATTAACATGGCTGATAGAGGAAAGTCAACTCGACCTTTTAGTTCTGACCCGCTCATATAGCATCGTCTAACCCGGTTGCGATTGGGAACCATTAGACAAAGGGATTATCAGAGAATGCAGAGGGGATTATCCTCGGATGATGAAACATCAGATGCCAACTCTGTAATCTCTTCTGACAATACGATATCTAGCCCAGGACAATCCTACGATGAACTTATGATCAATACCGAGCAAATGGCCAAAATCATCGAAGATGCTTTGGCTAAGCAAAAAGAGAACTTTAAGTTCGAATTGGAAATGTTCATGATGCGGATGAAGGAAGAGCATGACCAACAAATTCGGGCTCTGTCTAATCAACTTGGTGAATCCAACCGTTGAAACATTGCTAACCAAGCAGGTGGTGATTCAGATGTGAACGAACACCTCGATGAAGACAACCTTACCATTGATCAAAATGCTGGGGGTGACCCTACTAAAGATAACAACGCTGGGGGTGGTCTAACCGAAGATGACAATGCTAGGGGTGGTCGCGTTGTTCCTCTCAGAAATTGCCCAAAGCATGATACAGATGAAGACGAAAAGATGAAAGACATTGAGAACAAAATTAACACTCTGATGTCTGCTCAAGAGGTGAAGAAGACTGGTATTCTGTGTCCTTACCCAATAGAGTGGGAGTCAATCTCGTATCCAGCGAAGTTCAACCTGATCAACTTCACACCGTTCGACGGGAAGGGCTCGCCCACTCAACATCTGATCTACTTCAAGTCCCACTTGGGTATGATTTCTGGTAATGAAGCCTTGATGGTTCGGTCATTCGTGGGCACCCTTCGAGGGACTGCCTTCGATTGGTACCACCGTCTTAAGCATGGAAACGTCAACAGCTAGTATGACATGGAAAGCTCATTCCTCAGTAACTTCTTTGATGATAATACTGAGGTATTAATCAGGACACTCTTTGAGGAGAAACAGGAAGACGAAGAGACAGTCAACGACTTTATCATGCGCTTCCGAAATAAGACGATGAGTTGTCGAGACCCAGTCACAGAGGACTTCATCCTCCAAACCTGTCATAACAACATATCCATTGATATTTTTGAAGTTATGGGAGTAGCACCGTCTAACACCTGGAAAGAGTTGAAGGTGCGCGGAGAGCAGGCTGAACGCTTCCTCAGAAGGAAGAAGGCCTAGAGGAGTCAACTGACGGCTAACCCTCCAAACTCGAACCTCGCCCCCCATGGTAAAGGGAAGACACCTACAGCAGCTGTTAATGTTAATCAGACATCGCAATAACAATCCCGAAGATAGAAAAATACTTTGGATCCGAGACTCCAAAAGAGTACTCCTTCAAGGACAAAGATGTTCTAGCCATTTTTAAATCCCTCCTTAATAACAACAAGATTAAGCTGCCACCTATCACAAATCAGGAAGACGCTGACAATACTGCTGATCCAAAGTACTGTGTGTACTACAGGAGGATCCTTCATCCTACCAAAGCTTGCTTTGCTATCAAAAATAGCATCAAAACATTGGTTGAAGTTGACGTCATAATGCTAAATTAAGCCGAATGCATACTCCGAAGAGTATACGAGTGTAAACTACTTCTTAATACTCTAACAGGTATATGAGTCTAAACTATTTTCTTTCTTTCACAGGAAGTTCCTGGAGAGTGACATACCTGGTATTCTTAAGGATAACCTGGTCATCCAACTAAGTACAATGTTAGACCCGGTTTCGCAAAGGAAGCTGAGGGTGGATGATTCGTGTAACGGGAAGTTTCCGGAAGAATGTTATATGGTGTATTCTTAGGGATAACCCAGTCATTATAAAGAAGTGATAAATGAGAAACTCTCACTCGGACTCTGAATGTTCAAGGGTGAAACACATCTTATTGTCGGGATCAATTCCACCAACTTTCAAGCACTCTTTTGCTGAGATGAGATTTGATCACTTTGTTAGATCAATCTTCCCTCACAAAAAAAACTCTCATTGGTGTTGATGATTTACAATCTTCCACCACAAAATCCTTCACTGATCAAATTACTTGACGGTGGGTCCACTAAAATTCTTCCTAGTTTAATCCACTCAAAATCCCGCTATGTCTTTGCACTCAATACTTCCACTATTAGAATCCAGATATAATGCTTGGAATTTTAGTCTACTAATCTTTGACAATTGTCAAACCCCTTCATGTTAAGTCCTTATCACTTGATACTAAGAACTACTGAGTGATTTGTATAAGTCAACACTCCCACTGTAATTTGTACTCTCACTCCTACTGTCCACTCGGTCAAACCTTCCTATAGTTAGGACCACAACCAAATCCCCTCTTAATTCTTTCCATGAACGAGAGGTCCACAAATTAAACGATCAAACCTTTAAATAGTTAGGATCATCTCAAACACCTATTTGGTCAAACCTTTCTACAGTTAGGGTCAAAACTAAAATCCCCTCTCGATTTATTTCATAAACAAGACGTCCACTTTCAAATCGAGTGATTAAACATTCCTACAGTTAGGGTCGTCTTAAACTCCCACTTAGTCAAACCTTCCTATAGTTAGGACCAAAACCACAATTCACTCTCGATAAACGAGAAATTCACCTTTAGTAGTCAAACCTTCCTATAGTTAGGACCAAAACCACAATTCACTCTCGATAAACGAGAAATTCACCTTTAGTTCGGTAATCAAACCTAAACCACAATTCACTCTCGATAAACGAGAAATTCACCTTTAGTTCGGTAATCAAACCTTTCGACAGTTAGCATTATCTGAATCTTTTTGATTCTCGGAGTGGAGATCCCACTCTTAGTTTTATCTTCTCGGATTCTTGAAGTGGAAATCACACTTTGAGTTTCTTTTGTAACTAGAGATAGAATATAAAATTCTTCCTTTTCAGTATCGGGTTCGTCTTTGCCTCAAGAGAAGACATCATCCTTCAACTCTAAAATCTGTGTTTCACATACACGGAGAATTTTATCCCGAAGTCTAAGTAGGGATAAGTCAACGCCTAACACGTGTTATTGGTTTAGTCTTCCACCGAGTAAAAAAGATACCAGAATCCAAATCTGGGAAATTTTATCCCGAAGCCTAAGTAGAGATAAGTCAGCGCCTAACACGTGTTACAGGTTAGTCCTTGACCGTAAAAAGGATAAAAGCCCACATATTCGACATTGTGACAGGTTGTTATTAATAACACCATAATCCTTGTCTTACATGTATGGGAAATTTTATCCTGAATCCTAAGAAGGGATAAGTCAACGCCTAACACACGTTGTCGGTTTAGTCTTTCACTGATTGAGGAAGACATCAGAATCCAAGTCTGGGGACTTTTATCCCGAATCCTAAGTAGGGAAAAGTCAGCGCCTAACACGTGTTGCCGGTTTAGTCTTTCACCGATTGAAGAAGACACCAAAATCCAAGTCTAAGGATTTTTATCCCAAAGTTTAAGTAGAGATAAGTCAGCGCCTAACACGTGTTGCTGGGTAGTCTATTCTCGTGAGAAAGACGAAGTCTACGTATTCAATATCGTAGCACTAAGAGAATTAACTCTCTTAGAACAACATCACATGTGGAATGTAATTAAACAATCTGTATGCAAGCTCGATTCAAATGGTAATCGGTAAAGGCAAGCCAAATCCGTTAAAGGTTGAGGATTTGCTAAAAATCCTAAGTCTACGTCTAATACACGTTGTCGTTTAATCTTTTCATGAGAAAAAAATAAAGTCTACGTATTCAATATCGTAACACTAAAAGAGTTAACTCTTTTAGCACAACGTTACGTGCCGAACGGATTTGAACAATCTACATGCTAACCCGACTCAAACGGTAGTCGGTAAAGGCTAATCAAACCCGTTGATGACTAAAAATTTACCAAAAATTCTATAAATACGATAGTTATTGATGCACCAACTCTATTAATTGGTCTCGTGACTCAAGGATCCGACAACTTTAGGATAAGATCCAGTCATGTAGATGAATCAACTTTAACAGTTGGTCCTGTAGCCCCAACATTTAGGACTGTCACGCTTCAACACCTTAAGAGCATAAACTGTGTAGATACCAGTCAGCGTGTTGTAATGAAATTCAACACTGGTCAACATGTAACCCTAGGTCAATGTCAATCAACACGTTGCGATGAAAGTCAACACCGGTTAACGCGTAGCCCTAGGTCAACACCAGTCAACGCCGATCGATATGTAACCCTAAGGTCAATGTTGGTCAGCGTGTAGCTCTGAATCAACACCAATCAATACGAAGCCCTAAGGTCAATGTCGGTCAATGCGTTGTGATGGAGATAATCAATTCAAAGTGAACTCAATGACACGAGCCAAAACCAACTTACCAACTTCGATTCGAGACTTCGACGGCCAGACGATAAACGCAGCGCCGAAAGAACTTTAGTTATTCATCAAAATATTGAATAGACTAAAAATCAAAGATTTCAAAGATGAAGCTGACTACAGGTCCTTTTATACCGACTGAAGGTTGGACCGATCACATCTAAAGTATTTCATACCCTGCTATAAAAAAATAAGACTAAAACACTTTGGAGGAGGTATCTATAGGCGTCAAAAATTACCTACGGGCTCTCGCACATAGCTCAAAATAGAGAGAAGATGATGAATGTTATTATCCAAGTTAATAAGAATTGTCTAATGTCAATAAATGCATGAAGCAAGTTGACCAGGCGTACAAGCCAACGAGGCGGTCAAATGATGATGAAACAACTCGACCGGGAGTGACGTTTCGACCGCAAAGGATGAAGCATCACTCGTGTCTCACTCATCTTATGGTGTCTCGCCAATGGAAGATTGTAGATCATTTTGCGAGCTTTCTAACGTATTTTGAATGGTATAATTCCGAGTTCGGATGACGAAGATACAGTGGAAACAAGCGCAACACGCAAAACAACGCCCCGAGCCTCAACGGAGACACCGCGAGTGTCTCGGCCAAGGCCGAGACACCGCGGCCAAGGCCGAGACACCCCAAGTGTCTCGGTCATGGCCGAGACACCGCGGGTGTCCGCATACCAAAAAATGCAAGTTGAACTGTTTTAAACCATTTTTTTCGACCGTTAACCACCTGGATTTGTTCCAACTGATCTAACATCATCTAAGAACATGATAAAGTAGTAACAACTAAGGATAAGATCAAATCGTTCGTTCTTATTCAAAAACAGGGCTCCTGAAGCCTATAAATATAACCCTAGGGTCTTCATTTGCAAAAATCTAGAATTCTCGAGCTTCGACAAAGCCCTGCTGAATCAGAGACTGAGGAGCACGAATTTCAGAGAGGAGTAGGAGATCGGATCGAGTTCTTCAACATAAGGAAGAGGAGTTCGTCAGATCCATAGCCTGGTTCCTTCCCTTGAGATCGTACCTAGCTACGATCTCAAGAAGAGTGGTTATCTTGCTGTTGCCGAGATAATTGCTTCGGTTTCTTGATTCCTTCATGAAATAATAAAGCTCTGGATTGATCTGATCATTCGGTGGTCCATGGATATTAACGTCCCTGGCACAAGCAAAGATCTCATGTAAGCAGCGAGTAATAAATGTTCGTTGCGTTTGTTTGAGGAAATTATAGCTCTTAGATTTTCATTGTATAAAGGTCTTATAAAAAGATTATTTTTTTTAATTTACTGTAACGCCCAAAGTAATGGATTCATCAATGGAAACAATTTTCACACCAAACGGGTCATACTAGAAAAACACCCTATACTAGAAAAACAACCTATAATTAATAAAAATTATTAATAAAAATTATAATAAAAAATTATAAGGGGTACATTTTAAAAAATATTAATCAAATTGAATTAACTATACATTAACTTAATTATATTATTTTAAATTAACTATACATTAACTAAATTTAATTAACTATAAATTAACTCTAAAACAAAATATATTAATATAAACTTATAAGGGGAAGGTTAAGGGACTTTAACCTTCCCCTTAATTTAGGAAGGAAGTTAAGGGACTTGGGGTGAAGGGGGTCTTTTTCCGGTTCCTTGGAGCACAAACCCCTTAAATCTCCCTAAATTTAGCTAAGGAGACGGATTTTTCCGGCCCCTTGAAGATGCTCTTATAGGCTTGTGACCCGTGAGTTCAAAATGGGAATTGCTTGTGTTATGAGTTTGTGCTTGGAGGTTTTGTTGGAAAAACTCGTAGAAAAATGCAATTCAAAACAAATAAATAAATAGAAGAACATGGAACGGGGTAAATATCGTCGACCGTAAGTGGCGCGGCGGTCAACCGCAAACGTGCACACAACCTGGAAAAGTCTCTGGACTTTTTATAGTCGACCGCGATTGGCACGATGGTCGACCGGCCAAACCTTATAATGTTTTTTCAGTTTCTGTCGTTCTGTTCGGTCGACCGCACGTGTCTCTGCTGTCGACCGCGAGTCGGGCTAGGCCTGAATTTGGTTTCCTATTCGTATTGGGTTTGTGTTTTGATATAAATTGAAACATGGTTTTCTAGGGTTTGAGATTAGAGATTTTAGATTGTACTGAGCATAATGAGAGGGAAAACTTGTGAGCAAGTTGAGAGATTTGGTTTAGGGTTTGTGTGAGTGGTTTTGTGAGATTGCAACCCTTTGTACTCTCCTTGATTTAGTGGAATATCCTCATCCTCTCCCCGTGGATGTAGACAAATTATCAAACCACGTATATCTATGTGTTTGGTTTGATTTATCGTATTTGGATTGAATTGTGCTCGTGTGTGGTTTGTTCTCTTCTCCCGTGATCACAAATTTATTATGTGTGCGAGCATGCTTCCGCATAGGCGCGCAACAATTGGTATCAGAGCTCAGATTTAAGATCTAGGGTTTTGGCATTAGGTGGAGGAAGATTCGTCGTAGAAGCTTGGTTCTTGGAGTTCTAGGCTTCGGTGGAGATAATGTTTGGGGTTGTCGTTGAAGATTTCGCTTTCCTCGTGTGGTTAGGAGATCTATTTGGAATCAGTTTTAATGTCCAGTTGGGTAACTTCTAAATTCTATAAAGTTTGAATCTTTCTTTATAATTTGTAATTTGTGATTATAGGTGAAGAACTTGATGAAAGCAGCAAGATAGCGGGTATAGTTCAAGTTGGTTTTTAGAACACTAAAATTAGTGTGGTGAAGTATGATGGTAAAATCAATTTTAGTTTGTGGATGAGCGATGTTCAGGATGCACTCAATGCTCAGAATTTGGAGGAGACCATCATCGTCCATGAGAGGCCACCAAAATATGAAGAGGCCATATGGAAAAAGATGAATAGGAATGCTTATGGGGTGATCAGGTCTTGTTTAAAACATAATTTGAAATATAATGTGATTGAGGTGACGTCTGCAATGAAGATGTGGGAAATTCTCAACAATAAGTATCTTACGAAAAGTGTTGAGAACAGATTACACTTACTACGCAGGTTATTCAGATTTCAGATGTTCATAGGCACCTCACTAGAAGTTCATGTGAACGACTACACTAAGTTATTGTCATACTTGGCGAATGTTGATGAGAAGATATCGGATGAGTACAATGCTATTATTCTTTTGGGATCCTTACCGGATGAGGAGTATGATACCTTTGTGCTTACTTTGTTGAACGGGAGATCTTCTATCACTTATAGTAAAGTAACTAACGCTTTGAAGAATTATGATTTGAGGAGGAAGGACAAGGAGACTTCCCGCTCTAGTACTTCAGGAGAAGCCTTATCGACGAGAGGTAGAAGCCCATATCCGAGAGGTGGCAATAGAGGTAGGTCAAAGTTAAGAGGCTATCACCAGCTAGGAAAGAACCAATGTGCATTCTGCAAGGAGCAGTGATATTGGAAGAGAAACTGTCCGAAGATCAAGGAGAAGGAGAATAGCAAGAAGAAGGACCCGAAGACCAATGAGGTGAACATTACGAAAGGTGATGATTCCGATGATTCAAGCTTTTCTCTATTGATTACTCCGGAGGTGAAGCACTTGGATGCATCAGATTGGATGTTTGATTCTGACGTTACTTATCATGTGACTCCTAGGGGAGATTGATTTTCATCATTTGAGAGACTTGATGAGGGTGTTATTGTTATGGGAAATGATCAATCATGTGGCATTTGTGGGATAGGTATCGTGAGGATTCGGATGCACGATGGAGTAGTTCGTGAATTGAAAGAGGTTACGGAGGCAGAGTATATGGCAGTTACGGAGGCTGTGAAGGAGGCTATTTGGCTTCGAGGACTTTTGGAGGAACTTGGTATATCGCAGCGGTCCGTCACTATTCATTGTGATAGTATGAGTGCTATCTATTTGACAAAGAATCAGGTTTTTCATACGCAGACGAAGCACATTAATGTTCGTTATCACTTCGTTCAAGATGTTCTTGAAGATGGCGATATGGAAATTATGAAGGTCTACACGAAGGATAATCTGACGGATATGCTCACTAAGGTGGTCCCGAGTAACAAGTTTGATCATTGTCGAATTTTGTTGCATATTCGTGATTGTTGAGGTCGTTGACGGCCATTTGGATGAACTACGGGTGGCTTGATCCCTTGGGAGAGGGGGTACATAGGCAACCATATTGGTGCAGCCGATTTTGGAGAAACGACGCATTGGTTCTCTTCATTTGGTGTCGGCTTAGTTTTTGGAAAACTTCACCGAGGTGGAGAATTGAAAAAATGACAGGAAAAATGGCAGAAAACAGGTTTGGACTTCCAGCGGTCGACCCTTCCAGCGGTCGACCGCGGGTGGCTCGACGGTCGACCGCAAACGTGCATGCAAGCTGGAAAAGTCTCTAGACTTTTCGCGGTCGACCGCGATCGGCGTGGCGGTCGACCGGCCAAACCCTGTAATATTTTTCAGTTTCTGTCGTTCTATCTGGTCGACCGCACGTGTCTCTACGGTCGACCACGATGTGTTTGGTTTGATTTGTCGTATTTGGATTGAATTTTGCTCGTGTGTGGTTTGTTCTCTTCTCCCGTGATCACAGATTCGTTCAGTGTGCGAGCACGCAACAGTGAGTAGCAGCGGTGTGAACATTGTTCTAGAAAACTGGCGTCCGCCCTCACCTAGGCTTTTAACGACAATCTGTCGGCAGTAAAAGCCCCCGAAAAAACCAGCACTCTAGTGTGCGGCGGCTCTTCAAGCCTATGCTCGGATCATGTTGCTCAGAAAACAAAGAAAATTTATAAATTACGACAATGGTTAGAAATTTGAGAGGAAATTAAAGAGAGTTGTAGAAAAAGATGAGATTTTCTTTTTCTGTGTTTTTCTTCTTTCAGTGCTTTTCTCCTTTGTGTCTCAGGAGGAAGTCTTCCTCCTTAAAGACTTCCCTTTTTTTACCGTTCGCCACAAGTATAATGCAGGAGAGAGGGAGACAAAGATATAGATTATTATACATGGGTTTTTAATATGGGGCTGTTTGGTTCATTTCCTAGATATAGGGAAATGCATTTCCATGTACAAAAACACAAGTTTTGAGTTTTCCAAACTTTTCCAAGAAATAGATTGTTTCGCTTTGGTTCGCACAAAAAATGGTTGGAAACCAATGTATTTATTTTTCTTGTGTTTGGTTCGCATGGAAAAAAGGTAAAACTTTTATTTATATGGCAAAAAGCTGACGTGGCTGCAGTTTTTGTCGATTTCACGAGGTTGAGGAAGGAATTAGGGGAAAGAAAAATTCTGATGTGGCGGGGATTTTTACCGAGTTTCCCTTATTCAACCCTAGCGAACCAAAGATGGGAAAAAAACCGATGGAAAGCTTATATCCTACGTGGCCACGAAAAATCTGATGTGAAGGCGGTGTAAAACTTTTCTACCGAGTTAAAAAACGAACCAAACAGCCCCTATATAAAAAACAAGTGAAAAGATAAGATTGAGAAATTCAATCTTTTCCCATATGGGGCTGTTTGGTTCGTTTCCTTGATATAGGGAAATGCAATCCATGTAAAAAAATATAAGTTTTGAGTTTTCCAAACTTTTTCAAGAAATAGATTGTTTTGCTTTGGTTCGCACATAAAAAATGATGAGAAACCAATGTATTTATTTTTCTTGTGTTTAGTTCGCATAGAAAAAAAAGGGAAACTTTTGTAAACAAAACAAAGAAGGAAAAAAATCTGACGTGACAGAGTTTTTATCAATTTCACTCGGTTGGGGAAGGCAATCGGAGAGGGAAAAAAATCTGAGTTGGCGGCGATTTCAGCAGAGTTTCCATCTTCCATCCGAGCGAACCAAAGCGGCACAAAGAAATGGACGGAAACAAAAAAACTGACGTGAAGGGCTAAAAATCTAACGTGGAGGGGTTTTCTGAGTTTTTCACCCCTTATAATAGCGAACCAAACAGCCCCTATAAATTAAAAATCCAACATGTTTCACTTGCCCAATATATGATATCATGAAAATAACATTGCTAGCAGAAAACCTAACCAAAGATTGATGATAAAAAAAATTTAAAAAGTAGAGAAGCATTCACATGTACATAAACATTTAACGAGGTTAGGCAATCAACGTCTCATCTATGTCTTTGGAGTCAACTAGGTCGCCATTTCATTTATATCAATAAAGGATGACAATCAATCTCTCAAACTCTAATCACACTTTGCTGCCCTCCCTATTTTGCTCTCTTTTAGACACAGAAAAAAAAGGTTGATGAGGGTCTATGTCTAAAGGGCCAAAATATAAAAATACACTCACCATATAATAATATGTATTCTCCGTATAAATCAAGCTACGGGAAATAAGAATGATGGTTATGTAGCCTTAGAATATATGTATTGAAAGCTATTGAAGTAAATTTTTAGGTGGGGTTTTATAGGTCCCTTACAATAAATCTTTTGCTTGTTTTTGTGTATTCAATCCTGAAGTCATTTTAGAATTTGAAATGACTAAAATAGGAGGTTCCCTTGAACTGTTGCTCCTTCGTCTGGCCGATTCAAGAAAATATTAAATAGGGAACATTTTGAGCAGATTCATCTTCTGTGGTTCTCAAATCTTCTAGCTGGAAGAAAATGATCAGGATATTCGGTCATTTTCATTCATGCCTCAGATCTTCTTGTCTTCGTTGAGAAAATTGACAGAAGAATGTGCTGGAAGTTGGCGCGCTCACCTCTAGTCTACGTATAGGGTCATAACTTCCAATTTCACTTCAAAAACTTCATGTAATTACTAATTATTTGAAAGGAATTGAAAAGGAAAGGAATTAA
>NC_033800.1:72766972-72795497 GCF_001876935.1 Asparagus officinalis | reverse complement strand
AAAATAATAAAAGAGGTATATATATGTAATGAAGATCAAATGTATGTCTGTATACCTGTTGTCTTCACAAAGTTCCCTACTGTGACAAAACTTTAAATCCTTCTCTTGGATTCTTTTAGCAGCTAAGCTGGGATTAAAACCGAG
This sequence comes from Asparagus officinalis, assembly GCF_001876935.1. Classification (NCBI taxonomy): domain Eukaryota; kingdom Viridiplantae; phylum Streptophyta; class Magnoliopsida; order Asparagales; family Asparagaceae; genus Asparagus; species Asparagus officinalis. The sequence continues at coordinate 72,795,353 of NC_033800.1, read as the reverse complement.
CCTTGTGTATTAATCCTAATACAGGCCCTTTAATTCTCGTAAAATATGTAGATGGCACAAGGCTCAGAGTTTGATCCCAGCATACCTACTAAAAGAAAAATATCAAGCATATACTTTGATAAAGAAAATGATTTCGAATGATATTGTCCTGTAAGCAGGATTTATAGCTTGCTCGGACCAATGAATAACAAAGAAAATTAAGAAAGCAATTAAAGAGGAGAATCTTACCTGATGAGATTCGTGATGAGATTCATAAAATCTATTTTTTAAACTGTTTATGAGCAAGTATTTCACAAAAAATTATCCAGTTCGTTAAAGCTTAATCCGATGATTAAGCATCAACAGGGTTGGGCCATTGGTAGCCCAAGAGCAAAAGTGGATGACATTATGGGCTATTGGGTTGGGCTGGATCTTACCTGAACTGAAAGCCATTTTCTTCTAAACTAAACTTATGATTTAATGTTGTATCTAATTAGTAGCAATGAAAGTTACAAGAATTTAAACTCTTGTACACTTTGAAAACACAAATGATGTGCTTCTTGATTATGTTAACTCCTTTAATTTTTGAGCAAGTTAATTGTGATCGAACCTAGGCCTTTACAAACCGCCTGATACTAAGGCTATGTTTTGGATTAAGTAATATTTTTATGCTAATAACCTTTTATTCTTTAAAATATAATAAAAACATGTTTGAAGTAAAATTTCAAAGGACACCAGGTGGAACTATTTAGTTCATTAAAATGAAATGGTCCACAGAATTAAGACTAAATAGTCTGTTAGACCCCTAATGCCACTAGGAAAGAACCCTAGGGGGGTGAATAGAGTTTATGCTAATCTAATCCTATTTAAATACCAATTAAAATTTATTAACAAATATATTCTTGCAAGATAGATATACAACTAATTATGAGCAAGAATATGCAATATGAACAAAGGGCCATATCCTAGCAATAAGATATCCTATGAGATATATGCAAGGATATACAAAACACTCAAGGGTAAACAAACTAAACTAGATATTGAGTTATATAAACAATGAGCAATATACAAAGGCGATATAAGATATGAACATAAAAAAATAAGTGCGCCAAAGCAATCACAAACAAACGATATGTTCACGAGGTTCGGTCCCCACGACCTACGTCACCGCTCCTCACCTCGAGGAGATCTCCACTATCACACCGGGTTTTCTACGCTTATCCGAAAAACGTTTACACCTCACAATACGGTTTTTTAGTTCACCGAAAACTTTACAACACTCACAATGTAACTACACTAACTGCCACCTCAAGTGTTGGTCTCTAGCTCGTGTCTCCCTTAAGTGTTAGAAATTACAACCTCTCTCTAGGCGTTACCACCTACCCCACTCCTCTTAGGACGACCCCGTCTCTCACCACACACTCCTCTTGGTGTACCGGTATAATACAAAGTGATCCTTATAATTAAGCATAATAACAACAATTGATTTGTTCTCTAAACAAGATGAGAACTAAGTTAAGCACAACTCAAAGTTACAATCTCTCACAACCCCAATAATACTATGTATGAAAATACTATAAGCTCAAAGTAGGTGTGTGTAACAATGAGATTTATCAAATCTAAACTCAATATATAAACTAGCTTTAATAAATGATAATCAAACAAATATGTAAAAGTAAAGCTAGATATGAGTTTAGAAAACTTCTCAATAGATCAAGAGAGTGACGGAGAAGAGTTGGATGCTCAAACACCGATGGATGATCTTCATCAAGCCCTTGTGAAATTGTTTTCACAAAACAAACTCTCAAACGCTTAAAAGCTTTTTAAACAAACACTAAACAAAATTTTAAACCCCTGTTAAACCTTCTTAAAACATTCTCTTAGTTATATTGAAAGATGAGAGCAAGGGGGTATTTATAGAAACTCAAAACATCAGTAGAAACCCCAAGCAAAATGACCAAAAAACCAAATACCACAAAATCATGAGAAACTGACAAACTAGCCGTTATTGAGCAGCGATCGATCGCAGAGCCACTGGCGATCGACCGCGAGTCAGAACTAGCTGTTAGAAAACAAACTGGAAAAGTCACGGTCGACCGTCGAGCCACATCCGGTCGACCGCGAGAATTTCTGAAAAACTCTCAAAGTCTCTAGAAAAATGACGGTCGACCGCAGAGCCAAGGGCAGTCGACGGGGAGCTGATGAAAAACAGAGCTGAGTCTCTGGACTATCGGTGGTCGACCGCAGCGCCAAGGGTGGTCGACCGCGAACTGATATTTCAGATATCCAGGTTTGAAAATAAAATGCTGATTTTTAAACTGCCTTTAAAAATAGCAAATAAATTCAGAAAAATATAAAACTTTGAAAAATGATTGTAGACATGATAATACACATGATACAAAAACTAGTTTTCAAAAAGGACCTCCCAAATGAAAAATATCATCATTTTGTAAAATAGTCCAAAACATAAAAATGTAAACATATGAGTTTTGACATTTTAGCTTAACCATGTTTTGAAATATTACAAAATAATTATATAGACTTAGTAAAAGATGTATATGATTATTGTTAAGTCTAAAAACTAATAAAATAATATTTTCACAAAATTGCATATTCTATGCAATATAAATTCAAACATAATAGAGTATGAAACATATGCGGATGTATATGAATATATATTTGTTTCATATCTATGAAATTAAACCAAAACACAATAATAAATATAAAATATGTAATTTCATATTTATATAAACTTGGAAACCAAAACATGCATGTATATATATAACTATATATATACATAGAAACCAAATACGTGTGTGTATATATGATTGAGCTTAAAGTACCAACACACATAATATAAATCTAAACTAATGTTACCCAAGCTTGATCTTGATCTTCAATAAGCTTTACTTGGTAAACTCGCGGATGAAGCTAGAACTTGGATCTTCAATTTGAATTGCATAGGCTTCACTCACTATTCCTCCAACCTCCATTGGATATGATCGTGTAGGCGTAATTCCATCCATCCTCCAACTCGTTGTTTGTCTACAATAAATAGAAATACACAAATAATAAACAAACAACATATTAGTGATAAATTGTTTGTTAAACATCGTCAAAACAAGGAGGCCAACATAGTCGTCTTGGGACCCTTTTTCAATTGGGATTGGATCTAAAATAACATCATTACTCCCCTTATTTTTCTAAAAATTATCAAGATTTTTCATTTCCAATCATTTCTCTTGTCCACTTAGATTTCATATTAATCATTCTGTTTGCATATCCTTACTCCAATTGCATATACCCATTAAACATCCTCATTTGCATATTATTCCCCTAAATCTAGATAGTTGTTAATCCCTCGATATTTAGAAAGATATTTTACCAAAATGAAAATATCTAAAAATTATAAAACAACCTCTAAAGAAATAAAATTTACAAAGAGCCCCAAAAGAATTTGAAAATTACAAGCAACCCTTTGAAATATTTAATAACTAAAAACAAAAACTTAAAAATAAAAAATACAATAACCCCCTAAAACATGAACTGCAACAACCCTAAAAAATCTGTAAATTCAAACTATAATTAAAAATTTTAAAAAAACAAATATCCCTCCAGAAAAAAAAATTAAACCCCCCCCCCCTAAAAATGTTGAAAATTTTAAACGACTGCCTAAATTTTAAAAGTTACAAATAGATCCTAAGAACTACAAACAAACTCCTGAAATACTTCGGTGATCTGTAGAGGACATTGTGGACATTTATTATACTTTTCTAATCTTATACCCTCTTATAATCATAAGTTCTCAAACATGACATAGGTATCAAAAAAGTGTTAATAATAAATTGAATCAAATATATTACTATAAAATTAACTGATTATAGTTTGCTAAGCTATTTATCAATATACTAAAACTAATGGGTCTACCACTGTTACTATACTATTCCTAAGCATAGTAACAGCCAGTAGTTTGGTATGAAAAGGAAATTAGTTTTACTCATTAGTCCAAACTTTAATCTAATTTAACTTTTTAGCCCAAAAAGAACTACATTGTACCAACTTCCAAGGCACAATAGGAATAGTGACTAACAACTAGCATAATGTAATAATATATATTGAAGGTTTTCCCCTGAAAATCTTACGTTTCACCTTGTAGGCATAAAAAATTGTCTATAAATTGCAAAGAAGCTCAAAATTAACGTAAATGTTGATATCTCTCAAACCGGAGAGAATTTAGTAAAATAGATGCTGGTAAACTAAACTTCGGTAGGTTTGGTTGGCCCCATCTTGTCGAGATAGGCGATTTTCATATATAATTCGTCTAATTCCGACTTACGGTTTGAAAGTTATGACCTGTTCTTCGCAACATGTTCTGAAGTCCGCTTGAACTGATCGAACCTCACCTAAACTATTGGACCAAGCCTATAGGCTCCCGGAACACAGGTCGAGATGAAGAAAAGACGATGAACGTTATCATCCGAGTCAAAAAAGATTATCCGATGTCAAAATGGATATGCAAAGGAACACACGAAACGACGGAATGAAGAAGCGACGAAACGACAATACTACGAGCTTAGGGTATCTCGGATTTCGAGACACCTCAGGGTGTCTGGGTGTCTCGGATTTTAAGACACCTCAGGGTGTCTCAGGTTCCAAGACACCTCAAGGCGTCTCAGATTTCGAGACACCGCAGGGTGTCTCAGGTTCCAAGACACCTCCGAGACACCTCTGAAATTACCATAGATGGGGGTGAATAAGGTAAATTGCTAATCTAATCCAATTTAATGTCAATTAAAAACTTATTAGTAAATATCCTAGCGAGTATGATATACACCAACTTATATGTGCAATGATATTAAACTAAGGGCAAATAAATATGAGACAATATAAACACAATAGCGGACAAATGAACAATGCAAACACAAGAAAATGATCACGGAGTTCGGTCCTTCCAACCTACTGTTGGCCTTCTTGTTTTGATGATGTTTAACAAACAATTTACCACTAATGTTGTTTGTCTAGTATTTGTGTTTTCTTATTTATTATAGACAAACAACGTAGTTGGAGGATGGATGGAATAGAGCTTCAATGATCATATCCAATGGAGGTTGGAGGAATAGTGGAGTGAAGCCTTGCAATTCAAAGTTAAAGATTAAGTTCAAGCTTCATCCGTGAGATTACCAAGTCAAGCATATTGAAGACCAATCAAGCTTGGGTAAATTAGTTTAGGGCTTATATTATGTGTGTTAATACTTCAAGCTCAATATCACACACACACACACACGTTTGGTTTGGTTTATCATTGTTTTGGATTATAAACCTAACGACATTATTTTATATCTTTTATCAAGTTTATAAATATATTGGAAAGTTTTCAAAACTTTGTTTAAATAACGACATTATTTTATATCTTTTATCAAGTTTATAAATATATTGGAAAGTTTTCAAAACTTTGTTTAAACTCATTTTGTCAAGATCAAGCTTTTACAAGTCCATACTTATGTGATTTTGCAAAATAATGAGATTCCACAATTGGAAAATGCAAATTGGAAAATTCTTTTTTGTAACATGTTCAAAATCATATTTGCAAACATTTCCCAAAGTTTCATCAAGTTTGAAATTGATTTGTTACGTTTAATTGAATTTACAAAATCATGTTTTTCGTTCGTGCATGTTCGTGCATGTTTTTACAAAACAGATGTATTTTCACAAATGGGAAATGATATTTAAGAAATTCTTTCTTTGAAATGTTTAACTACATGTTTAGAAACTTTTCTCAAAATTTTACCATTTTTGGAGTTGATTTACTATGCCCAATTGATTTTACAAAATCGTGTATGTTAGCAGATTTTTAGAAACTGTATATCTGTGTTCAAACATTTATTTCTCTCAAATGAGAAATGATTTTTCATAAACTATTTCTCTAACATATTTTTCTACATGTTTAGAACCGTCCCTCAAAGTTTCATAATTTTTGGAGTTGATTTACTATTTTTAATTGATTTTACAAAACCAGATACGTAAATTTCCAGAATGCTGAATTTAGGGGTATTTTGGTCTTTTCAGCCTATAACGGCTAGTAACGAAACAAGGGTTTAAGTTTGTTTAATGTTTGTTTAGAAGCTTTTAAGCAATTGGGTGTTTGAGTTTGAGAATTCAATTCCACAAGAGCTTGAGGAGATCATCTATTGAAGTTTGAGCTTCCAACTATTCTCCCTCCACCTCTTGATCTATTGAGAAGTTTTCTAAACTCTATTTCTAGCTTTTTTATATATTTGATTATCATTGTTATTAAGCTAGAACTACATTGAGTTTAGTTTTGATTTATATCTCTTTGTTCACACACAACCATTTGAGCTTATAGTATTTACATTCATAGTATATTTTGGGTTGTGGGATTTGTGACTTAGAGTTGTGCTTAATTGAGTTCTAACCTTGTTTAGAGAACAAATCATTTGATTTATATTGTGCTTAATTGTGAGGATTCACTTGTAATACACTTGTACACCGAGAGAAGTGTGTGGTGAGAGACGGGGTCGAATCTAAGAGGAGTGGCGTCGGTTGACGTGCCTAGGGAGAGGTTGTAACCGAGCACTTGAGGGAGACACGGCTAGGTCCAACACTTGTGAGGGTGTAGAGTGTGATTGCATAGTGTTTGTTGTGTGAGAGTTTTCGATAAGCTTGTAAACCGAGTGTGTAGAAGTTCCGACTTCCAAACCGGATTATGATAGTGGATTTTTCCCCGGGGGTGGGGAGCGGAGACGTAGGACGGAAGGTCCGAACTCCGTGATCATATTGCTTGTTTGAGTTTGGCTTAGCACACTTATATTTGTTCATCTTTATAGCATTTCTCTCATTATTTATTTCATCCACTATATCATTTGTTTATGTTACCCTTGTGTTTGCATATCCTTGCATATATCATATAGTATACATCTTTGCTAGGATATATCACCTTGTGTATATTGCATATTCTTGCACATAACTCTTTGTATATCTATCTTGCAAGAATATATTTGTTAATTAATTTTAATTGGCATAAAATCGGATTAGATTAGCATAAGACCCTAATCACCCCGCCCGACCTACGTCTCTGCTTCCCACTCCCGGGGAGAATCCACTATCACAACGGGTTTTCAACATTCACCCAAAACGTTTACAACTCCACACACTTTCAGTTTTCTAGCTCAACGAAAACTTTCACAACTCACACTCTTGGAATCACACTCTACACTCTCTAAGTATTGGCCTAGCTCGAATCGCCTTCCTCAAGTGTTCGGATTTATAACCTCTCCCTAGGCTTTACTACCGATGCCACTCCTCTTGAAATCAATCATGTCTCTCACCACACACTCCTCTCGGTGTACAAGTGTATGTAGGCATCAAAAATTACCTATAGGTCTCCACAAACAGCTTAGTGTTAAAAAAACGACGATGAACGTCACTATCCGGTTCACAGAAGCTCGATTGACATTGGCAAATGCTTGAAGTGAATCAACGAACTACGTGAAGCGTCGGAGTTTCAAAATAACGAGGATACGAATTGATCGAGAGCCCTGCGTCACCTACAAAAGGTGCCACACCCCTCGTGTCCCAGTTGATTCCACAGATGATCTAATCATTAGAGCTTATAGAACTCCTCGTCGGCTTTCCAACGCACTTGGAATCACTCAAATCCGAGTTCGGACGAAGAATTTACAGCGGAAGCGGACAAATAGGCATAACGGAGTGTCTCGGCCCAGTTTGAGACACCCTAGGGTCCGCACAAGTTGGAGACACCCCAGGGTGTCCGCACAAGTTGGAGACACCCAAAGGTGTCTCGGAACTTGTAAAGCTGTTTTGACCATGATCCCGTTAGAATCTGAAGAAACTTAAAACATGAAAGTTGTAGATCTCTTTGTCAGATTTCCAATACATCTTGAATCATTCAAATCCGAGTTCGGATGAGAGAATTAGAGCCAAAATACTGAAGATGGTACAAACTATCTCGGATTTTGGGAGACACCCTAGGGTGTCTCGGATTTTGTGAGACACCCTAGGGTGTCTCGGATTTTGGGAGACACCCTAGGGTGTCTCCAACGCGGATTTGGGCCCTTTAGGTGGTTTTAACCGCTCCGCAACCCCTCAAGCCTATAAATACAAGCCCCAGTCCCTCATTTTTTCAGATCTGGAGTTTTGGAGAATTGGCGAAGCCCTGCCGGAGTGAGGAGTGATCGAGCACTTCAACGCAAGAGAGTTTCTTCGTCAGATCTACATCACCCGTACCCGATCCTTAGTATTATCCCGTTGTGGTAATACTAAGAAGAGCAAATATCTCGCTTTTATCGAGATAGGCGCTTCAAGTTTCTAGATCTCCTCGCGGATCGACGAAGCTCTGGATCAGATCTGATTGCCAGGTACTCCACGAATATCGATGTCCCCGTCACAGGCTAAAGACCCACGCAAGCAAGAGACGGCGAACGGATCTTGTGTTTATTTTCAAGAAAGTTGTAATTTTTTTATTTCTTTGTTGTTTGAATTCATTTGTAACATTTGAAGTTTAATGAAATCAATGATGAAGGCAACTTTCGACGAAAACAGTGTATTACAAAGTGATATCACAAATAAGCACAAGAAAAATATTTGTTCTCTATAATATATGAGAACTCAATGTAAGCCCACACTCTAAGTAACACACACCACAACCCAAATTATATAATGTATGAATTACTAAAAGCTCAATATGGATGTGTGTGATAAATGAGCACAAATAAAATCTAACTCAAAAATAAACTAGCAATAATATAGATATGAAAATTCAAGAATAAAATGCTAGATATTTGAGTTAAGAAAACTTCTCTACAATCACAAAGAGATGATGAAGAAAGATTGAGGATGAATTTCTCAAACGAAGTTGTAAGCCTCCTCTTTGTGAAAACAAACACAAACTTGAAAACAAAACTTAAATAAACTTTTAACCTCTTTTAAAACTTATTTTAAACTTCCTTAGTTCGTTGGAAATAGTTATGGCAAAGAGGTATATATATGATAGAAGAAACCAGCCCAAGAAATACACAAAAACCCATAAAAAAAATAAAATAAATAAAATCTGGAAAATAACCGTTACTATGCAACGACTAGTTTATAACTCGACTTATGAAAGGGTATAAGTCGATTTATGTCTTATGAGTCAACTTGTATGAGTTATAAGTCGACTTAGCACGCGAAAACAACAAACTGCACAACAGAACATAAGTTGACTTGACAGGGATAATAAGTCGACTCATCATAAGTCGACTTGTATGATTTTTAAGTTGACTTAGCAGACATTTTTAGTATTTTCCAGAATAGTTCATAAGTCGACTTGTCTTAACCATAAGTCAACTTATAAACATGTACAAGCACTGTTCATGTATGAAATTTGATTTTTGAAGTGCCTTAAAAAATAGCAAATAAATTCCAAAAAATGTAAAACTTTAGAAAATGATTATAAACATAGAAATGAACATGTTACAAAAAGGATTTTTAAATTGTATTACTAATTGTGAAAACTCTTTATTTTGCAAAATAGTCCAAAAATATGAAAACTTAACAACACATGTTTTTGACAAACAAACTTGCATATTCATTTGAATGGATTTAAGGACTTAGGAAAAGGTATAAAATGGTGTAATTTTGTAGAACCCCGTAAATTTTTTTATGAATATATATGAATTTTTAGTAAATAAATAATTCTTTTATGATAAATAGCTTGAGGTTATTGATGTACATGATAACAAGTTATTTGAGATGATATGAGAGTAGGGGTGTAGAGTTTTGTGCGATGGTTTTGCAAATAAGCAAAACATGCACAAAAACTAAAATTTTCCAGATCAGTCAACACGTCAGTCGACTGACTGTATCGGTCAACACATCAGTCGACTGATACGCTGATTTCTAGTTTTTCAGGTTTCGGGTCTGTTTTGATTTGGTTCGGGTTTGGGTCGGGTTTAGCTATTCATACATAATCTCCTTTACCCAAAATCACCCCACACATCTTCAGATCTGAGAAAACCCTAGCCCCCTCTCCCCTATCTCAAACCCTAGTTTTGTTCTTGGTGATTTGGGGAAGAACTTGGAGGATTTTCGGCGAAATCAGCACATTGCAGCAAAGGGGATCCACACTCTCTCAGATCCAGGAGTTGTTTGTAGGCATCGAAAATTGCCTATAGGTCTCCACAAACAGCTCAGTGTTAAAAAAATGACGATGAACGTCACTATCCGTTTCACAGAAGCTTGATTGACGTTGGCAAATGCTTGAAGTGAATCAACAAACTACGTGAAGCGTCGGAGTTTCAAAATAACGAGGATACGAATTGATCGAGAGCCCCGCGTCGCCTACAAAAGGTGCCACGCCCCTCGTGTCCCAGTTGATTCCACAGATGATCTAATCATTGGAGCTTATAGAACTCCTCGTCGGCTTTCCAACGCACTTGGAATCACTCAAATCCGAGTTCGGACGAAGAATTTACAGCGGAAGCGGACAAATAGGCATAACGGAGTGTCTCGGCCCAGTTTGAGACACCCTAGGGTATCCGCACAAGTTGGAGACACCCCAGGGTGTCCGCACAAGTTTGAGACACCCCAGGGTGTCCAACACACAAGTTGGAGACACCCAAATGTGTCTCGGAACTTATGAAGCTATTTTGACCATGATCCCGTTAGAATCTGAAGAAACTTAAAACATAAAAGTTGTAGATCTCTTTGTCAGCTTTCCAATACATCTTGAATCATTCAAATCCGAGTTCGGATGAGAGAATTAGAGCCAAAATACTGAAGAGGGTACAAACTGTCTCGGATTTTGGGAGACACCCTAGGGTGTCTCGGATTTTGGGAGACACCCTAGGGTGTCTCCAACGCGGATTTGGGCCCTTTAGGTGGTTTTAACCCCCCCACACCCCCAAAAGCCTATAAATACAAGCCCCAGGCCCTCATTTTTTCAGATCTGGAGTTTTGGAGAATTGGCGAAGCCCTGCCAGAGTGAGGAGTGATCGAGCACTTCAACGCAAGAGAGTTTCTTCGTCAGATCTATATCACCCGTACCCGATCCTTAGTATTATCCCGTTGTGATAATACTAAGAAGAGCAAATATCTCGCTTTTATCGAGATAGGCGCTTCAAGTTTCTAGATCTCCTCGCGGATCGACGAAGCTCTGGATCAGATCTGATTGCCAGGTAGTCCACGGATATCGACGTCCCCGTCACAGGCTAAAGACCCACGCAAGCAAGAGACGACGAACGGATCTTGTGTTTATTTTCAAGAAAGTTGTATTTTTTTTTATTTCTTTGTTGTTTGAATTCATTTGTAACATTTGAAGTTTAATGAAATCAATGATGAAGGCAACTTTTGACGAAAACAAACTGGCGACCACAGTGGGAGCCAACGGCCCCGTTGCCTAGGCCGTCGTGACGCAACCGGCCTTCAAGATCCGGGTGAACGAAGAGATCGAATACGAGTTCGATCAACAGAAGTTTGAAGAGTACCTCTCTTCCTCCTCCTCCAGATCCGCCTCTCCAAACAGGCGCAGGAAGATTTCATCTTCCAAGATTGCTCGCGGGCCCTCAGGATCGAAGATCCAAGATCCCCTCGCCGCCGTTGCACTTACTCACCGCGACACTCCAATGGCGTCTAACGTGGTCGAAGTTGCAGATCCAGATCTCCCTTCCGCCGCGAAGTCAACTGCTGAAGGTGTTCCAACCTTGTCAAAGAGGGCACGCCAGAGACGGCGTCAGCGCCTTGCGTGACAACTGGCCAAGGCCGCAGAATCGATGGACGGGATCCGCTACAATAAGGATCTCAAGTCCAGACAGCGCCAAGAGCAACAACGGCGAACGACCCACTCCTCCTCCAAGACAGAAACGAACGAATGGGTTCGTGTCAAGAGGACTCGCTCAACCCTCAAAGAGCGAATCAAGAAACGCCGCGCATTGCTTGCGCATGCCCGAGTCCTTCTGCAGAAAGCGGAAGAGATACAGAAAGAAGAGACGGTCAAGAAGTCGTCAAAACACAAGCAGGTGTGGGTGCCAAAGGCGAAGCTGGCGCCTAAGAAAAAAGTGGACGGAAGTAGCGTCCAGCCTTCTTCAAATCCAGATCCCGTTTCCCCTGCTCCCGCACCTCCGGCGGAGCCAGGTAAGAACGTGGATTCTTCAAGATCCAGGGTTCCTTTGAGAGGTCGCCTCGGCCCTTTACCAGAAAACCGAGGTAAAGCACCTGTCAAGGAGCGATTGGGACCGTTGAAAGGTCCCCAAACAACAAACCAGACTGGGGGTCGTGCTAATCCCCCCAAGAAAGATAACAAAGGGAAAGCCCCTGTTACCGACCGCATTGGATTGCGGGTCGAAGTTCAAGAGCCCGTTAAGTTTTCACGCTCGCAAAAGCGTAGACTTGAACGAGCGACTTTTGAAAACGCTAATAAAGCGTCATATCCCCAGAGGGAAACACATTCGTCTGATGATGATAGTGTTATACCTGGGAAGTCATGCCAACACTCTATGGGTTGCTCCAGTTATCAAACTGATGAGTTGTACTATAGAGCTGGGGGTGCGGGTAAGTCTCGAAAGAGAGATGCTCGAGACACGGAACCCCACTGTCCGTGTGCCAACATCATCAGGGCGGTGCTATCGGAGTGCTGTTGTTCTAAAGCCCCAAGGAGAGTTTCGGTGTTCGAAAGAATTTCCAGGAAGAAGAGGTGTCAGATGATGGTTCAGATTCCTGCTCGGCTATAGCATCCGACGGCACGACATCTAGTGCGGGACAGCCCTATGAGTCGCTTATGATTAGTGTCGAACAAGTAACCAAGATGCTTGAAGATGCCTTGACTAAGCAGAAGGAAGCTTTCAAGTTCGAGATGGAGATGGCCATGCAGCAGATGAGAGAGATGCACGACCAGCAAATCGCGGCACTGACAACTCATCAAGGAGAACCCAGTCATCGTAATAATCCGAATCAAGAGGAGAATGAACGGGAAGAGGATAATGTCAACATAACTATCCCTCCTGTCAACAACAATAACGGAGGCGGTCCCTCGGATGATAATGCGAAGGAGGACCACGTTACCTCTCCCAGAAGCCACTCGAAGACAGATACGAGTGAGGACAAGAAGATGAAGGACTTGGAGAGCAAAATCAACGCGTTGATGAATGCTCAAGAAGTGAAGAGGTCCGGTATACCATGTCCATACCCAAGGGAGTGGGAATCAATTCCATATCCGGCAAAGTTTAATTTAATCAACTTCACGCTGTTTGATGGAAAGGGTTCCCCCACCCAACACTTAATATATTTTAAGTCTCACTTAGGAATAATCTCCGGGAATGAACCCTTAATGGTGCGGTTATTCGTTGGCACTCTTCGCGGAGCGGCCTTCGATTGGTATCGTCACCTAAAACCTGGGAGTATCAGCAGTTGGGACGACATGGAGGACATGTTTCTGACAAGATTCTTCGACGACGACACCGAGATTTCGATCGGCACACTGTTTGACGAAAAGCAGAAAAATGGTGAGATAGTCGAAAACTTCGTGAAGAGATTCTGAAACAAAGCAATGAATTGTAGGGATCCGGTCAGTGAAGACTTATTCTCGAGACTTGTCACAATAACCTTTCATTGGACATCCTCGAAGCTATGGGAATGGCACCACCAAAGACCTGGAAGGACTTAAAGGTGCGAGGGGAACGAGCCGAGCGATTCCTAAAAAGGAAGAAAGCAGAAAGAGGCCAAATAACAAATAATGCTCCGTAACAGAACTTTGTCCCTAAGGGTAAGGGAAAAGCACATGCGAATGCTGTGGACGCGAATCAAACATTCGAGATGCAAGCGCAACTGCAACAGCAGCAACAAAAGGCGCATCAACAATCGAGGTGGCAACAGCAGCCCCAGAAGCCAAAAACCTCAGAGTCGAAGTTCCCAAAAGTCTATTCGTTCAAAGAGGAAGAAGTTCCCGGTATCTTCAAATACCTCATAGAGAATAACAAGATCAAATTGCCTCCGGTCCAGGATCAGGAATATGCTAAGAGAATCAATGATCCAAAATACTGCGCATTCCATAGAGCGGTGCACCATCCTACCAAGGCGTGCTATGCCCTTAAAGATAAGATCTAGGCTCTAATCGACGTCGGGGTCATTACCATGAAGCAGCCAAAGGAGAAGAAAGTGGGTGCGAACGCAGTATCGATTAGTTTCGGTTCTGTTCCCTTGAACTGGTTCCAACATGAGCCGGTAATAAATGCAGCAGTGAAGACTGTAAACGATGATCCTCACAAGCAATGCCAAAAAGGACTTGTGCCACACACAGCCCCGAATGGTGAGATTCTTTTGGTTCACCCAGATTTGATTAGAGATGAACAATGGACTGGATCCTCGTCCAAGAAGAAGTCAAAAGGAAAAGGTAAGTCTTGTTATGGAGCTTCTGCTGTTCCAGGGGAAGATGACGAAGCAATGCCTGCTTTCTCATTTTCCGACAATGAACATGGGAATGAGTATGGTCGACTGGATGGGGTGGAGATGATTACAACTACCCCCGCACCTGCTGAGAGGACCCAACAGGAGCCCCTGCACCAAGATGTTCAAAACCCGAGGCAGTCTCGATTCAATCGGAGATCCAAATATTTCATATCACTTTGATGTTATGACCCAATTGGCTAACATCCCAGTAAAAGTGACTCTACACGAGTTATCACGTCTTTCTAAAAACACTAGAGATGCGTTCAACATTACTCCTGACCAGCTCACTCAAATAGTTCAAGAAGCACTAATCAAGCAGAAAGAAGAATTTGAGGGTAAGATGGAATTGGCTATGCGACAAATAAGAGAGTTGCAAGCTGAAGGGGGTAAATTTCCTAAATCGGATCATCAAGCTGGGTCTAGCTGTTGCGTTACCCCAATCACGCCTATTCCAGATAGGACAGATAATAATGGTCCGAATTTGAATATGGTTGTCAAGACTGATTCACCCCTCGATAACATTGGGGGTGGTACGACTAGATCCTTCAATAACACTGCGGGTGGCCCGATTCCTACTTCTCGACATCATTCAAAGAAAAATGAAAGTGAAGGCGAGAAGCAGAAAGAAGTCGAGTCTGTCACCACCTCGACTAGACGCTATCCTAAAAGAAAGAGGGTCGAGGAAAGCCAATCAGAGTTCGTACCCAGGTTCGCTGCTGATCAAACATCACAACGACAGCCGTGGGAGCGATCGCCACAACAGTCACTTCAGATGCAACGATACTCTTTCAAGGATGATGAGGTTCCAGCCATCCTCAAGTATCTCCTAAAAAACGACAAAATCAAGCTCCCACCTATTAAAAGCCAGGAGGAAGCCAGCGGGAGTTCAGACCCAAAATATTGTGAATACCACAGGAGGATCCATCATCCCACCAAGACTTGTATCACTCTCAAGAATACAATACAGGCCTTAGTTGAAGCCGGCGTCTTAATAGCAGAGCAAACCGAATGAGAACGACCACGATACTCCGAAAAGTATACGAGTATAAACTGCTTCTTTCAAAGCTCCAACGGGTATATGAGTATAAACTGTTTCCTTTGTATCGGTATTCTTAGGGATAACCCAATCATTGTAGAAATGATGAATAAGAAATCCCCGTTCGAATTCTGAATGTCGGAATATTTCTTCTTATTGTCAAATTCTCTAACTCTCATGAGTTATTTTGGTGAGATGAGATCCAATCCTTTAACAGGTTAATCTTTCCTCACCAAATCACCCGCTGATCAAATTAATCAACGGGAGATTCACCAAAATTTCTATCCGCCAGTCACTGGCAACCCTCAGACTCAATATGTTAGGTCATAATCACCTAGCGTTAAAGTCCTCTTTTGAGTGATAATACGAGTTGGCATTTTCATCGCTACTTGTATTCTACTCTCTTTGCTTGCAGGTCAAACCTATAAAAGTTAGGGCCAAAGCTAAATTCCTCTCTCGATTCCTTCCATGAACGAGAGGTCCACCTTCGTTTCGGACAATCAAACCTATAAAAGTTAGGGTTGTTCCCAATCTCACTTAGTCAAGCCTATAGGACTAAGACCGAGTCATCCCTTTTCGATAAACGAAAATCTGCATTTTGCTCCTTTTCCACCAAACATATAAAAGTTAGGGTCTTCTTTTGATTCAAATGACCAATCCTATAAAAGTTAGGGCCGTTTGAACTTTTCTGATTCTCGGAGTGGAGATCTCACTCTTAGTTTCATCTTTTCGGATTCTGGGGGTGGAGATCCCACCTTGAGTTTCCTTTCCGACTGTAGATAGAATATAAAATTCTTTCTCTTCAGTCCCGGGAGATAGAATATAAAATTCTTCCTCTCCCGTTTCCCAATCCGTCTTCGTTCTGATAAAAGACACAATTCCCAATTTCCAATCCGGGCACTTTGTGCAAGGGGAATTTTATCTCAACTCCTAAATAGAGATAAGTCTACGCCTAACACACGTCGCCGGTTTAGTCTTTCACCGATTGAAAAAGACACCAATGTCTAAACTTGGGGAATTTTATCCCGAAGCCTAAGTAGGGACGAGTCAACACCTAACACGTGTTGCCGGGTAGCCTGTTCCCGTAACAAAGGCGAAGCCTATGTATTCGGCATCATAGCACAAAGTCTCAGGGAATTCACTCTCTTAGCACAACGTTACATGCGGAACGGATTTAGACAATCCGCATGCTAGCCCGATTCAAACGGTAATCGGTAAAGGCACATCAAACCCGTTGAAGGCTGGGGGTTTGCCAAAAATCCCAAAGTCTATGTCTAACACGCATTGCCGGTTTAGTCTTTCGCCGATTGAAAAAGACACCAGGGTCTAAGCCTGGGGAATTTTATCCCGAAGCCTAAGAAGGGATAAGTCGTCGTCTAATACGTGGCGCGAGGTACCTTTTCCCTATAAAAAATGGTTAAGCCTATGCATTCAAAATCATAGCATCAAGTCTAAGAAAAGCGATTTTCTTAGCACAACGTTACATGTGAGACGGGTTTTAATAATTCACATGCTAGCCCGATTCAAACGGTAATCGGTAAAGGCATATCAAACCCGTTGATGGCTGGGGGTTTGCCAAAAATCCCGTAAATCTTATCACTGCTGGGTTTTAAACAAATGAAGAAATATCATGAAGGAATCAAATGCGGAGTCTCTATTAATAGATCAAGTCAAAGCATACAATAAAAAGCTCATTAGCCCGAAGGCAGCTGACGGCTAAGAACATGAGACTCTAAACTAGAAAGCCTATCTATATAACTCTGCTCAAGTTCTGCCTGCAGGCCAGCTCGGACGGATTCTTCAGAACTGCTCAAGATCTTCACGGCTTCATTCTTCAGCTTCATCAATCTCTCCTGTGTAGATCCTAGCTTCTCGAGGGCCTGTCCACGAGAATGCTCTACTCCAGCCAGGTCTTCTGCAATAATAGTAACGGACTCCTCGGCGTGCCTCAAGGCCTCCTTCAACCTAGCCACTTCCTCGCGGCCGGAATCCAAAGAGCGGAGTAACTCGGCTCTATCTGTATCCTTCCTCGCCACGGTAGCCATCAGCTGCGCAACCGAATGCTCATGTGACTGAAGCTCACTGCCGACGGAAGATCTCAGGTCGCGCCACTGTGCCAGACTATGCTCCATCTGAGAGGATACGAAGAAAGAAGCTCCATTAGCCTTCAATTCCTTCAACTCTTGGATCTCCGACTCCAGAGCAGTAAAATCGGCAATGAAGGAATCAGCCAACTCCGGATATCCTTCTTCTCTAAACATCATCATGCGACGAGAAAAGGAACGCCTGAACTGATCAAAACGATATCCTCGATGAAGCAGTTTCTCGATCATGCCGTTAAAAAAGGCGGTAAAAAAGCCGAGGTCTGTACGGAAAATATCTCTGTCTGGATCGGTATCGGCCAAGAGGGCGCGAACATGCTCATAGTGTGGAAAGCTAAGAGATTATCAAATGTGATAAGAAAACTTAAGGGCAAATTCCGAGCATACCAACGCCAGTGGAGGTCCCCTCGGATTAAGGTCTGATAGGCTCCGAGATAACGGCAGGAGTAGTCATGGAGGGTATATCAACACCTGTAGGCAAATCAGTCTCAGAAACTGTAGTGGCATCAGGCACAACGGCTGGTCCTATAGTTACACTTCCTTATTAGTCAAAATGGAAATTTAGACAAAATAAGGAGGATCAAGATGATAAGATCATCTACATACCTGCAAATCCATCATCCTCAGGTACACGGGGAATGCCAGGAGTCATAAGAGTATCAGTCCCGGTGGCTGGTCCTATGATTGCACCCATCTATTAGTCAAAAGTCAGACAAATAAAAAGGAGCATGATGTCCCTAAATCGTATGCGTATCTGCAAGTCCGTCACTCCGAGGTAAGCTAGATATGCCGGGAATCGATATTGGGTTAGTCCCAATGACCGGTACTGCAATATTAATCCTTTGTTAGTCAGACAAAAGACCAGGCAGAATGAAGAGAATCAGACATATACCTGTGAATGTATCACCCTCAAAGGGTGGTCCCACGGTTCCTTTGGTAGCCTGTTCGGCCAGCATGTCGACCAATAATCCAACATCGGGTCCCGAGAAATTTGATGCAGAGACATACTCCTGTTTCTCGAGACCTACATCATGAAAAGCCTCATCCTCAACGAGCCTCTCTGATGCGACATCTGCAGAATAATTTAAGTGTTGGATATATATACAAGAAGATAGGGAAAGGGATTCTTCAAGTAATCTGAAAGAAAGCGAAGCGCGAAAGATAATGAATCCTGAATTCCTTAACTCTTCTAAATGCTACTCGAGGAAGGTATCATCGGAGTTAGATGTACCTGAACATGGAATGACGGGCTCAACGCTATTAACCTGCTCAGTATCAAGGTTCGTATCAACATCCATGGAATCGTTACGAATGGCGTCGCACATTTGCTGCAGGAAGCTATCCAGATTATCAGAACCAGGGAATACGGGATCCGGTGGAAGCTCGCCCTCGTCATAGTACCCTGGAACATAAAACATGATTACGAATCCTAGAAGGTAAACCATCTTAAAGCAATAAAGACAATAAAATATTACCTTCTTCTCCGTCGGCGATATCTCCTAAATCCACTTCATAGGAGCGCCGACCAACGTGTGGTTTATGAGCGGTCTTCTTCTTTTTCGGAGTACCAGCCCTCATAGAACCAACGGGTCGGTCGTGCACGGACTCGCCGCACGTCTCAACCTATGTAGGAGCCTCGCTGCTATGCCAGGATCTCGCATAATGAGAAGCGAGCGACTCCTGCTCATCGACTGTCCTACCTAGGGTGATAAGAGTCAGGATAAATGAACAATTGAGATTGAGAAAGAAGGCCAAAGAGCATGACAAACCTGCATTAAGTTCTTCTGCGTTAGTGTCCATATCCACATACTCCTCCTCAGAAGTCTCGTCCTCATCATCAATAGGAATGAGCTCTTCATCGTCATCCATCCTGTCTCTGCTCGAGAGGGAAGGTTTAACAGGCTTCTTAGGTTTGGCATGCTTCTTCCCCTGTTTCTTAGCAAGCTCAGCCTTGCGAGCAGCCATCATAGTGGCTTGAACCAAGTGCTCAGACTGTAACTCTGAAAGACTCCTCACGCCTATGGACTCGCTGGCAGAAAGGAACCACTTGCAACTGAGGAAAGAAATCAATGGCTTACGCCTAGATGAGGGAAGAGCAAAATGGGCTCCAGTGCAGCCCACCATAGTCCATAGCCATGCCCGGACGCCGTCAATAAGTCCTCCCTCAACCTTCAAACCACAGCTCGGGTTCCCAACATATAGCTGGTCATAGCCAAACTGACGTGCAAAGCGGCTGGGAAGGTAAGGCTCTATGTGGCAACGATTCTTCACCCGAAAAACGAGATACCCGACGCGGATGTTCACCAACCAGCGGAAACAACCAACGTCGAGAGCAGTCCGATTAGTTCTGGGCTTCTCCTCATCAATCAACACATCACCATAGCGGCCCGAAAAGCGAGGAAAACACTTGAAGAACTCCCAGCTCTTACGAACTCGAAGCTCTCGTTGTACATCACTGAATGTTTTCCCGAGCCATCTGCTCCTCTCCAACAGCTGTACGAAAGGAACAGAGACGTCAACAATGCTGGGCGCGGACATCAAGTCAGGACGGTGAAGAACGAGCCACGCCATCAGATACGCATAAGGAAGCTCGACCTTCACACAAGTAAGCTCGGTCGACGGTTCAGAACCCACCTGCTCAAAATCGTTGACCAGATACCTAAGCCCACAATGAATGTCAGCAACCATTGCTGGGAGCAGGGAAAGCTCCCTCCCATAAGCTAGCTGAACTGCAGGGAAGAGCACCTCGAGAGGTAAGGCGTCTGAAAGCTGGTACGGGACGACGCACTTCTTCAACCAGAGGGCGAGATAGCCTGCTAGCAGAGTCCGGGGCTCAATGGACTTCTGTGCACGGCGGAGGAACGAACGAAACTTGGTTCCCGCAGGAAAAGCTCCCTCAGCACTGGCAATGGTGTAAGAATGAGCCTCAGCCTTCTCCATCAACTCATTAACGGCGGTAGGTGTCAGAACATCTAACTCACGAATGAGCTCGCTGGAATCACCCTCCAAGTTTCGGAACAAGTAGACAGCAAACTGCTTCAGGCTGATCTGCCTTTTCCTCTTTGCCTGAGAAGAAACCATGATCAGAGAAGTATGATAGTGGCAGGTGAGATCCCAAAGAGTATCGTGCATATCGGGAGTATCCTTCTTCAACCACTCTAATTGCTGGTTCGAGGGAAAGTACTCCTGGTATGGACAGTCCCCCATCGGAATGCCAGAAACCTGATACATCTCATGCAAGGCCAACCCTAACTCTCCGCCGCTGGTCAGGAATGTGTTACTGTCAGGCATGTATGTCTCCAACAATGCCAAGAAATGGCGACAGCTGACTGGGAGCCCATACATGGTGGCTCGTATAGGTGAGTACAATCCACTGCTCTTCAAATCCTTCTCCCAGCGCCCCAAGACGTAACTGGTCATGCGTGTCCACCACGCCTTGGGTTGTGAGAAAGCCCAACCATAGCATCTAAAGTCTGGTGGAGGTAACCTCCTCCCAAGATGAGCCAGACGGTTCCTCACGGTAGGAGCGGCTGCTGATACCTCGCCTGGGGGTGCGGTATTAAGACCCATAATCCCTGGTCGAAGACCGCGGATGTAATGATACCCAGCAGAACCAGGAGTCTTATGATGAGAAGTATATCCACACTGAACTCGCTCAGCATCATCGGTAAGATGCCAAGACATCTGTCGCTCCACGGCCTGTCCCTCCAAACGGGTGAAAGAACATTAACGAGGAATGGAGGGAATATACAGGAGAGTTGTTGGCCTTCTTGTTTTGATGATGTTTAACAAACAATTTACAACTAATACCGTATCAAACGACAGGATTCGTCGGAGCGATCTTTGTCAAACTGAGGGAGTGGACCAATAGCCTGCCTGAGGGAAGCCGAAGAAAAGACTTCCCCGCTACAACCAGTAGTGGCATGAGGTGGGAGACTGCCCGTGGGGAACTCGACTGCAACAAAACAAGGATAGAGTCAGAAAATCATCCATGAATTAAATCCATCTCATAAAAAAGCGAGATAAGATCATTCACAGGGTGATTGGAGAGACGATTTTGAGTGTCTTACACTGGAAGAACGGTATGCATCATCACGTAAATAACGTGGTAACATACACCGACCTACAAGGTGTAAGACGACACAAGATCGCCCCAATATACCAGAAGACTTGAATTGGCTAAGCGAAACAAGTCCGAAACCTCAACCCCCGCGAAGGAGGGTGTCGGCCCTTCTCGAATGACCCGCGAAGGGGCCAAATGAGGGTGTAACAGAACCACCAATATCCTGAAACCTCAATCCCCGCGAAGGAGGATGTCGGTCCTTCCTTAATGACCCGCGAAGGGATCAATCAGGGATACAGAAATAAAGATTCTCACCCCCGAAAAAGGATGCCGCTGGAGGGGAGGATACTGTGGGAACTTCTTCCTCGCTAGGCTGTGAACGGGAACGACTCCTAGGAGGTCGAGGTCGACGTGGCGACATCGAAAACCTGCAATGATAAGCAGCAAGTCAGGTACAATCTAAAATATGAATACACGAAATTTAAAAAAGAAATTAAGAACTTGAACTAAAGTCTTATGAATAAATAGGATTTTATAGTTGAAGTCTAATTAAACCTACAAATTTCGTGCATACCAAATAATGATTGTCATTTTGCGGTAAATTTTGGTGAAATACCCAAAATACCCCTCGTGTTCAAGGCTAAATTCAGGTAAAGGATACGCTCGAATTGGGTCATGGTCATGATATTTGATCATCTAGCACCCCCAATTTTGGTTAATTTTGCAAATAAACCCTTTTTGTAAAATTTAGCCGATTTTGCAAATAAACCCCTCAACAACTTTTGGTCCTCTTGCATAAAGCACCCCCTCAAATTTTCGACCAAATGGACATGTAATCCAAATCCTAATTTCAGTCCTTTATTATATGAACACCACCTCAATTCTTCGACCAATTTTGCAAATAAGCCCCCAAAAAAGATTTCGGCCCATATTTGCACATAAAACCCTTAATAATTTATGGTCTTTTTGCATGAAGCACCCCTCAAAGTTATGGCCAAGTGGGTCTAAAGTCCAAGCCTCAAAATTTCAGTCCCATTTTGCGTAAAGGCCCCTATAAATTTTAGTCCACTTTTGCACAAAAGCCCCCCAATTTCGGCCCTATTGCAATTTTTGCATAAAACTCCCAAATACTTGTGCATACACAACCCATCATCAAAGAGCTTAGCTTTTAACTCATGAGAACAAAAAGCTATAATCTTTGCATGCGAATTCGTGGCATACCCTCATTATAAACATAAAGTTTCAATCTTTATCAAAAAATGAAAGAGTTTGTGAGAGGAAACTTACCCAAATCAAGTGGTCTCTCTTGAGCTCGAAGATGAAGAAGAAAAATCCTAGCTTTGAGGATAGAAGAATTTCGGCCAAGGGGGAGCACCAAAATCCGAAATTGTCTTGAGTTTAAGAGGGTTTAAAGAGAGGAGTTTTAATGGGTTTCTTGAAACATATGGTGTATGAGGGAAGGAAGAAGAGGAGTTAAAAAGAAAGAAGGATCTCTCTTTGAAAATTTGGAAAGAGGGGGGAAAACAAAAGAGGAAATAACAAAAAAGGAAAGTTCAAAAGAGGAAATAACAAAAAGAGAAGAAAAGCAAAAAAAAAAAAAGAAAGGGGGGGGGGGGAGTCTCGCCTTGAAAACGAGACACCCCAAGGGGTGTCTCGGTTTGCGTTGGCCGAGACACCCCAAGGGTGTCTCGGCCAAGTTGAGACACCCTTGGGTGTCTCAACCCAGTTCGAGCCCCCCGACCCCTTTTCGAGTCCGAATTTACCTATTTTCATCGGTTATTGGATATTTCGACGAAATCCACACTAATCAATACTGAGCAATTCAAAACCCTAGGGTCAACGCCGGTCAACGCGTAACCCTAGGTCAACGCCAGTCAACGCGTTGCGACCGAAAAGTCAATGTTTGACGTTTTGAAACCCTAAGGTCAACGCCGGTCAACACGTAACCCTAGGTCAACGCCAGTCAACGCGTTTGCGACCGAAAAGTCAACGTTCGACGTACGAAACCCTACGGTCAACGCTGGTCAACGCATAACCCTAGGTCAACCCCAGTCAACGCGTTACGATCAAAAAGTCAACGTATGACGTATGAAACCCTAAGGTCAACGCCGGTCAACGCGTAACCCTAGGTCAACGCCAGTCAACGCGTTGCGATCAAAAAGTCAACGTACGACGTTCAAAACCCTAAGGTCAATGCCGGTCAACGCGTAACCCTAGGTCAATGCTAGTCAACGCGTTGCGACCAAAAAGTCAAAGTTCGACTCTCGAAACCCTAAGGTCAACGCCGGTCAACGCGTAACCCTAGGTCAACGCCAGGCAACGCGTTGTGACAAAAAATCAACATAGGGTGATCTGAAACCCTAAGTCAACACAATGTGATGGAGGTAGTCAGTTTAAAGTCAACTCAATGATACGAGCCAAACTCAATTCATCAGCTATAGACCCGAGACTCCGACGACGGCCAAACGATAAACGCAGCGCCGGAAGGACTTCAACTATTCATCAAAGCATTGGATAGATTGAAAATCGAAGGAGCCAAGAGTTGAAGCTAACCACAGGTCTTTTATGCCGACTGAAGGCTGGACCAATCACATCCAAAGTATTCCAGCCTCCTCTATAAAAGAAATGAGTCTGGAACGCTTTGGAGGGGGTATCTGTAGGCATCGAAAATTGCCTATAGGTCTCCACAAACAGCTCAGTGTTAAAGAACGACGATGAACGTCACTATCCGGTTCACATAAGCTCGATTAACGTTGGCAAATGCTTGAAGTGAATCAACGAACTACGTGAAGCGTCGGAGTTTCAAAATAACGAGGATACGAATTGATCGAGAGCCTCGCGTCGCCTACAAAAGGTGCCACGCCCCTCGTGTCCCAGTTGATTCCACAGATGATCTAATCATTGGAGCTTATAGAACTCCTCGTCGGCTTTCCAACGCACTTGGAATCACTCAAATCCGAGTTCGGACGAAGAATTTACAGCGGAAGCGGACAAATAGGCATAACGGAGTGTCTCGGCCCAGTTGGAGACACCCCAGGGTGTCCGTACAAGTTGGAGACACCCCAGGGTGTCCGCACAAGTTGGAGACACCCCAGGGTGTCCGCACAAGTTGGAGACACCCAAAGGTATCTCGGAACTTGTAAAGCTGTTTTGACCATGATCCCGTTAGAATCTGAAGAAACTTAAAACATGAAAGTTATAGATCTCTTTGTCTGCTTTCCAATACATCTCGAATCATTCAAATCCGAGTTCGGATGAGAGAATTAGAGCCAAAATACTGAAGAGGGTACAAACTATCTCGGATTTTGGGAGACACCCTAGGGTGTCTCCAACGCGGATTTGGGCCCTTTAGGTAGTTTTAACCGCTCCGCAACCCCCCAAGCCTATAAATACAAGCCCCAGGCCCTCATTTTTTTGGGATCTGGAGTTTTGGAGAATTGGCGAAGCCCTGCCGGAGTGAAGAGTGATCGAGCCCTTCAACGTAAGAGAGTTTCTTCGTCAGATTTACATCACCCGTACCCGATCCTTAGTATTATCCTGTTGTGGTAATACTAAGAAGAGCAAATATCTCGCTTTTATCGAGATAGGCGCTTCAAGTTTCTAGATCTCCTCGCGGATCGACGAAGCTCTGGATCAGATCTGATTGCCAGGTAGTCCACGGATATCGACGTCCCCGTCACAGGCTAAAGACCCACGCAAGCAAGAGACGACGAACGGATCTTGTGTTTATTTTCAAGAAAGTTGTAATTTTTTTTTATTTCTTTGTTGTTTGAATTCATTTGTAACATTTGAAGTTTAATGAAATCAATGATGAAGGCAACTTTCGACGAAAACATTGTTCATCACCCAGAGGCGAGTAACATCTCGCCCAACTCTGTCCCTTTTGTTTTTGCACGAATTTATTGAATTTAATGAGTTTTATTGAGCCAAAAACGCATTTTTAGTACAAAGAATGAATCTTTATGGTATATGAGGTGAGGTATTGAGCATCTCAGTTTATAAAAAGACCAACAATGTTTTATTAAATGAATCTAGATCTGAAAAATGTTTAACAAGAGTTATTTCATGATTTATTGATTTCGAAACGTATTAAACATGTTTTTATGTGTTTAAGGTTTTTGATAAATGTTTATATGTGATCTTTCATTCCAGTTTAGTGCAAATATGTTGATATCAGTATTTTTCATGCTTGGGATTGATGGAGATGAGTTTAGATCGAATTTTGGGTAAATAACAACCTGGGCAGAGTTTTCTGCAGTCTATCGGTCGACTGATCAGTCGACTGACGGGCTGATTTTGTTTTCTCAGCTTCTCAGTCGACTGATCAGTCGACTGCTGAGCTGAGGCTGTGCTGTCTGAACCTTATCGGTCGACATGTGAGTCGACTGACGTCATCAGTCGACACATCAGTCGACTGATGAGCTGTTTTACAGATTTTTGATCTGTTTGAGTTGCTTTTCGGGGTCGCCTCGATAACCTAACCCTAGTTTACCATGTTAATGATTTATTTGTACATGTGGGATGACTTTTGACACAAGTTTAGACATGTACACCGAGATGAGGGTGAGTTTAAATTATGTATATCTGTCCGCATATACTTTTCACAGTTACACAGTCCTCGTGTTGGACTATAATCCATTTCAGTCCTCGTGTTGGACATTTGCCACTTATTCCATGTGTTTGGAAACCACAGTATTTAGTTCCTGTATCGGACATATTTCTTAACCCTGTATATGACTTTCTCACAGGAGTATATGACATGACACTTATGTAGATTATAACATGGCATACATGTAAGTAACAATATGATGCTCATGCAAGTTATGACATGGCACTGTATTTATGCTCTGAGATTTGTTGTATTTCTTTTATTATTGTTTCCTGTACTAGAACCTCGGGTTTGGTGTTTAGGGATTTACAATTTGAGATACAAGGTATATACATGAGTGTTTCCTTGTTTGGATTATTTCGCTCGACGTACCTATGCTCGTGTTGTAAACTTCTAAATACTAAAATCCTTTTTAGTAAGATCAATGATTTTAGATCTATTATGTATTAACTGTATTTTCTTATACAACGAGGCCTGTTCCCTTAGGGTTGGTTGTGATGTTGCTCGCTAGCGCTTTGACGCTCGTTGTCCCTCCCCCTTTCAGGTAACGAGCCAGGAGTCCGGAGAGTCACAGGTTGATGGCGATGTATTTTAGCTTCAGCCGTCTATTTAGATATATATTTTCTTTTGGAGTTCCACAGTAGACTTTTGTTTAGGTATTTGAGAGTCTTATTTTAGAAGTTGTAAAGGCGGTGTGCCTTATTTCCTCTTGTCAGACATTTGTATTTGAGACTTGTTGAGTATTCTAGTTATCTATTCAGATGATGAGATATTTATGTGACTATTATCATTTCATCAGTATTCCTCGTAATGTCTTTTACCTGTTTTGTACCTACACCAGTTGTTGACTCTACTAGATAGATGTTAATTGTGATGATGAAACATGTTATTGTACGATGTGGTGCATTGCAGGTTTGACATTCTTGGTTTCACCTTGGACTGCAGCCTTGTGTGAACCCAGGGGCGTCACAGTTGGTATCAGAGCTCTAGTTCCAGTATCATTAGGATCATCCTGTGTCGAGTCGTGGAGCTAGGATAGAGTTTCTTAGGATTCATGTATAGAATCCGAAAGGATTTCCTAGTATGAGTGAGGACGATATATGCGTATATCTCAAAAATTGAGAAATTTTTTTATGACAACTATTTAGTATAAACCTAAAGTATTTGTGCAAATACTATATGTAGTGAAAAATTGTATTGTGATACGCTATTTATAGAGGTCTATTTTGACTCATAACTCTTAATTTCTTATGATCAGAGGGATGGCAGGACGTAGGAGACCCCGCACTCGGAGGGCCACTCAGGCAGAGCCCCAGCAGACCCCACCTGAGCCGCAGCAGGCTCCCCAGTACCTGGTAGATCTTATAGCTCCCCTAGTCGCTAGGATAGCAGCAATCGAGGAGCTTGTGGCGAATCACATTACACCACCACCACCAGTAGCTGAAACCGTCATTTCTCAAGAAAATGGGATAGCTAAGTTCCAGAAGGACGAGGAAGGGAGTGCTAAGAGAGGGCACGCCGGAGACAAGGGCAAGAACAAGAGACCCTTGATTGGATCCCAACAGCATCAGCAGAGCCCTCATAAGAAGGGATATCAACAGGATCAGAGAGCAAGTCAACAGCAAAAGTTTCGGGGATCTTGTTTTAACTGTCGCAAGGTCGGACACAAGGCATTAGAGTGCCGCAGTGCACTAGCAAGAACTCAGAAGGGGTATGGTCCAATTCTGCAGCAGCAGAAGACTGAAGGACAGGTTCTAGCAGTTCAGGAGGTTTCCCAGGGGCAGATTGTCCCATATCCTCCAGCACCAGTGATAGAGCAGTCTTTAGCCACCGGCAGAGTATATGCAGTAGTTCCACATGATCATGGGGCTAATGGAGCAGTTTTGGAGGGTACGTTCTTTGTGAATTCTTTTCCCACCCGTATTCTTTTCGATTCGGGATCTTCGCATTCCTTCATATCGCATGCATTTATGGCTAGACTCCAGCTTGTAGCTCAGCCACTAGACACACCTTTATCTATTTCCACCCCCTTTAGGTGAGGTATCGCTTCTAGAGAGCGTTTGTAGGAGGTGTAATGTCAGTCTAGACGAGTCAGAGTTTATAGTCGATTTGATAGTGTTGCGTATGTCCGAGTT
>NC_033800.1:72725460-72766396 GCF_001876935.1 Asparagus officinalis | reverse complement strand
GGTCTGTTTTGATTTGGTTCGGGTTTGGGTCGGGTTTAACTGTTCGTATATTTTCCCCTTCACCCGAAATCACCCCCCTCATCTTCAGAACTGAGAAAACCCTAGCCCCCTCCCCCTATCTTAAACCCTAGTTTTGTTCTTGGTGATTTGGGGGAGAACTTGGAGGATTTTTGTCGAAATCTTCACATTGCAGCAAAGGGGATCCACTCTCTCTCAGATCCAGGAGTTGTTCATCACCCAGAGGTGAGTAACATCTCGCCCAACTCTGTCCCTTTTGTTTTACACGAATTTATTGAGTTTAATGAGTTTTTATTGAGCCAGAAACGTATTTTTAGTATAAAGAATAAATCTTTATGGTATATGATGTGAAGTATTGAGCTTCTCAGTTTATAAAAAGATCATCAATGTTTTATTAAAGAGATCTAGATCTGAAAATGTTTGACAAGAGTTATTTCATGATTTATGGATTTCAAAACGTATCAAACATGTTTTTATGTGTTTAAGGCTTTTGATAAATGTTTACATGTAGATCTTTCATTCCAGTTTGGTACATATATGTTAATATCAGTATTTTTCATGCTTGGGATTGATGGGGATGAGTTTAGATCAACTTTTGGGTGAATAATAACCTGTACAGAGTTTCTGCAGTCAATCGGTCGACTGATCAGTCGACCGACGGGATGAAATCTCAGTCATCAGTCGACTGATGGGTTGATTTGGTTTTCCTAGCTCCGCAGTCGACAGATCGGTCGACTGGTGAGATAACCTGACCCTAGTTTACCATGTTAATGATTTATCTGTACATGTGGGTTGACTTTTGACACAAGTTTAGACATGTACACCGAGACGCGTGTGAGTTTAGAATATGTATATCAGTCCGCATATACTTTTCACAGTTACACAGTCCTCGTGTTGGACTATAATCCATAGAAGTCCTCGTGTTGGACTATAATCCATTTTTGTCCTCGTGTTGGACACTTGCCACTTATTCCATGTGTTTGGAAAACCATAGTATCTAGTTCCTGTATCGGACATATTTCTTAACCCTGTATATGACTTTCTCACAGGAGTTTATGACATGACACTTATGTAGATTTTAACATGGCATACATGTAAGTAACAATATGATGCTCATGCAAGTTATGACATGGCACTGTATTTATGCTCTGAGATTTGTTGTATTTCTTTTATTATTGTTTCCTGTACTAGAACCTCGGGTTTAGTGTTTAGGGGTTTACAATTTGAGATACAAGGTATATACATGAGGATTTCCTTGTTTGGATTATTTCGCTCGACGTACCTATGCTCGTGTTATAAATTTCTAAATACTAAAATCCTCTTTAGTAAGATCAATGATTTTAGATCTATTATGTATTAACTGTATTTTCTTATACAACGAGGCCTGTTCCCTTAGTCAATGATTTTAGATCTATTATGTATTAACTGTATTTTCTTATACAACGAGGCCTGTTCCCTTAGGGTTGGTTGTGATGTTGCTCGCTAGCGCTTTGACGCTCGTTGTCCCTCCCCCTTTCAGGTAACGAGCCAGGAGTCCGGAGAGTTGGAGTTCCACATTAGACTTTTGTTTAGACATTTGAGAGTCTTATTCTAGAAGTTGTAAAGGCGGTGTGTCTTATTTCCTCTTGTCAGACATTTGTATTTGAGACTTGTTGAGTATTCTAGTTATCTATTCAGACATTGACTATGTATTTCTGTATGTTGGATGATGAGATATTAATGTGATCACTATCATTTCATCAGTTACTTCTTGCACTATCTTTTACTTGTTTTTGTACCTACACCTATTGTTGACTCTACTAGATAGATGTTAATTGTGATGATGAAACATGTTATTGTACGATGTGGTGCATTGCAGGTTTGACATTCTTGGTTTCACCTTGGACTGCAGCCTTGTGTGAACCCAGGGGCGTCACAGTTGGTATCAGAGCTCTAGTTCCAGTATCATTAGGATCATCCTGTGTCGAGTTGTGGAGCTAGGATAGAGTTTTCTTAGGATTCATGTATAGAGTCTGTAAGGAGTTCCTAGTATGAGTGAGGACGATATATGCGTATATCTCAAAATTTGAGAATTTTTTTTTATAGTTAAACCACGAAGAAGGTGGTTAAAGGTCGTGGGAGAACAGTTTCAAACACATATGAACGTGCATGTATCCGCCCCTTTAGCCGCGGCAGTGTCGACTGTCGCGCTCTTTGGCCGCGACAGTGTCGACTGTCGCGCCTTTAGCCGCGACAGCATCAACTGCCGCGCCTAAAGAGATAGTTGTGGATCGGTTATTTCTTCAGTTATCGTCTAAGGAGGCTATAAATACCCCCCTATAGCCATCATTGACAGGGGCTGAGCATTTTCCAGAGAGATTAGAGCAGAGAGCCTTGAGTTTTGGTGAATTAGAGCAAGAGAGAGAGTCTTCCTTCTTCACAAACATCCTCAAGAAGCTTCTAGCGAGTCCTAGAGATCTAAGCTCAGACTTGATCTTTGGAAGAGTGAACATCTTACATCGATAAGATATTCGCTTCAAATTCTTACTTCGATAAACGAAGGAAGAATCATTAAACCCCTCACGGTTCAATCAGAATCTGTGATTTGGTGGTCCACGAGTCAATCACGATTCAATCAAAATCTGTGATTCGGTGGTCCACGGGCTAACGCGCCTCCGGCACAGGCAAAGATCCCACGCAAGCAGCGATCCAAACAACGATCCTGCGTTTGTTTCTAAAAAGTTGTAATTTTCCTTTTGTTGTGTAAAAGAAGTCTTATAAAAAGACTATCTCTTTTGAATTTGTTGTAATCGACCGAAGATATAATGAATTCCATAACAAAACCAACTTTTGACGCAAACAATACTCAGTGTGGATTCAGTTCAGAAGCAGAAGTTAGCATCCTACTGAAGGGAGATGCTGGGAGATGGTACCGACTTCAGTTTACCCCAGAGCAGAGGATGACCCTCACCTGGGAGGACTTCATATACTTCTTTGATGGGCAGTATATTTCTTCTGTGCAGCACGGACTGGGAAGGAGCTTGAGTTGTCCCGATTGACTCAGGGGGACATGACAGTGGCAGATTTTGAGAGCAGGTTCATGGAGTTGCTACATTTCACGGGTATGTGGCAGACGGGAGAGCGTCAGGCTCAGATGTTCTTAGCAGGGCTTCGCCCTAATCTTCGACGGTACCTCGTGTCCAGGAGGTTTTATTCGGTTAGGGAGGTAGCTGAGGCTATCACTTCTCAGGAGATTGAGACTACTATGTTCCAGAAGGACAAGGAAGGGAAGGCCAAGACAGGACAGAGTGGGGATAAGAGCAAGAACAAGAGACCCTTTTCTGGACATCAGCAGCAGCATCAGGGCCCTTATAAAAGGGGACCCCAGCAGGATCAAAGAGCGCATCAGCAGCGCAAGTTCCAGGGATCTTGTTTTAACTGTCACAAGGTCGGGCATAAGGCATCGGAGTGTCATAGCGCACCAGTAGGAGCCCAGCAGGGCAAGGGTCCGAACCAGCAGCAACGCCAGTAGGGCAGAGGTCAGGGCTAGCAGAACAGACTCGAGGCACCGCCAACAGCTCAGAGGACTGAGGGGTAGGTTTGAGCAGTTCAGAAGGTTCCTCAGGGGCAGATTGTCCTATATTCTCCATCTCCAGTAGCAGAGCAGTCTTCAGTCATAGGCAGGGTTTATGCAGTAGTTCCCCATGATCATGGAGCTAGCGGAGCAGTAGTGGAGGGTACATTCTTTGTGAATTCCTTTCCCGCCCGTATTCTTTTCGATTCGGGAGCTTCGTATTCCTTCATATCGCATGTATTTATGGCTAGACTCCAGCTCGTAGCTCAACCTCAAGACACCCATTTATCTGTTTCCACCCCCTTTAGGTGAGGTGTCGCTTCTGGAGAGCGTTTGTAGGAGGTGTACCGTCAGTTTAGACGAGTCGGAGTTCATAGTTGATTTGATAGTATTGCATATGTCCGAGTTTTATGTCATCCTTGGTATGGATTGGTTGTCTTCCTACCATATTAGTATTGACTGCTTTGCGAAGACAGTCAAGTTGCGAGCGTCCGATGGGTCCGAGATGATTGTAGCCACCTCTCAGGGCAACCGATTTGCGGAGTCATTTCTGGCGTACATCGAGGAGGTGATGCGACGGGATCAGGGTGCTGAGTTATTAGAGACTAGAGTTGTCTCAGAGTATCAGGATGTCTTTTAGGACATACCTGGATTATCTCCGGTGAGAGAGGTAGAATTCCGTATCGAGTTGCAGCTAGGCACAGCCCCGATATCCCGCGCACCCTATCGCATGGCACCAGCTGAGATGAGGGAGCTTCAGGCCCAGTTAGACGAGTTGTTAGCTCAGGGTTTTATTCGTCGGAGTCATTCTTCGTGGGGCGCGTCGGTCCTCTTCGTGAAGAAGAAGGACGGTAGTATGAGATTATGCATAGATTATAGAGAGTTGAACAAGGTCACTATCCGGAATAGGTACCCACTACCTAGGATTGATGACTTGTTTGACCAGCTGTAGGGAGCGTAGTATTTCTCAAAGATTGATCTTCATTCTGGCTATCATCAGTTGCGGGTTCGGGAGATGGATATTCCCAAGACCGCCTTTCTCACTAGATATGGATCTTTTGAGTTCTTGGTCATGCCATTTGGGTTGACCAATGCACCCGTAGTATTCATGGACTTGATGAACCGGGTTTTCCGTCCTTTCTTAGATCAGTTTGTGATTGTTTTCATCGATGATATTCTCATTTACTCGAGATCGGAGGCAGATCACGAGGAGCATCTACGGATAGCGTTGAGGACTCTGCAGGAGCATCAGCTATATGCCAAGTTCAGCAAGTGTGAATTTTGGCTTTCAGAAGTCAGGTTTCTTGGCCACATCATCAGTAGAGAGGGCATAGCAGTGGACCCGGCCAAGGTCACGGCAGTCCTTGATTGGGAGCCACCGAAGACGGTGACAGAGATTCGCAGCTTTTTGTGTCTATCTGGATATTATAGGAAGTTCATTCAGGACTTTTTGAAGATTTCGGCGCCGATTACACACCTTATGAAGAAGGGTGTATAGTTTATATGGAGCATGGAGTGCCAGAAGGCCTTTGACATTTTAAAGGCTAAGTTAACTACAGCGCCGGTTTTGACTATTCCGAGCAGCGACAGGATATTCGTAGTATATACAGATGCATCGTTGGCAGGCTTAGGAGGCGTATTGATGCAGACTTAGAGGGTAGTAGCTTATCAGATGCATCGTTGGCAGGCTTAGGAGGCGTATTGATGCAGACTTAGAGGGTAGTAGCTTATATCTCACGACAGTTGAGGGTGCATGAGCAGAACTATCCCACTCATGACTTGGAGTTAGCAGCAGTGGTATTTGCACTAAAGTCATGGAGGCACTACTTATATGGAGTGTAGTTTGAGTTGTCTACAGACCATCAGAGTCTGAAGTACCTCTTTTCTCAGAAGGAACTCAATCAGAGAAAGAGGAGGTGGGTTGAGTTTATCAAGGACTACGAGTTCGCGATTCAGTATCATCCGGGGAAGGCGAACGTCGTAGCAGATGCCTTAAGCAGGAAGCGTCGACATCGGATTTCGGCTTTGAGGTATTCACTACATCGGGATCTTACCACCCTTAGCCAGTTTGATTTTAGACCCGAGATTGGAGGGACCAGTGCATTTTTGGGAGCTATGACAGTGCAGCCATCTTGGAGTGACAGAGTTGTCAGAGCTCAGTTGGGAGACTCTTGGATTCAAATCCGAAAGGAGGAGATTTCCAAAGAGCCTAAGACTGATTGGACCATTGGGGCTGATGGAGGTCTACAGATGAAGGGTAGATTGGTTATGCCAGACAGTGCAGAGCTGAAGAGAGAGTTATTTGATGAGGCACACCGTACTCGATACACAGTGCATCCAGGGACCACCAAGATGTACAAGGACTTGAAGAGACATTTCTGATAGAGCGGTATGCGTAGAGAGGTTGCAGACTATGTGGCTAGATGTTTTACCTGTCAGCAGGTGAAGGCAGAGCATCAGAGATCGGCAGGGACACTTCAGCCTTTACCCATTCCAGAGTGGAAGTGGGCAGACATTTCCATGGATTTTATTGTGGGGTTGCCGAAGTCGAAGAAGGGGAATGATTCAGTTTGGGTGATTGGGGAATGATTCAGTTTGGGTGATTGTGAACCGGTTGACGAAGTCGGCACATTTCATTCCAGTGAGGACTACCTATACTGCCGAGGCATATGCGAGGATATTTATCCGGGAGATAGTTCGACTTCATGGAGTTCCAGACACGATTGTATCGGATCGAGGTTCGGTGTTCACTTCGCACTTTTGGAGGAGTTTTCAGGACTCTTTTGGCAGCAAATTATCATTCAGCAGTGTTTTCCACCGACAGACGGATGGTCAGACAGAGAGAGTGAATCAGGTGTTGGAAGATATGTTGCGGGCTTGTGTCATTGACTTTCAAGATAGCTGGGAGGATCACATTCCATTGATAGAGTTCGCTTATAACAACAGTTATCAAGCGACGATCGGTATGGCTCCGTATGAGGCGTTATACGGGAGACCCTGTAGATCACCGATATGTTGGGCAGAGCCGGAAGATAGCTTGATGCTTGGACCGGAGCTGGTAAGGCAGACTACCGAGAAGGTAGCAATGATCAGGGAGCGGATTTTAGCCGCCCAGAGTCGGCAGAAGAGCTATGCAGATAAGAGGCGAAGACCCTTGGAGTTTCAGGTTGGGGATTCAGTTATGTTGAAGGTATCGCCTATGAAGGGCGTGCAGCGATTCGGATGACGGGGGAAGCTTGCGCCGAGATATATTGGACCATTCCAGATTTTAGAGCGCATTGGAGTTGTGTCATACAGACTAGATCTTCCAGCATCGATGTCTAGTATACACAATGTGTTTCATGTTTCTATGCTCAAGAAACACTTGCATGATGAGGAGTAGCAGCGAGTATTGGATGCACCAGAGATTGAGCTTCAGGAGGATTTGACTACTGTCGAGATACCAGTTTGTATTCTTGCCAGAGGACAAGAGACTTAGAAACAAGGTAATTCCCTTGGTGAAAGTTCAGTGGAACCATGGAGGCATTGGGGAGATTTCTTGGGAGCGCGAAGAGGACATGCGTCGCGACTACCCACACTTGGTTGAGCAGGTAAATTAATTCTTATTAGGTTATATATCTTACTTTATGTTTATATCTTTGGTTATGTTTATATTTAACACTAGAATGAAGATATTTTCGCTTAATTCTTTAATCTTTTGGAACACATGGTATATATATGGGGGGTTCCTTGTTTGGATTTTTCACCCGATGTACTAGTTCCACTAGATTAGGGTTCAAGCGGGAATATTACCATTTTAGATCGTTAAGTATAAATATCTCTATATGTTTATTTGGAAGTTCATGTTGTGAGATGCATATAGTTTCCGAATTTCGAGGACGAAATTCTTCTAAGGGAGGAAGAATGTAGAACCCCGTAAATTTTTATATGAATATATGTGAATTTTTAGTAAATAAATAATTCTTTTATGATAAATAGCTTGAGGTCATTGATGTACATGATAACAAGTTATTTGAGATGATATGAGAGTAGGGGTGTAGAGTTTTGTACGATGGTTTTGCAAATAAGCAAAACATGCATAAAAACTAAATTTTTCCAGATCAGTCGACACATCAGTCGACTGATACGTTGATTTCCAGTTTTTTAGGTTTCGGGTCTGTTTTGATTTGGTTCGGGTTTGGGTCGGGTTTAGCTGTTCATACATAATCTCCTTTACCCGAAATCACCCCACACATCTTCAGATCTGAGAAAACCCTAGCCCCCTCTCCCCTATCTCAAACCCTAGTTTTGTTCTTGGTGATTTGGGGAAGAACTTGGAGGATTTTCGACGAAATCAGCACATTACAACAAAGGGGATCCACACTCTCTCAGATCCAGGAGTTGTTCATCACCCAGAGGCGAGTAACATCTCGCCCAACTCTGTCCCTTTTGTTTTTGCACGAATTTATTGAATTTAATTAGTTTTATTGAGCCAAAAACGTATTTTTAGTACAAAGAATGAATCTTTATGGTATATGAGGTGAGGTATTGAGCATCTCAGTTTATAAAAAGACCAACAATGTTTTATTAAATGAATCTAGATCTAAAAAACGTTTAACAAGAGTTATTTTATGATTTATTGATTTCAAAACGTATTAAACATGTTTTTATGTGTTTAAGGTTTTTGATAAATGTTTATATGTGATCTTTCATTCCAGTTTAGTGCAAATATGTTGATATCGGTATTTTTCATGCTTGGGATTGATGGGGATGAGTTTAGATCGAATTTTGGGTAAATAACAACCTGGGCAGAGTTTTCTGCAGTCTATCGGTCGACTGATCAGTCTACCGACGGGCAGATTTTCAGTCATCAGTCGACTGATCAGTCGACTGACAGGCTGATTTTGTTTTCTCAGCTTCTTAGTCGACTGATCAGTCGACTGGTGAGCTGAGGCTGTGCTGTCTGAGTCTTATCGGTCGACATATGAGTCGCATATATTTTTCACTGTTGCACAGTCCTCATGTTGTACTATAATCCATTTCAGTCCTCGTGTTGGACATTTGCTACTTATTCCATGTGTTTGGAAACCACAGTATCTAGTTCCTGTATCGGACATATTTCTTAACCCTGTATATGACTTTCTCACAGGAGTATATGACATGACACTTATGTAGATTATAACATGGCATACATGTAAGTAACAACATGATGTTCATGCAAGTTATGACATGGCACTGTATTTATGCTCTGAGATTTGTTGTATTTCTTTTATTATTGTTTCCTGTACTAGAACCTCGGGTTTAGTGTTTAGGGGTTTACAATTTGAGAAACAAGGTATATACATGAGGGTTTTCTTGTTTGGATTATTTTGCTCGACGTACCTATGCTCGTGTTGTAAACTTCTAAATACTAAAATCCTTTTTAGTAAGATCAATGATTTTAGTTCTATTATGTATTAACTGTATTTTCTTATACAACGAGCCCTGTTCCCTTAGGGTTGGTTGTGATGTTGCTCGCTAGCGCTTTGACGCTCGTTGTCCCTCCCCCTTTCAGGTAACGAGCCAGGAGCCCGGAGAGTCGCAGGGTGATGGCGATGTATTTTAGCTTCAGCTGTCTATTTAGATATATATTTTCTTTTGGAGTTCCACAGTAGACTTTTGTTTAGGTATTTGAGAGTCTTATTTTAGAAGTTGTAAAGGCGGTGTGCCTTATTTCCTCTTGTCAAACATTTGTATTTGAGACTTGTTGAGTATTTCAGTTATCTATTCAGACATTGACTATGTATTTCTGTATGTTGGATGATGAGATATTAATGTGATCACTATCATTTCATCAGTTACTTCTTGCACTATCTTTTACTTATTTTTGTACCTACACCTATTGTTGACTCTACTAAATAGATGTTAATTGTGATGGTGAAACATGTTATTGCACGGTGTGGTGCATGGCAGGTTTGACATTCTTGGTTTCACCTTGGACTGCAGCCTTGTGTGAACCCAGGGGCGTCACAAATTTAGTCTTTAATCCATAAACACATATTTTTGCAAATAAACACAATTTCATTGATTTTAAACTTGTTGATTAATGAAATCATCTTAAGCACATATAAACATGAAAATATATTTATATACATGTATTGAGTTTTCATGTTTATGTGGCTAAACA
Organism: Asparagus officinalis; assembly: GCF_001876935.1. NCBI lineage: Eukaryota > Viridiplantae > Streptophyta > Magnoliopsida > Asparagales > Asparagaceae > Asparagus > Asparagus officinalis. The sequence continues at coordinate 72,756,680 of NC_033800.1, read as the reverse complement.
CATTGTTTACCAAAACCAAAAATAATAAATATGAAACATGTATGTATGTATATAAGTAAATTTGTTTCATATTCAAACTTGAAAACTATAAAACCAAAATGTGTATATGTGTATAAGATTGAGCTCTAAGTATTAACACACAAATATAAACCATAAACTATAAAAACTATACCCAAGCAATCTTGATCTTTAATTAAGCTCATCTTGATAAATATGGATGAAGCTTAAACTTGAATCTTTCACTTGAATTATGAATTGCTTCATTCTGATATTTCTTCCATCCTCCGATGGATATGATCGTGTAGGCGCAATCCAACCAACCTCCAATATTAATGTTTGTCTAGAGTACCTAATAAACAAATACAAACACTAGACAAATGATTTTAGGGATTGTTTGTAAATCATCATCAAAACAAAGGTACTAACAACCTCAAGGTGTCTCGTGCGTGCGAGACACCGTAGGGTGTCACGCACGCCGAGAAGCCGATGATATGGTTTTCGATATTTTATTCGGGTTTTGTGCTATCCATTGGCTTCCTAACTGCCTTGGGATTATCCTTAAACATGGGAGAGCCATTTCTAACTAAAGATAGGTTCAAATCGCGGATTCCTATCCACAAACACGGCGTTCAAGTCCTATAAATAGCCCCCTTCGTGCAATTGTGAAGGGTACTGACGAGGTACTGACGAACGTGTGAGAGAACCCACATTTTCCAGAGCAGAGCCATGATTTACAGAGAGAGAGAGGCGAGGTCTTGGTGATTTTCTGAACATAAAGGGAGATTTCGAGAGATCTGCAGGCCTTCACCCCTTCCCTTGAGATCAAACCTTGTTTTGATCTTGAGAAGAGTAGTAATCTCATTTTGTTGAGCTTATTCACTTCTGTTCTAAGTTTCCTCGATTGAAACAAAGAATGTTAGCCCTTATGTTTTGATGATGTTTTATAACCACCATTATCGGTACTAATTGCTTGTTGAGTGATAATATAGTTAATATATATATCAAGCATGTTAGTGCCATACATAGAGGATTGTATGGAATATGCGCTACAACGATGATATCCAAAGAAGGAGGAAGCATAGTGATGAAACAACGTTTATTCAAGAGCACCAAATGCAATAAGAAGCTTCATCAAACTCAAACTATATCAAGACTCAAAGAATTATATTCTATGTGAGGATATTAGCTAGTTTTTATTTTCTCTCTAGTGCTAGAATATAGGCAAGTAGTTTAGATTTTATTTGAAGCTATTGGGATATCACACACACGTTTTTATACTTATAGTTTGTTTAGATTTTATTTGAAGCTATTGGGATATCACACACACGTTTTTATACTTATAGTTTTAAGCGTTTTTACAAAATATCATTTTTCACAAGTATGAGGACCTATTCGTAAAATTCATTTTCCAAACAATTTGTTTTTAGTGTTAAAAACATTTTACAAAGTTTCACAATTTTTGGAAGTCAATTAAATATTTTATAGAATTTTTAAGAGTGTCAAAATCAATGTTTTTGTATGTATCAGTTTGCGGTCGACCGCCACAGTTGATCGCGCTTGAGTTCATTCGTCAGTGGGCAGCAGAAACTTTCACGGTTGACCGCCGCGATCGACCGTGAGCTCGAGATTCCCACGGTCGATCGCCACGGTCGACCGTAGAAGTCTCTGGAATATTTCTTCGTTTCTGAGCTGGCTCGCGGTCGATCGCGAACATTGTACGATCGATCGCCGCTTATTTTCAAACGGTCTTTTGGTACAGATTTCTGCGTCGATTTTTCCTAGATTTGGGGGGTTAGGGTATGGGTTTAAACAACTGTATTTTCTCTTATTTAAACCCCCTATACTCCTTCTTCCTCAAGTGTCCCAAGCCATTGAAAAACCAGAGATTTTCTTTTACTGAGAGCCAAAATTTTCAAACCTATTTTTCTGTGTTTTCCTGTGTTCACATCCCAGCTTCAGTGTAATCTTTCTCTTTGTCATAGGGACATTGTAAAGAGAGAGTTCTTACACCATTACTACTATTGAGAGCTTGATCTTGTGAAGATCAACTGTGTGGGAGTGTGATCTTGTGGTGATCAACTGTGTAGTTGTGAGATCTCGTGGAGATTGTTGTGTAGAAGAAGTTTCGGCTTCTAAACCGGGTTGTGTAGTGGATTCTCCTCGAGAGTGGGGAGCGGGAACGTAGGTCAGCGGGCCGAACCTCGTTAACACATCGCGCGTCACTTGGATAATGATTTCTCACTCTATCTCCTTTATATTTTTTATTCATTATTGTGGTGTATTGCTTGCCTTATTTTTATTGCACAATTATAGCCTTAAGACCCTAATCAACCCCCCCCTCTAGGGTCCAACAAAGAACACCGAGCCTTCTTTCAGATCAAACACGAATCTGTTATTCGGTGGTCCACGGATCAAAGCGTCCCCGACACAGGCAAAGATCCCACGCAAGCAGCGACCGATAAACGATCATGCGTGTGTTTCTAGGAAGTCTTTGTTTATTTTTATTTGTGTAAGAAACGTCTTATAAAAAGGCTCCTTCTTTTTGAATCTTTTTTGAGTGAAAATAGGGATTTCCCTATCAATATATTACTGAAGCCCAAGGTGGGATGGAACAAAAAATAATATCTATTACTGATTCAGGCTGCTGCTCCGAGGTGGAGAACAAGGCCAAATCAGTAGTGGATGTCAAAGGAGAGATTACAAAATTCAACCAGAAATGTACAGTATAAGTCACTCTAAAACAAAAGAAAAAACTAGGATGTTAACTGCTGCACCAAAATAACCCACAGCGATAAGAGCAGGAGCCAGCTTGGGGGGAAACGGTTCAAGGCGACGAGTTGCTGTCCTCGCTTGATTCAAGGATATCTGAGAGCCCTACGTCTTGAATGAGCTTCTTGATCTCGAGCGATTTCTTGGAGTTGGAGGCCCCTGCCCAGAGAAGAATGAAGTTAACAGACTTCTTAATAATGCTATGGGGCGAAGATGAGCTGTTGCGGAAGATCAAATTGTTACGATCGTGCCACAGGACCCAGCTGATGGTAGGAAAGCATACACTCCATAAGAGGCGGGTGGAGGCGTGGACAGTTGGGTCTGAACAGAGATCTAGACACTTGGATGTGCTAGCAGGGAGGGAGGCCATGCCTAACTTAAGGAGGAAGGGTGACCAGATAACTTGAGTCCGGATGCAAGAGGAGAACAGGTGGTCGTGAGATTCTTGTTCTGGACAGTAGCTGCAACTGGAGTCAGCTAGCCACCCTTGAGAGGCTAGTCTATCCTTAGTCTTCAATCTAAGAGAGCTTAGGAGCCAGAAGAAAATCCGAACTTTACTTGGCAGGAAGTTGTTCCATATGGATGGAAGGTGTTTGGATCTCATACCTCCATCTGCTAGGAAGCGGCGAAGGGAATTAACTGAGAAGGATTTTGAGGCTGATAGCGACCAAGATGGGCTGTCAGGGCAGACTGCGGAGGGTGAAGGAGCAAGGTTGAGAGAGGATAGATGGTCTAGAAGAGCTTGCACTTGGGTCCTAGCAACGACATTCCTGGGACGCCTGATGATTGGATGCCAGACCCATGATCCCTCATGAAATCTCCCTTGAGATGCAACGGGGACGAACTTGGAGAAAGCTAAATCATATGCCTGGGGAAAGAGGCTAGCGAGAGAGTTGGCTCCTGTCCACTTGTCTTCCCAAAAGTATTCAGCTAAGCCATTACCAATCGACCATGAGATGAAGGGGGAGAAGATGTCAGAGCATGAGTGGACATCTTTCCAGAAGTGAGAACAGAGATTGGACGGGGATGAGCTGTGATGGTGGAAGGAGTAGATAGATTGGAGTACCCTCCCTACATAGCTGGAGGTATCATGATAGCGCCATAGCCATTTGGAGAGGAGGGCACGGTTGAAAAGATGAAGGTTAATCACACCCAGACCTCCGCTGGCTTTGGGGGAACAAACAGTTCTCCAATTGACAGGGTTATTGCCTTTGGAATTTAATGGGAGGGGAGGCCAGTGAGCAGTTGAGGATATTGGCCAGCATAGCTCCAGAGGATGAGGATTTGCCGCTGTATAGAAGGTTGGATTTGGCGAAATTGATGGCCAGACCAGAGGTGCTTTCGAAGAGGTAGAGGATCGATTTGAGGTTAGTGATGTCTGGCACAGAAGCTTTACAGAAGATGATGGTGTCGTCAGCAAAGTGCAGAGATTTGATGTCATTTAGATGACCCTTGAGGTTAAGATCTGAGAGATCTCCATGGTCGCTGCTGCTGAGAAGCATCCTACAGAGGACGTCAGCTACCAGGAGAAAGAGCATGGGGGAGAGGGGGTCCCCCTGCTTGAGGCCTCTGAGGCAGACGAAAGAATTAGAAGCAGTGCCGTTGACAAGGACAGAAGACTTGGAGGAAACGAGGGAGGATTTGATCCAGGAACACCATCTGGGGCCAAAGCCTCTAGCCTCGAGCAGGGATAAGAGGAAGTCCCACCCTACACAATCGAAGGCTTTGCTGAAGTCAAGCTTGAGGATACAGGCCTCCAGCTTCTTAGAGTAACATTGGTGGAGCATTTCATGGGCTAACACAATGGAATCAACCGTCGATTTCCCGCTTTGAAAAGCTGATTGAGAAGGATGAACAAGGGAAGACAGAATGGGACTGAGGCGGTTCGCCAGGACTTTGGAGATGATTTTGAACATACCATTAAGGAGGCTGATAGGCCTGAACTCAGAGGCAAGGGAAGGTGAGGGAGTTTTGGGGATGAGGGATATGAGGGAGTGATTGAAGATATGGAGGTGGGAGCTGTCACTGTATAGATGATTGAAGAAAGCTAGGATGTCGGGTTGGAGCAGGTCCCAAAAGGATTGGAAAAAGGAGATGGGAAGGCCGTCGGGACCTGGGGCTTTGTCTGGATGGAGACCGAAGATAGCTGATCTGATCTCGGCAGCTGAGAAGGGTTGATCCAAAGAGAGGAGGGAAGCAGACGGTTGGGGATAGAGGTGGTTCCAATCTAGTTGGAAGGGGGAAGGGGGGTTGGCTGTGAAGTGATTGGAGAAGTGCTGATAGAAGGCCTTTTGTTTGTCTAGCTCAGAGTAGAACGTCTGATTGTTGAAGGTGAGGTGGGGGATGAAACTCTTCCTTCTGTGAAAGGAAGCGGTTTTGTGGAAGAAGGCAGTGTTGGAGTCTCCAGCTAGTAGCCATTTGATAGATGATCTTTGTTTCCAGTATATTTCTTCTTGAGAGGCTAAGGATGAAAGGAAAAGTTTGAGGGAAGATCTGTAGGCTATTTCTGATGGGAGGAGAGGTTTGGATTCTTCTAGGATATTAAGAGAGAGAATGGCATTAAGAGCGGCAGATTTGCTGAAAGAGATGGAACCGAAGATGTTAACTTTCCACCATTTAAGTCTACGCTTAAGGATCTTGAGTTTAAGGTGGAGAGATTTGACTGGATTACCTCCGCAAGAGAGGTTGGACCAACATGAAGAGACGAAGCTAGAGAAGGAGGGATGGGAAAACCACGACTTATCAAGACGAAAGGGGGGCCTGGGGGGAGGGCAGGAGGTGTCTAAGATGATGAGTTCGTGGTCAGAGCAGGATGATGGGTGGCAGAATTGGTAGATGGAAGGGAGAGGTGTCTAAGATGATGAGTTCGTGGTCAGAGCAGGATGATGGGTGGCAGAATTGGTAGATGGAAGGGAATTTAGATTCGAAGTCTGGGGAGATAAGCAGAGCAGGATGATGGGTGGCAGAATTGGTAGATGGAAGGGAATTTAGATTCGAAGTCTGGGGAGATAAGGAATCTGTCTAGTCTGGCCATGGACGGGGAAGATCTCATGTTGGACCAGGTGAAAAGTTTGCCATTCAGAGGAAGATCAATCAGGTTAAGGGAGTTGATGAGAAGTTGGAAGTTGTTGATGTCTGAGTAAGAGGATAGCCTACCACTTCTTTCCTGGGAAGAGGAGGTAACATTGAAGTCTCCGAAGAGGGACCATGGGTGGGGGAACATGATCTTGATTCTACGGAGTTCCCACCAACACACATCTCTGTCGGCCTTGTCAGTGGGAGCATATACAGATGTGACGAGGAAGGACCAGTTGAGAAGTTTGTGACGAAGGACCACAGAGACGGAGAAGATGCCTACGAAGGAATCCAGGCAATCGAAGAGAGTGTCATTCCACCCTAGAAGGACACCTCCTCTGGACTCGATAGCATCTAAGGACAGCCAGGAGGAAATTCTAGACCCTCCCAAACTCTTGAGGACAAAGTTGCTCGTGGCGTTGAGCTTGGATTCTTGGATGCCTATTAGGTCGACGGAAGAAAAGGAGATGGAGTCTCGGACTAGCCTTCTTTTAATGGGGTTGTTAATACCCCTAACATTCCAGGTGCCAAATTTCATGAGGACAGATGATGGGCAACTGCAGAGGGAGAGGGAAGATCACTGGGAGGATTCTGCCCTACCTTTCTCTAGGGATCTAAGGCTAAGCAATCCATCTGCGGGAACAGGGTCTAGGGCCCCGCAGTTGGAGAGAACGGTTGTAAGCTGAAGGTCTGAGGCGTTGTTGATGGGGGTGGAGATGGAGGAGCTTGAAGAAGACTTACTGTGCTTGGTAGATGATAGCGATCTTGATGCCGAGAGATGGCGGATGAAAGCTTTGTGGGCCAGAGCTCTCCTAACTCTGGCTTTAGAGACGGATCTCTTCTTCTTACCTGCTGCAAAATGCTCGAAGCCAGGGGGAACTGATCCGGTCTTGCTCTGACTCTGGGAGGAGGGGGAGCTGGAGGATGATGGGGCTGCTGAACGGGCGATGATCGGCGCCTGGCGAATAACAGGGAAGGAGGAAGCACCGACACCCTGAGCCTGAAGGAAGCTCATCCAGAGGGATTTGTCGACCGTCAGGTTACGGCCGTCCCACATCACGTCAATTAGGTCAACGTCCTGCTCTGCGCCGCGGAAAACAGATGGTGGGGGGCCCAAGGTAAGGTGGTTTGACTTGACTGGTGACCTTGCTCTCGGGGGCAGCGCCGAATTCAAATTAGCTGGCGAAATGACGTCTATACCCTTCCCTTTGTTGGGCGGAGGCGGAGGAGGAGTAGGAAGAGGAGGACGCGGCGAAGGCCGACTGTTCTGGGGCTGCTGATCAACAACAATATCGTCTGGGCCTCTATCGACCCATCCTGACTCAGTGGAGGGATTACCTGCCCATTTGGCTTCGTGCTCTTGAACTTCTGGCTTCTCAAAATCGCGCTCCGAGATCTGGCGCCCAATGATTTGGGTGACGATGAAACCCTCCAGCAAGCTACCGTCAATGGGAGGCACATACCTAAAAGTGATTTTTTTAGGGATGTCGGCTAGGTCCCTGACTTTGAGGAGGACCTTGCAATCTCTGAACTTGGCTCTGAAGGCTACGTCTTCTGAACTGGTGATGCATTCTCCCACATCTTTGAACAAGGAGAGGATGAACTCCCATTGCCAGAGATGATAAGGCAGCCTAAGGATGCGGACCCAAGTGAGGAAAGGCTTGGGGAGCGTCGCCAGACGGAGGTCTTCTCGCCAGCGAAGGAATCTCCCTTTGAAGGTGCCCATATCGACTAACTTGAGGTCAAGAGCTTGCTCTAGGATCTCTGAGGAGGGGAACTGGACCATGAAGCTGGTGCCTGCAGCTGGCTTGATGGAGCTGGTCCAGTTTCTAACATTAAATCTGTAGCTGAGCATCTCCCTGATCTCGGGAACAGATGGGTTACCCTGAGCTAGATAAAAAATAGCGTAGGAGTGCAGGTCCTGGATGATGCCGGCTGTGACTGCAGGAATAGGAAGGATGGGAGCTGAGGAAGAGGCTGTGGACGCCTTAGGGCAATCTTTGGAAATGTGACCTTTCCCATGGCAGAAGAAACAAATGAAATCTCCATGGGGGCAGTCACGGGCCATATGAGACGAGCTACGGCAGTAGAAGCACAGAGGAGGAGGAGGAGGAGGACGGTGTTGGGGAGTAGAGGAGAAAGGGCGCTTTTTGCGGTGGGAGACTGTGGTCCAGCCAGGTTCAGGAACTGGGGGGGTGAAGGGGGGATGGCTGGGAAGGGGGAGGAGGCCTTTGGACGAATTGGAGACTGGGGGTCTGAAGCGGCGATGGTGAGGAGTTTTGTTGAAAAGGGATGAGAAGGGTCTTGGGAAGGGGGAAGGTGTGGATGACTGGTGGCCATTGGGAATAAGCGGGGAGTTAGAGGGACGGGCAGTGTGGGCAGCGGTCTGGGTTGATAAACAGTTGTAATGGATTCCACAATAAAATTGATTTTCGAAGCAAACACACCTAATTCATTTTAAGCCCGAAATTCTCACATAAAGAGCTTTATTCCTTTAGAAATTAAAAATTTACTTCATCGTATTCAAACCTATCTGCTTCAAAGATCACTCTTTGTCCCAAAAATTTATCATTGTTTTCTCTTATTTATATATATCCCAATGATATGTGTTTAGATCTAATAAATGCGCATGGTAATTTGGTCCCACATTGTCATGTACAATCAAATGAATTAAGTTAATAAAAAAATAGTTATAAGCATCTATGTACTTCCAAATGAATCTTCGTAAGTATAAATTCCAAGTTGTTATCATTTATTTTTTAGAATCCTACTAATACTTTGAAGAGTTCTCTAATACATTGGATCTCTAACTTGCTAAATTATTAACTTAGGTTAAGTACTATAACGCGATCGTGAAGCTTTTCCTTATTCTTTATTTTAGCTTATTTTCACGCTAATAACGCGGCATCAAATGCAGGTCAATTTTCCTTGTTATATCTTATATATACGTGTGTGTCTATACGTATACATATATAAAGAGAATGCCCGTGAAGGGGTTTATGTGCAATTTAGAAAGCGGTAATGGGCTAGAAGCCCGAGGATCTAATCCAGCCCAAATCTATCCCTTTCGAGAAGAAAACTATAATTGACATCGACGTTTTCGTGCTCCATGTGCAAACCTTAATGAAAACATTAAATTTTCGTCGCCCCCATTCTTTGACTTCAACGAAGGCCCACATCCGCTCCAATCTAACTTTAATGGAAATTTTTAGGGTAAATATTACAAAAGCCCCCATTAAGTTTGACTTGTCTTGAGATAATAATAATTTCTTAAATGTTTGACAATATCACTTCAACCCCTTTAAACTTTTCATTTTTCTTTAGAAAATATTTTCTTGTCTGTATAGCCCCAACATTTATCTTATTTTGAGAGTTACCCCAAATCTGACTATTTATAAAAACATCCCTATATTTTTTGAGATTGAGCTACCTCACCCCTCTCATTTAACAACATTAAACTTGAAGACGAAAACAATGACATAATATCCTCATTAACCCAAAAGGAAAAAGAAATAGGGTTTTCTTTTCATGTTTAACCAATTCTACCTTATTTGCAGATATACCCTTAACATATGTATATTTTCTAATGTTGCCAATGATATTTAACGTGCTTAATAAGAGCGGGGTATAAAAGTCTAACGAGAGAGAATAAAGGGGTAACCTATCAACTACGCAGATTGGAAGGGCTAATGTGAAAATATGATAGATGTGACTTGTGAGGTATAAAGTGATGACAAACAAAAAGCCCACAATTATTCAACCTCAAAACTCCCAGTAATCTTCCTCTATAACAAATACGAGAGAGAACCTCAAGACTCCCATTAATCTCCCTCTATAAAAAAACAAATACGAGAGAGAGAGAGAGAGAGAGATTGGAACCATGTCAGCAGGACGCGGAATATGCTGGGTTGCAATTGGTACTCAACTGCAGAGCAAGTCACTCAAGGGCTCGATGGCTCTGGCCTCACTGCCATTGTTACAGGTAAAATTTTGGATTTTTTTCCTTTAATTTTTCATTTGGGTTTTATCAGAATTAGCAGTATTTGATGTGCGTTGTTGGTGGGTTTTGATCTTTACAAGATTTTTGAAGATTTGGGTTTGATGTTGTAGCGAGTAACTTGATAGAACAGAAATCTGAAATTGAAAAGGAAAATTTTGGTGGCAGTCAAAAAGTCCTTGAGGGTTTTGCTTGGCGTTTGGATTTTGGTGGAGATGTTGATTTTTTGAGTTGAATACAGGCTATATTATGCTTGTCATTTTTTGACCCAGGAATTTATTATATTATGTTATGTTTGTCATTTGTTGACCCAAGTATTATGAATATGCTCTAGAGAGCTCAAAAGGATTATTTAGAGTTTAATTTGGACCCCATTAGTGCGAAAATGACATATTCCTAATATAGTAGACAGTTCAATTCATTGCTGAGATAACTAGTCATAACTGTGCATTAAATTATAGAAAGCTATGGTTAAAATAAGGATTATATGCACATTGTTAGCACAAAGGTTACTCAATTCTTAACTTTGATACCCCAAAGTTTCGGTTATCTAAGTTGAAATTTGTGTAATCTTTGGGGTCTCAAAGTGTATGAAAAAATCTTTGGGTATTAAAGTCAAGAAAGGTGTATACGTTAGCGTATCAAATTGTCACACAGAAACATTTGGGTATTAATGATAATAAGATGTAACCTTAGGGTACCGAGTGCAAATAACCCTTAAAATAATAATCTCTGAACCTGAGTTAAATTGCCTGAGAAACTTTACATAGTAAATAGTGGGTAATTATGATTTATGACTAATGTATTAGGTAATTATGACTAATGTATCCCTCTTAATCGATCTAAACATAACAAAGTTATTATCATTATTAGAAAAAAAACAAAAATAGTCCTTTAAAGTGGAAAAAATAAGTAATAGCACTTGCTATAGGACGGAATAATGTTATAATATAAAAAAAAAGACCATTGTTCCCTTTAAACAAAGATATGCTTGCACAATTGTTGAACCTCATAAGAGAACATAGTAATCATCGGATGATATTTACTATTATGGTGATTGTTCTTCACTCACTCCAATCGACAGAAAATGAATATGTATATGGATTTTAGGGAAATAAAGTGGAAAACTGATAGGGTTACTAGCTTCTTTCGCTAATAAGATATGAGAACTAACTAACATAAAAAATTTATCATTACCTGCATAAGAATTATTGACATAATTGTCATTATGGAAGATTTTATAAGGCCAAGCGTGGTAAAATAAAATATTGGCTTGAAAATGACACATTGGTAATTCTTAGGGACCTATTTGCCTTCCGAAAAAAGTCTGTTTATATCTTGATATCAAAAGAGGGACTATTATGTCATAACTTATTTGTTGATGGATAGTGTCTTTGATATATTAACTTCTCTTGTTTGATACTTAAAACTTTGAACATTTGGGTTCAAGGGAGTTACTAGTTAAATTTTTATTCGGTCTATATCCCATTATAATTTACAGGAGCATCAAGTGGCATTGGCACTGAAACTGCTCGTGTTCTTGCTATGAGAGGTGTTCACATAATCATGGCTGTTAGGAATCTGACTGCTGGTTACTCTGTTAGCGACTCAATTGTGAAGGAAATTCCCACTGCTAAAATTGATGTCATGGAGTTGGACCTCACCTCGATGGCATCAGTAAGAAAGTTTGCATCGGAGTTCACTGCTCAGAATCATCCACTGAATATCCTTATGTAAGGAAATTCTGAAGCAGACGATCATAATGTTATTGATCAATGTTTGTGTATGTGTTTAGTTTATAATTCTATTTTATTTAAAATTGACAACTTTATCGGTGTTTATTGTTGGAAGTAACAATGCGGGAGTTATGGCTTGCCCCTTTGCCCTTTCCAAAGACGGTATAGAGCTGCAATTTGCAACAAACCATGTCGGTGAGCTCCGCTATTTTCATCTCTCTTTGTTATTTTGAAGCCGAATTTAGTTAGTGTAATGTTTACACAAGCTATTGGAGTTCACATATATTACCATTTATCTGTTAATTATTTGTCTTAGAATTGTAGACCCTTCAGAGTTGAAAGCATTTATAATTTCATTTAAATTCTCTCTTTTTTATTAGTCGAAATCATTGGACTTTTTTTTGGCAGGTCATTTCCTCCTAACACACCTTTTGCTAGAGAACATGAAGGATACTGCCCGTAAGAGTAAAATAGAAGGAAGAATTGTTAATGTTTCCTCGGAGGGACATAGGTTTGCGTACAGTGAAGGAGTTCGGTTTGATAAGATAAACGATCAATCACAGTATGTAACGCTAATATGGTTGCATTAATCCAATAGAGCTTATATGAAGCATAAGGTGCAAATTAATTGAGTATTTAAATTTCATTCTGACCTTTTTATGACAGGTATAACAGCCTCTATGCATATGGGCAATCAAAGCTCGCGAATATATTGCATGCTAACGAACTTTGTAGACGTTTTAAGGTATATTCTATACTAATTTATAGATTAAATGTGGGACATACTTGTAACAGTGTTAAACTAGTCTCCCTCTCTATATTCAGTCATTTCATTAAACTGAGGTTTTGTATCACTTGTAGCTGTATATATCTCCTCTGCAAGGTGTAACCTTTTTAGAATCAGAGAAGTTCTAGCTGATAATATTTTTATATCAGTGTGTTCTCAATTCTTTGAGGACCTTCTGTTGTCTGTATGACCATGAAATGGCCTTTCATAACTAGTGTTGTTTATTCGCTTTATTTTTCCATACTGGCATGATTTGCTTAAATAATGTATATGAACATCTTGAGGTTTGGTTGAGTTCTCATCACTTCTTTGAAGGAGACCTTTGCTTCCTCCCTAACGACTTAGATGGGCATACCCTCTTTTCTTTAAAAGATGCGTTTATGTAGGCTTTTGCAGTGATTCCTAGGCCTAGTCTGATATGGACTAGGAAGCATTCTTATCTTCTTGCTTAATATTGGAAATTATGTTCATCTTACGATGGCATAGTACTGAAGTAAGTACTGATGTGCCTACCTCACTCTTTGTTAGCATATGAACAACGAAAATGATACAAAAAAGAGAAAGAGGAAAAAGTAAAATTATTTAAATACTTAAGTCGCATCAGCTGAATGATAACTTATTGAAGGTTGATAGAACATTAGAACTACACGTATGGGCATGAAGATGAGAACTGTTTCCATGGTTCTATGCGATAGGAAGGGTGCATTCTTGCAAATTGAGGAATATTTTTGCAAATTTGTATTAAGGCTGACTGACTTGGCCTGAAAAACTGGCCAAGTTTTACTTTATGTGAGCTGCCTTATCTAAAAATTTCAGCAATCAAATTAATTTTCTGAGACTAAAATTTTCTAATTTTTATATATAGCTTTCATTCACCGACATGCCACACATTCTGTCAAACAATTGAATAACAAAGCATCTTTTTCATTTTCCTGATCAATCATCCATGATATACATAAGTCCTTATGGATCAATTATTTATTAAGCATTTTCAGCTTAAAGATGACAATCGTGCTGAATTTTCTTGGTTTAAAACAGGAAGAGGAAGTAGATGTTACTGCTAATTCTCTTCATCCTGGATCAATTATCACGAACCTTCTGCGCTACCACAGCATTATTGACGGTAAGAGCTTAATTCCCATATTAACTGCTCGATCTGTACATTTGTTTTCTTCATCTGCTTCTTCTGTGTATTATTTAACTATTTAATCTGTTGAATATCTTCTATTTTAATGGGTTATAATGATGTCATCTAGAGACGTCTTCCCTTTCGTGCTAGAAATATCGACTCATCACTCTTTTATCCTCGTATTGGATCTGATGTAGCTGCAAGCTTGCAACTTGGAAGATACACTTAGGACTGACCCAAAAGGCACATATATTTTCAAGGGAAAGGATTATGATAATGGATGATGACTTTTTGAGGTTGAAACTATTCGTGTAATTGTATTTTAAAGGGTAAATTTCACATAACACCCCTAAGGTTTGCTTCCTCTTGAGATAACCCCCCTTAACCCCTAAGCTTTGGGGCTTGTCACAAGACTCACAATCCCTCCCCACCTCCCACCCCACCCAACATCCAAACTTAAAAAAAAGGCTGCAATTTTTTCACATACCCTCGTAACAGCATAATGGGGATTTTCTAAAACTTTATCATAATTTTTTGTTTTTTTTTTTTTTTTTTTTTTTTGAAAAAAAAATTTTTTTTTTTTTTTTTTTTTTTTTTTTTTTTTGGGGGGGGGGTCAAAAATAATGTTGAATGTGTTTTCTAAAAATCTTTTTTAAACGTAGCTTCGACACTCTCTAGGCGCTAATGTGTAAGCAGTACCAAGACCGTCCGCTTAGTTTTTGAGAGCGCATAGGAGAACGTGGGTTGCTTACGTGGATTCATTGTATCTGAAAAGGACTTAGTTTCAGCTTAACCGTAACAACGGATGAAGAGAACATGTCAGGTTGTAGTGGATCACATTTGTATTTGATCCAAGTTCATCTCAGATAAAACGGTGAGGATAAGATTTCAAATCTTTGTGAAAGTTAACTTTCTTTGTGTAACACCTACATATCGCTTAGACACTTGCTTGAGTGCTAGGCATCATGTCCAGCGCTTAGCGCTTTCTAAAACATTGTAGCCCACGATTTTCTTCCATTTTTCTCTACTTCAACCAAAAGGCAACAAAGTATCGCACTCCAAAATTTGCTATTTTCATATGCTAACCTATGATTTTTATCCATTTCGTCTGTTTTAACGCAATGACAATTAGGTATGAGTAATTCAACATTCGCGCTTTTCTTATAGGTTATAATCCATAATTTTTGTCTGCTTTTATTCTCTAGACATAATGACAGTTAAGTACTAGTACTTAATTTCATGGGTTGTAACCTAGGTTACCCGGGCACTTGCTTTGGGTGTCGTATCCATGTCCGACACATGTCAGACACGGATTGGCTACACACATGTGGTTCAAAGCGAAATCCAATTTCCCCATTACTTATAACTCTAAGTTAACTTCTTTGATATACTTGGTTCAATGAAAATCGAAACCCATCGAGGTTTTAAATATCGGATATCGAAAAAATATCGGATGGCCAAAATTCATATCGGATTGCGGATATCGGAAAAATATCGGAGATATGTGGTAAATATTGAAATGCAATAACGGATATTTGCATGTATAGTATAATGCATTAAAATGTAATCTCAACATACTTAATGAAATTTAAGCATATAAAATGTAAATAATATATGTTTAGGATAACTAATCAACCTTGTAAAACAAAAAAAAATACAAATCAATGTTACGACATGTCTGTTTTTTTAGGCCAAAATGCCATTTTATATAATGAAAAAGTAATAATATGTCACCCAAAAATTACCAAACACGGTATATTGTATTACAACAAGCGATATAAAAAGATATATCTGCCAAGATATCGGTTGATATATCAACTATATCAAGGATATATCGCCCAAAATAGCCAAAAAGCAATAAATGATATTTAGAGATCATATTGGTTGCGGCAGCCCTGTAAAAGGATATATCGGGGGATATATTAGGCTAAATCGGAGATATTTAACGGGGGATATATTAGGCTAAATCGGAGATATTTAAAAGTTAAAATAATGAAACCCATCAATTAAAGATTAGAAAAATACTCAATAGTATCCCATGTGATCAAAACTAGACCTGATTC
Source organism: Asparagus officinalis (assembly GCF_001876935.1). Lineage (NCBI taxonomy): Eukaryota > Viridiplantae > Streptophyta > Magnoliopsida > Asparagales > Asparagaceae > Asparagus > Asparagus officinalis. Next base: position 72,741,124 of record NC_033800.1, on the reverse strand, counting down.
TACGTTTGCTTCACCGTTGCCACTTCATCTTGTTCAAATGAAGGTCGTAATTCCCAGTTGCTCGACGATAACAAAAGATCTTGATTCTTGTTTGATTTTAACTTAATACGTAGCTGTTATAGATAATAAAACACAATCCAAATTTTATAGATATTTTAATTTAATATTTGATATAATATAAATTATTGATATATAGCTATCCTCATATCCTACTTTTTACAAATATGTTGTCTTCTGTCCATGTTCGCACCTGCACCTGCACTTGCATCTATGCAGTCTATGCTATAATCCATAATTTTTGTACATTTGTATTCATTTCGACATAATGACAATTAAATATGCATACTTCAAAATTTGTTATTTTCATGGGCTATAATCTCACGATTTTGCTGATTTTAGTTGTTTCGACTCACCCGATGATTATTAAGTGTGTTTGCTTTAAAATTTTGATTTTCATGGACTATAACTCATAATTTTTACCTATTTTGTTCATTTAAACCTAATGTCAATTCAATATGCTTACTTCAAAATTCATGATTTCTATGGACTACGACCCATGAGTTTTGCATTTTTTTGTTATCTAATTGCAACTAAGTAAGCATGACCTATATTTTATGATTTTTATTCTTTTAGACCTAATGACATTTAAGCATGCTTACTTTAAAATTTAGGTTTGTCATGACTTGTAGCTCACAATTTTTATCCATTTTTTTTATTTCAACCAAATGACAATTAATTATGTGTATTTCTTAATTTAAATTTTGATAGTTATAATCCATATATTTTTTATTTTTTTCGTTTCTACTCAATGTCAATTAAGTACACATACTTAACGATTTTCATGGACAGTAATCTACAGCTTTTTCCATTTTTCTTCTTTTCCCTCCAATGACAATTATGTATGTGTACTTCAATGTTCATGTTATTCATGGACTATTACCCACAATTTTTGCTTTTTTTTATTTTCACCATAATAACAATTAAGTATGTGCACTTTGAAATTCACAATTTTCACAATTTTTATGAGCTGTAACCCACAATTTATTTTCTTTTTTTATTATTTTCCACTAATGTTAATTAGGTATATGTAATTCAACATTCTTGATTTTCATGGACCTACAATTAATGTTCATTTGTGTTCATTTTTCACCCAATGGAAGTTAATGCACACTTCAAAATTCAAGATTTTCATGGGCTATATAACTTATGATTTTTTACTATTTTCTTGTTTCCACCCAATAGCAATTATGTGTACTATAAAATTTGTGTTTTTCATAGGCCTCATGATTTTTGTTTGTTTGTTTCTTTTCCCACCTGATTGCAATTATGATGTGTATTTCAAAATTCACGATCTATACCCATGATTTTTATCCTTTTAGCTTTCCCTGTTGAAAGCGATGTCGAAAATTTGAGTGGTTTTCTGAAAATAATTTGACAATTGGGGGTATGCTGAAAAAATTGAGTTAGAGGGGTACAGTGAAAAAATCGAAAACATTTTAGGGGTTTGAAAAGCCTTAAGGGTTAGGTGCTAGGTGACATTTATAAAGTTTAGAGGGGTTATTTCAAAATGAACCAAACTTACTTAGGGGATTGTGTGAAATCTACCTTATTTTAAAAGCTTGAGTATGATAGTTTTTCAAAAAATTTGTATCAAATGGTTTCTTTAGGGTGGATATAGTAATGATAATGGACACTTAGCAGATACTTATTGACGTCCATTCTTCTAAAATGTTTCCAGATACATGTAAGTTGAGAATCTTGAAAGACCGGGAAGATCCCTTGAATCTTTTATCAGATGTCAAAGAATTCACTACTACAGGCTTATTGAGGCGCGCGCCTCGGGCGCGCCCCGGGCGCGGGGCGCTTCGGCCTGGGGGAAATGCGCCCCGCACGCGAGGCGGGGCGCTGCACGCAGCGAGGCGCGCGCCTCGCGTGCGCCTCACTTGCGCCTCGCTCGCGCCTCGCGTGCGCCTCACACCTGCGTTATGTAACATACTCTTTCTTCTATTTTTTAAATAATTTACATAATTACATATTTATATCATGTAATATACTCTTTCTTACTAGTTGCTAATCTATTTTCATCTTTTCATGTTTAACCTATAAAAAGGAAACAATAATTAGTAATTTAGTATACTTGTTTGCTAATTGTAACTTCATTCTCTAATTAGCATGCTAACTAGCAAATTATAAACATGTAAATATGTAATTGTTACATTCATTCTTCATCTTTTCATGCTAAGTAGCAAATATCAATTAAGAATACTAACTAGAAAATTATGAACAGTCATGTTTGTTAATTATATTTCTTAGTCTTTTATGTGACAATTTATAAACATATGCTCATAATTGTTAATCACTTAATTTGATGATTTAAATACATGTTTCTTTTATCTTTTTTATTACTTTAAAAATTCAGTTAGCATAATTTGATGATTTAAGTTGATATTCTCATAATTTTGGATGTAGGTAACTAATATGTTGCTTATATGTTTCTGTCTTATGATGTTGGTAAATATTAGTTTGAGTTATGCGCCTCAATTAGTGAGGCGCGCGCCTTGTTATGCGCTTTGCGCATGGTGCGCGTAAGGGACCTTTGCGCCCCGCATTGCGCTTTGCGCCTCGATAACACTGCACTACTATGTTTGAGTCTTTCTATCAGGGATATTTTACTTCAGAAATAAACACGTTTGATAAAAAAAATGGTATTAAACCTACATGTAAAGTACAAAATTCATTATTTTTAGATGTTGGTTTATGCATCCTTTATCTTTTATCCCTGAGAGCATTGTGACTGATGCACATCTTCTTTGATGCAGTCCTTTCTCGTACTGTTGGGAGACTAGTCCTGAAAAACACTCAGCAGGTAAGCTTGAACTTCTTATGCAACAGAAGTTTATGAGTATTTTGTTTTGTTTGCTTTACGAACAAATATTTCGTAATATTCCAACATATCCAGCCAATATTTTGTAGCTGTACCAATTTTTTGAGAAATTGTTGTCCCCAAGGTTTGTTAGTATACATTCATGTATCAGCATTTTAATAGTTACTAAGTGAATGGAAACATCTCCTTTAGTGATTTGTGAATGGAAACATCTCTTTTAGTGTTTTGTGAAATTCTAAGAACAGAGAATTTATTGTTTATGAGGGCTTAAATCAAGTGAAAATCCAAAGCTTGAGCAAAATTCATCCTCTTATGTTTTTAACTTTACCAATATTAGAAACTTGATTCTTTCTGAGCAACATAAATACCGAACCAAAACCTAAATCTGAAGTTTATCCCATATTAATGATGTATTGGTATCGAAACCAACGTTTAGAAATTTTAAGGAAGCATTTATAGTTTCTGAGGCTACATTAACTATCAAATTTTGAGAAATTAATATCTTCTCTATTCAAGCTTGCATACAATTGGTTGAACTTTTAGAGTAAACGTGACTATCAGATTTCGACACCCGTAAAAAAGCTTGATCTTTTAGCTGTACTGCAATGAAAATTTTAGCTTCTGAGCTCCAGAATATTGTGCTGGACAAGATATTGAGGATGAATCTCTACAGACTAGCAATTCTATTTAGCAAAAAACCTCATAGAGGGCCCTCTATAGAAAATTATATAGGTAGGAAGAAAGTATATGACTTCGTTACCAATTTTAAATCAGTGCAGTTAGTATACGAAACCAGTGCAGTAAATAAAACCCAATACAAACATGGGTTATTTTCGGATAGAACCCTGTCGCCCATTGCGGATAGGCCCCTGATGGTTTTTGAAAACCCTTTTAACCTTTAGAAGAAGAGATTTTTTGGCAAATGAACCCGAGGGTAAGAGTTAAGGGTCTATCTGCAACAATAGAACTAGAGTCCGCAATTTGGCTATAGTACAGGAGATCTATTGGCAATTAAGACTTTGTTACGAAGTTTAAATCAGTGCAATTAGTACAAAACCAGTGCAATAAATAAAATTCAATGCAAACATGGGTTAATTGCGGATAGACTCCTGTCGCCCATTGCAGATAGACCCCATGTAGTTGCAGATAGGCCTACCCTGAGGGATTTTTTGTAACTCATTTTAGTCTTTAGAGGAAGGGAGTTTTTTGGCAAACAGACCTGAGGGTAAAAGAGTTAAAAACATTTCACTTGGGCGTCTATTTGCAAAAATAGAACTACAGTCCTCAATTTGGCTATAGTATAGGGGATCTATTCGCAATTAACCCTATAAACATTTAAAATATCAGCACAGACCAACTACTGAATCAGTACAGGAATTGGTGCGATAATCAACTTCAAAATTGATAGTGAGACTCGTCACATCCCTATATGATTCTTATGACTCTTGCCATCAGAGATATTTTTTTGGCATATAAACCTGAGGTTGAAGGACTCAAACACATTTCTCTCGGGGATCTATCTGCAACTATAGGACTTCAGGAGATCTATGTGCAATTTTTGTATAGTATAGGGGGTTTGCTCACAATTAACTCTATAGCATTTAAAATATCAGTCCGATACAGGACTTGGTGCAATCATCACGTTCAAAATTTATAGGGAGGCTTGTGTCATGATTGTTTTTCCTTCAGCATGAATGACGAAATGTGTTGATATCTCATTTTTGGGTGTTTTTAATTATATATTCTTTTGACTAACAGGGAGCAGCAACAACTTGCTATATAGCATTGCATCCTCAAGTGAAAGGGGTGAGTGGAAAATATTTCAGTGACAGCAACATAGCTGAGCCAAGCGCCAAAGCGAAAGATACCGAATTGGCAAAGAAACTGTGGGACTTCAGCCTGGAATTGATCAGCTAGTGTGCTGAAGACTTGTCTCAGTATATTAAACCATGTTTGAATTGAAATTACTGTATTATGAAAATGTTTGTAACGATTATGTTTTGTTTTGAATGATACTGTTTGCGATTTCTAGCAGAATTATACTAGCAGTTGTGATATCTCAATTTTGGTCCTGAAAACACACTTTAAATAGGCTGTAGAGTTTTGAACACAGTGTGCAATTAAATGAGTTATGACAAAGAATTCATGCGGTAAGTAGGAAGTTGTTCCCTTGAAAATATTATTGACAGTAATTAGGGTGTAAGCGCTGAGATAGAATGTGTAGCTTTTGTTTTGGGTGGGCTAAGTTACCAAATTAGTATTTTAACTTGATCTTATTTTTCAATATGCTATTCTTTTTGCTTCGGTTTCAATATGATATTTTAACTTGTGCCCTGGTGACAATAAATCTCTTTTTTCTTGCCTATGGCAAGACTTCCGGGTAACTTTAATTTCTTTTTTCTTAGAAAATTTCTTCCATACTTTTAATCTATCAAAATCATTAAATCCGCAATCTTCTTCTCCTTCCAAATCCAAATGTCTTCCACCCCGTTACCCAATAATAACCTCCTCCTCCTTCAAACTCCCACAATTTACACCTAAATCCTAATCCAAACTGGTATCTCTACTTGGATAAAGGTTGTTGGGGTTGGATTAGAGTTAATGTTTGAATTGGGAGAGGTTGAAGAATAAAGAGGGGACTCAATGAAGGATTTTGTCGGGTAAAAGGGTGGAAGAAGTTGGAATTGAGAGAGGTTGAAGGAGAAATGAGGGGGTAGATTTAATAATTTTGATAGATCAAGGGAATTGAATTTTTTTTTTTAAATAAAATAAAATAAAAGTTTGACAGAATTCTCACCGCAGATTAGAAAAAATGGATCTTATTGTCATCAGAGCATAAGTTAAAATATCATATTAACGCTGAAACAAAGCTGATAAATAGCATACCGGAGAGTAGGTCGAGTTAGAAAATTGGGTTTGGATCCTCTGCACTGCACAAGTATCATTTCCAGCAGAGATTGCCAGTTCTCTTTATCAAACTTATGACATTATTTTGATACTTAAACGCAATTTCCTCATTGTTCGATAGTTCATTATAAATTGATCAAGTGACGAGACAAATCCGTAAAAAAATTAGCTTAACCAACATCTTGAACTCGTGACTATTAAATTCCCTTCTTTAATAGTATAAAATGATAAGAGCAGATGACTGATATAACATATCGCTCAAAAGTAAAAAATCTTTTTTGCCTTTTTTTGTCATGAGATGAAGTATACTTGGCCAATAACACCTTGCTAACTCAAAGAAACAAAACCCAGGTCTTGTACGGGGAAGGAATGTCATAACATGCACAAGTGCAGTTTACCCAGGTATTGGATTGAAATTAACTATTAATTGGCACAGAATACTGTACACAGTTAGTCGAAAATAAAAGCGCAACGATCCCACAAATTGCTAGGGGTACGGACCTTACACCCTCAGACGGTCAGACGGTAAGTTACACGCAAAAAGGTTGAGCATCTTTGCAATTTCTATCTTGTTATGTAAATGGAAGGAACAAATGCGACTCCTCGAGTCTACAGCATCCGAAACTCGGACCACCCTGGAGAATAGACCAACAAAATCGGGATACATTCTGGAATTTTTTGAAGTCTTCTGTACAAAGTCAGCTCGAAATTCTTCACTGATGTCATTCCATAATCAGTTACAGTCGTAAAAGAAACTTCTGTTAGAACTGCTGATACAGACACACCAGAGGAACACCAAGGGCCTTTATTTCTCTATCTCAAAACAGAAATTAATCACAAAATTAGCAGGCTGACTTCAGTTGCAACTGCTCGACAGATAATGGAAACATTGCAACCAAGGTTTGTTCAAGGAACTATTATTATTCTGAAGTAGCAGTTTCATCTTAAATCCCTATAAACAATACAATTCTCACAAGCAGAGAAGTAAAGCAGCAGCAGCAGCCAAAAGTTCCAAGTAGTCAAGGCGGGCATTTAAAGAATACAAACCGACAGGATACAGTCAACCTAGGAGAACCAATTAATTTGACGGTTCTTCGTACATAGCCGCCATATAGTGTAGCGCTTTGGAACCTATTACCCCTATAATTTTATTTTGACGATAGACCCCTTGGGGTTTTTTTTTTTTTTTTTTTTTTTTTTGGAAATTACAGATTTTGAGGAGATGGCTTTGTATTGAGAGGAAGAAATGAGGATGATGAGTTTTAATGCTTTGGTGGATCGTAGTCTTCTCGAGAATCCGCCATCGATGGAATTGTATTTATGCACCAAAAGGGCCTGTTAAACTTCATTGTGACAAACAAGTTCAGGCCAATGGGCCAGTAGGCCCAGTACTCATTTGGGCCGTTGTTTGTTTAACCTATACAATGGGAGACGCGTGCCGTTAACCCGTGAATGATGCAAATTCGGCCCGGTTGGGCTTTGGATTGGGCCTCCGTATTTTCATCGGGTCTATATTCTGAAAAGACTAATCATGTAAACGGGCAAGGCTTTATTCTCTTTCAACCTAGGTGAAATTTTAGCGGATATTACATCTGGGTGAACTTAATGAACCTATCTAAGGGAAGGAGTCGAGAATTTCATCCAGGTGATCTACCTGCCAAGTCGAAATACAGTGGTAATAAATTCCAAAGTGCGATACTACAGGGGGTCTACGTGCAATCAATGCTTTGAACCACAACCAACATATGTATGCTAGCAAAGAAATTCACGAACTATTTGCGGACTTTATGTTCTATGTAAAAAAGTTTTAAGTTGTTTTATCATAATCTCATCTTCCAGTAAGTTACTTTTCTAGGTGTACAGGCAAAAATAAAATGCTCTATATCTTCATTTAGCACCTTTAAAGTCATAGAAAGAAACTTACATGAACTTGACATCACCGTCACTAGCGAGGAACAGGAACTAGTCCAGTAACCTCCACTTTCCTCTGATCAATCTGCTTGCAGTTTCTTTTTTCTCTTCTTTTGGCCCTTGAGTTATGTCAGATGTTGTATGAAGCCAACGTCTCCACATGCTGGACCAAACAAAATAAGCCAGCAAAAATAAAGCATCAGCTCACAGTCTTTGCACAAAGTTAGATAACATCTCTATGCCCTTGAGTTGGACCAGGACAAAATTTAGTGATGACTTCAGCTTTTGACTGATAGGCCTATATAGCCTTGCTATCATGCCCTCCACGGAAACCCTTATTCAGTTTCCTTCCATATTGAATATGGGGAACATCAGATGATACTAGTTTCCCAAAAGTCAAAGAGTCCTGCTGCATTTGTCGAAGAAGAGTCAGACTAGGGTCATGATAGGTAGAACTGGTGTTGCTTTGATTGTTTGAAGATCTTAGCACGCTTGTGGAACCTTCATGAATGTAAGCCATGTGCTTGGGTTGATTATAAGGAATAGCCCCATTTCCACCTGCTAGTGGAGTCGATGCACCTGAGGTGGTTCTAGGGCTTGAAATAGGAGAAGGTGATAACCTCCCATCAATATGTTGCGGAGATCTTGAACCCAATAAAGGGCTTCCAATGGGAGACACTGGACAAGATAAATTCCATGCACGGCCATCGCTGCAAATTTAATCAAGTCAGGAAACAAAATCCTTTGTTTTATTTAAAGATGAACATAAGCATTTTGGAATTGAATCTTGAGACAGAAAAGTGGGTTATCAGATAAAGTGCACAAAGGCTGCAAAATATTAAATTTCACAGGATAACAGGGGCTTGTGGTTTCACAGGATAACATGTGGGTCTATGTGAATGGTCATTTTTTCCTTTATTGTCTATGTGAGTGGCTGCTCACGTCGGTGCTGGAAGCGATAAAATCTTTAAGATTGGACTGGAGAACAGATCAGATTTAGAATATGAACCAGAAGCAAGTCCTGAATAGCTAAATGCTGGAGCTAAAAAGTTCAGAATTTGAAATATCAACAGGACAAAATCAAAGACGGACACTATTACTTCTGGAATAATGCCAGTTTTGATGTTTTGAGTAACAAGATTATAATCACAAACAAATGTCCAAGATCATTAAACCATATTTGGTCAAAAGACAGTGTGCTGGTTTTCATAAAATAAAGCTAGAGTGATTGCTAGAAATAATAACGAGCATACCAATACAACTGGATGATATAGTCAGAGGAAATCTTTAATTACTTCCCTAAAACAAAATCAATGGCACTTGACAAGGATAAACTTTGCCTCCATCCCCTCATGCTTTGCAAAACAAAAAGATATGAGATAGGAGAAAAGACAGATAACATTACCTGGTTAGCGTAGTAGATTTTGCGCCTCTGAGCTGGTGCTTTCCAGTAACATCAACTTCCAGGGAGGAAAGGTTTCTCACATGTCCAAAACCCTAAATACCCATTACCCAAAAATGCTTAAACAATGAGACCGAAGCTTAGAAATAACTGACGCTAACACAAGTAAACTCGCACTTAATGCCCGTGCCACTGGTGCAACAAATTCTCTTTTCTGTTTTGCACTAAGGACTACTATATACCAATCAGGATAAGTAGGAAACAGTCCAAAAATTAATCAATTAAATAAACAACAATTTCATACCAAAACTTAAGTAAATAAGAGATGAATTACCCTCTTCTCAAGTTATTACCCCCCTCACCCCCAACCCACACACACACACAAAACCCAACCTTGGCATTTGAAGTCATGTATATCGGTCAGCAAAGACCTAAAGAGGACCTAGACTTCTCGGAGGCTCTAAGTAATGCATGCAACAACTTCATCATCTGAAGATATCATGCACCACATTGACCTTGCAAAATATAAATTAATCAGCGAAGACTTAAAAAGGCCCAAGACTTCTGGGAAGCTCTAAGCAATGCATACAAAAACAATTCACCATTGGAAGCAATTATGCACCTTAATGACCTTGCCAACATCTACTTCTGTTGCAGGATATCTAACATAGAGGTTTGAGTAAGAGAAGAAGAGTGATGTTATGATATAACACACAGAAGTGTACAACTATACCAGTATAACAAGCACGCGAAGAGGAAAGTAACGAATGGAGTTGCTTACAAAATTATAGCTAATGGAACACCAACTCAGGTGCAGAACAAAGGAAACCCAGAAGAACTTAATGATATTTGAGGAACAGTGTCCTTTTTCCTTGGAATAGAGAACCTATATTTATGTTAATACCTTATAAGTTGCTGTACATGGATCACTTGTACGGAGTTCTAAAGTTTCAGGAGAAGGGAAGGATCTATCCACTGGAGCAGAATTTTTCACGAAGGGGTGTTGCAGAAGCTCAGCAGCTGTAGGACGATATGATGGTTCTCGTTGTAGACACCGTCTTATAAAATCCTTCCCATCTTCTGACAGATGACCAGGAATTGCTGGAAGCTCCCTACTGTTCCCAATCTTGAACATTGCAGCAATCTTTGGACAAAATAAAGGCAATTGCCAACTTTAAATCAGCACAGGATTTCCTAAACTTCCAAGTAATCATACTACTATAAATAATAGAAAATGAATGGAAAGGGTAACTGATATCCATCTAAGAATACTAGTGGGAGAAAACATGCAGCTTTCAGGACAGACTACCAACCCCTTCATATTGGCTCCATGGTGGTTTTGATGTAGCCATCTCCAAAATTGTGCAACCAAGGCTCCATATATCAACAGCAAGGTTACATCCATTTGCATTTTTGATAACCTGAAAATACAGAAAGTGAGGAAATGCAAGGAAGAAGTATTCCAATTGAGACATAAGAAACAAAAGAATAAATCGGGACAGCATACTCAAACCAAAAGCAATCATACCTCAGGAGCCATCCAGTAGGGACTTCCCTTGAATGATAGTGGACATGATTGCCCAGTAATCTGGAAAAAGAAAATGGAACTTAAAAATAAGTTTATGTAGCTCAACAAATAATAATTATCACTATAAAAACTAGAAATCCATATTAAGCTTGCATATAGTTCATGTCTCATCCTTCCAGTAAACTAAAATTGTGCAACATATACGAGGCTAAAATAAACTGGTTAGCCGGAGGCTTCATGGTTAAAGACACGTAATGCTGGTATAAATTAGATTCACTGGGAAGCATCACATAATTTAGATTCACTAGATCATACATGCACATACGATTGTGGATTAATTCTCAAAAAGTTTAAACGCGCGTGTGTGCGAGCACGCGTGCATATTCAAGTAATCTTACTATAAATATGATCATTATTAATCAAAATCTTATGCATCTGTTGAAAGATGGATAGGTAGTTTGTTCATATATATTGTACGCGCATGCACGACCCCCATGCCCCATGTGCAGGAAATTTTCCCAGTTAATCTTGTGCTACAGAGAAAAAAGTAACCTCAGAATGAGAAAATTAAAGGCTTCAAAGGCTTTTTTTCATGTATCAAACATTTGAAAAGAGCAGTATTTCAGCTGGAAACAATATATTATTTGACGCATGTGCATAAAGATTCAGAACCTCATGCTCCCTCATTTTTGGACTGTTCTGATGCATAGTTCGAGATAAACAGTGTGGATCATCCAGAGAATGCTCCATCAAGGTGATCTCCTAAAGGTTATTTTGAGAACTAATCCTCACATGATTGGATGATCCACCATAGAATTTTCAGAATGCTTACTTTGAAAACTATTTTTCATAGGTCCTGGAAAGAACTAGTTTGTGAGATAGCTCGGTCAGACCTACATGATGATTGATGAGCTACCTTTTGAATGTCCCACATAACTAATATTGATCTATATATCCAAAATATCCTAAGAATGAGAGGTGAAAAAAATTTGAAACCTCTTACCCATGCATCAAAGTCCCCAACAAAAGTGTTCGGATTTTGCAACCAACTTATGAAGGTGACAGAACTGAAACGCTTGATGTCTTGTTATTCAACTAACTTGAATATGTTGAACAAGATAAACTCATCCATGGAATGGCCCGTGAAAGTGTTCTCACAAAGTACTGTCCTGAAGTTCTCACTAGAAATCCGCCACGAAGCTCATCTGTGTGGACGTTGGTTTTTATTTATTATTAATTTTTGGGGGTTGGGGTGTGCGGGGATGGTGTCAGGGGGAGATGGTATGATGTGGATTATTTGGAAGGCCATTACTTTCAGATTAACTAATCATTTGTGTGGCTAAATGTCAAAAATAAAATAATTTAAGTTTTTTAGTTATGGATCAAGTACTTGCAAAATGAAGGGTTCAAGTCAGCAAGTCCATTAGTTAATGGTTTAGAATGTTCAAAGCATGAAAATTGTGGGTTTTTAACTGTTTTGAGATCATAATATACAGACTAGATCAGGAGTCTGTATGCCTCAAACCATATACCTAAGGAACATGCAATCTTACCCATCCACTTTGCAGTACTTGATGCATAGGTAAAACTAACAGATTCACTTTTTTTAATCCTTTCTTACGCTCTCAAAGTCTCAAGAATTAAATCTAAAGTTTAATCACTTTCCAATGGTGATTCACTATTAATATATGAAATCAAATAGTAGAAATTACAAAATTTAACACCTAAACTCTTGCAGTTTTCAAAAAGGAAAATATATGATCCAGTTGCAACTTGCAAGTCTATGATTTGGTGTCACATATCGTAATAAACAAACTATATATATAGTAAGTGCTGCTAGCCAAAAGGGATGAAACATGCTCACGTGCAGAAGTGTAAGAATCCTTTCTTGGAACAAAATCTTGTCACTTCTTATAAGTGCATTTAGTGGTCTCCATTACATGGTCAAACTATCTGAATCAATTCTCTCATGTTATGCTCAATATAAGTAACCCCTAATTTCTTACAAATTTATTTGTAATATCTTAGTATGTATATCCACATATCCATTATAAAGTATAATTTTTTGCTAAACTCGTTTTTGCACATGTCATTTCTCATTCACCCAATATTCTAATCCATAAAGCAGTGTTAGTCTTATAGTTGTTCTACACAATTTTCTCTAAGTGCGCCTTTTTAAGTGCTGAAAAGAAATTAGATGACTCGTATTAAGACATATGATAGCAGAATTTACAATAAGGCAGAAAAAACATCGTTTATCAATTTAACTTCTTGTTGAAAAAAGGTAATTTGAGACAAATAAATCAACTAGAAGCATGGAACTTAGCCAATGTAAAACCTTACATGTTTTGCCATCCCAAAGTCAGCTAATTTTACACGCCCATTAGGATCTACAAGGATATTTGCTCCTTTGATATCCCTGCGCAAGCAGCAACGTCAATTAGAAGCAAAGAGAATATCAAGCTGGCAAAGGAAATTAAGCAACAGACAATGAAATTCAATTTCATTTCAAATATACAGAATAATTTCTGGAGCAATAACTGAAAATGAAAAAAAAAAGAATCAAACCTATGGACAGTATTCTTGGCATGCAAATACGCAAGCCCCGAAAGTATTTGCTTAGTATAGTTGCGAACGGCTACTTCTCCAAACTGTCCATATTCTTGTAGAAGTTTATGGATGGAACCACCAGATACATACTCCAGGTATATGTAAAGTTTATCATCCACCTGTTCAAGACATAAGGATAAATTGACTTACTAACTGAAGAAATAAAGAAGGAAGCTGTCAGTAAAGTCATGTAAAGAGTAGCAAGACAGCGTACAAGCAGAATAGGTGCAAGTTCATTAACAAATATTTGTTATCATGAGTGATATACTAGCGACTTCAACTCATGCAACAGATAGGTTCATCTCGTATTGGTGTCTGGTGATGTGGTATTGCACTATCAGACGCCACAAGTACCTTTAAATTTTGAAGTCAAAATTATGAGCACCATGCTTGAAGCTGTACGTTCACTATGCATCTCCTAACTTCTGTCTTGGTAGATACTAGAGGAATGCCAACCTATATTTTGGCATACATTTTGGCCTTGTGTTACTCCAGGATGCTACCTCAAGCCCAGTCCCAGCTATTGTATTTTCTTTTTCCTCATTCTACCACCAAGTCAGATTAGTTAAGACTAATCACTTGGGACTATCTTGATGGAGACAATATCTCCCAGGTTAGGATATCATCATCAGCTACAAGTTGGTTGATAACTGGAACTCTTTGATCACCCGATTAAATCAGCTAACTGGTCTAATGGCTCAAAAAGAGGATGAACCCCCAATTGAAAAATATAGTAGGCCCTACTCTTGCCGAATAACAAACCATGAAACAAATTTGGAAATAATTGTTTATTCGGCCAAAGAGGGTAATTTTCAGTTATTTGGTACTATTTATGCGTATGTGGTTTTCTTTCTTTCTTTCTTGGTTTTTTTTTTTGTTGGGGGGGGGGGGTCCTGTCTGTTGTGTGGTAGGCACACTTATCCATCATTACAGATGAATGCAAGCACATAATGAACTTCTCAATCAAATGTCTTGTAGATACGCACTGAACTAGAGAAAGGCTAAACAAAGAAAATTGTGCAAGTAAAAATGAAGAACAGATTAGGAGGATATTGTTGGGAAGTTAACAGTTAAAAACTTAAAATATGACAGTAACATATTGGAGGAAATAGCCAATTAGCCATAGATAGAGTGACCACCGTTAACTAGAACATTGGTCAATGGGAAGGTGCAGAAAAAGGTGAAATAAATGAAACAAGAGCGGCAAATGTCATATTGGTAACCGGGAACAGAGGGAAGTAGTCATCATAATACTGACAATTCTATGGAGTAGTTTACTGGAAGTCTGAAACACACAAAGAGCTCAAAAGGAACAGCACTACACACATACGGACTACAGTTACCTGCTTGAGAGGAAAATAAGTTGTATAGACTAGAAGTCAACAAAGGGTATCTCTTTAACAAGGGTCATTGCTTTTACTAATTCAAAGGTTCACATTGTTATGAGATGTGGCAACTTAATAAGATCAACTATCCACAAGAGGATCTAAAAATCAAAAATCGCTTACAAGAAGCATAGATCAAGGGCAAAATTGAAACTTTACAAATCTCGTAATATTAAAGTATAACAATGTAAAGGCAAGGAAATGATTGCACAGTAAAGGAAATAGGCACAATAAGATATACCGTTTCAGAACCATAGTATTGCACTATGTTAGGATGCCGTAGCCGACTCAAAAGAGATATTTCCTGTCACATTAAACAAACCACTTGATATTTGATATTATTTCAGAAGCATGTTCTAGAACAGGTTAAATCATGTTTGTTTTGATATTTGCCCAGTAAATAGCAACAAAGAGATATTTACTTGACCCAGCTGCTTGGCGCTCTCCCTTGATTTGGCATCATCAGAAAAAAGGGTAACCTCCTTCATTGCACACATTTCACCATTTTCACTACATAAAAGAGAGAATAAGAGCAAATTTGCAAACGAAGAGAAAGAAAGAAAGAAAACAAACGGCAATAAACAAAATTGAAAGAAAGATAACAGTTAAAAGCAGTATTTCTGAAAAGGCACAAGCACAATCAGTTCATCTGATTCACTAGAAGTGATAGCATAGTTGGCATGCCAGGTAAATTCGTTTAATATAAACTTATTTGTTACAGACTGTGCAGATTATAGGAATAAGAACATAAGGACTTGACAGAATTGTAAAAAAGAATAAATCTCACGACACCACCTTTATATTTATTCAAAGCTATCACTTTTTTTTAAACTTCATCAGGATGCATGCGCATGTGGAAGAGGGTCTAGAGTATTAGAAGGTTTATTTTCCAGTATTTGATATTTGAACATTAATCACAGTCAAGGTAAGTAATACATTTGTCTTACTTAAATGTTTAGAGCACAAATATATGCAAAAAGGCACATTGATACACATAGACACAGTGCCACAGTGGTGGAGCCAGGATTTTTTTGGGT
>NC_033800.1:72723314-72725450 GCF_001876935.1 Asparagus officinalis | reverse complement strand
GCAAAATATAAGTATTATGCTCTGTATCAATCAACTGGTTGAATATAATTAACTTTCTATATAAGTAGGTGAATGAAGAACCTAAAGTAAAACTTTTACACACACTCACACACACACGCAAATATATATGTATATATATACATAGATATGTATACGTATATGTATACATACATGTATATACATAGATATGTATATGTATACATACATGTATATACATAGATATGTATATGTATACATACATGTATATACATAGATACATGTATATATATATATAGTAAGACTCCTATCAACTTAAGTTGATGTCCACCAAACTTCCTAGTCACTCATTTATTAATATAAAAAATATGTTCATGAATACTTAAATTATTTCAACATATGCACTCATTGTTGAATCAACATACTTCAATCTTCTAAACTCACTTTTTAAAAAATGTATCGATTATAATTGGTTTTTTCATAATCGCAAACTACAAATTAATAATCTTTTGAAGTCTTGACAAATTGACGATATAAAATAAATTTATTTCAAACAATAAGAAGAAGGAATGTAATAAGTTTAACTATAACATGTACAAAATAATAGTAGTGAAACTATCACATGTACAAAATAATAGTAGAAATACATTAACTTAGAAATTTCATTTTGCATATTTATTTCTTAATATAAAACTCTATGAAATTGAAAGAATCTCATTTCACAATTCCATCAGAAAACTATAAAACCACATGAAAATATAAACCTCATTTCAAATTTCTACTATTAAATGCAAAAATCATGGAAATTGAAACATCATTTCCCGGTTATACTTGAAATGCAATAGAAACTACATGAAAAAATGATGCGTGTATAGCTTTTTCCCCATATTAGTCCCCTAGACGTTTTAAGTAGTTTACAATTAGTCTCTCTACTTAGAGGCTGGTTGAAATTGAGATAATATTCCCCCATCTTTAACAATTTTAAGTGTAATAGCAACTCTACCCATATCCATTGAAACCCCGAAAAACTTCACTAGAGTACAAGTAGGGAAGGATTATGCAATATTAGACTTAAAAACTACTAATTATGTACCTGAATTTGGTGGATGTTAATGTTGACTTTAGTTGATTTGATAATTGCCCGTCTCTGATTAACCATTACCCAACCATGATTAACAATCTGGGTGGTAAATGTAATAAATAGTAATTTCAAACACTTCAAGACTAATCGCAAAATATGAAGATTTAAGGATCACATATGAAAGCTTTGGGACTAATTTCACACATGAAAGATTAGAGAGACTAATATGGAAAAAAAAAACTCAGATAGCTATAAGCATTGTTTGTAAAAAGCCAGGGGGGCCATGGCCACCCCCGGCCCCCTAACCCTTACCCTAACCCTAACCCTAACCCTAACCCTAACCATATGCAATGTTACCCGGCCCCCTAACCCTAACCATATGCAATGTTAGACTTAAAAACTACTAATTATGAACTTGATTTTGGTGGATGTTAATGTTGACTTCAGTTGATTTGATAATTACCCATCTCTGATTAACCATTACCCAACCATGGTTAACAATCTGGGTGGAAAATGTAATAAAGAGTAATTTTAAACACTTCAAGACTAATCACAAAATATGAAGATTTAAGGATCACATATGAAAGCTTTGGGGACCAATTTCACACATGAAAGATTTGAGAGACAAATATGGGGGAAAAACTCAGATAGCTATAAGCAATGTTTGTAAAAAGCAGGGGCCCATCGCCATGCCCGCCCCCCTGGCTCCGCCATTGCATAGACAAATGAAGACCATTTCTTATAAGCATGTAGAATCAAGTAAAAATGTTAACATGCTTTTAGCATACACTAGTAAGATAATCTATTAACATGCTCATGAACATAACATGTACATGAAATACTACAATCTATGAAAATGTATATATAAGTAATATAAATACTCGGTATGTATTGACTATGAGTCTAAGTATCTGAATCAAATAATTAAAGGGTCACCGAGAAGGCTTAGTTCTCTGTAACTCTTAGAGGTTCTTACTTTTTTCCTTAGCTCATAAGTTCTACAGGTCATATATACCTGCAATCATTAATCATAATGTCTAGGTAATGCAGCCACACATTGAAAGTCACAACTTAACATA
>NC_033800.1:72688520-72723304 GCF_001876935.1 Asparagus officinalis | reverse complement strand
TTATTCTAAATATGAACAATTCCCCTTCAACTGCACCATGTCAGTCACAAATAAATGTTATTGGAACTTAGCATAAC
The DNA here is from genome assembly GCF_001876935.1 of Asparagus officinalis. NCBI lineage: Eukaryota > Viridiplantae > Streptophyta > Magnoliopsida > Asparagales > Asparagaceae > Asparagus > Asparagus officinalis. The sequence goes on along the minus strand of NC_033800.1, from coordinate 72,723,227 downwards.
ATATTAATCAAAATACCAAGTTACCAACCATGCGTTATGTGAGGATGTAAAAGTCCAGTCAAAAGAATATTTAGAAAATCAAGGCATTTGTATCATCTGTTAAATATAGATATCCTAAATTCACCTGTTAAAGCCAACATAAACATGCCCAAATGTACCCTGACCAATTAGCTTCCCTTTCTTCCATCGGGACCCAGGACTTATGGGGTTGTCTATCCTTCCAGGGCTACGAGGAACTGAGCGAGGAGAGTTTGATGTAGAACTTGGTAATGGGAATGGCGAGCAGTGAGATACTTTGATTGGTGGTAGTGGTAAACGATGACTTTGTTTTCTTCCCTCATCAACCAGTGATGTAGGCGACTCAAGTGCTCCTCCTGCTCGTGGATGTAATGGAGAGACAGATCCACTGTGTATCCTAGAGTTAGGACCAGGACTTGTCATTCTCGGGCTAAGAACTGGAGAACACTCTGTACTACCCCTACTATGTAGACAAAATAGATGTCCTGATATATCTCCGCCCATCGAATTATGCCCTGAGGTCTGACCAGAACCAGGACTGGAGCACTGTGCAGATCCAAGGAAGTTGCCATCTGGGTTAGGCTTGGTTGCCCAAAATGCAGATGTGGGAATTTGCTCAGGGTGAACCACTCTCATGGGGCTTCTAGAAGGACTCGACATCAAACTGTCGGGAGCACTTCCCAAAGGTCCATACTGGGGAATCTCTTTGGTGGGTGGTCCTTGCTTAGGTGATGTAGAAATAATTTGGTTATTGACCAATGAATTAGCAGACTTGACCATCACTCTTGAACTCTTCTGAATATCAATGGGAGGCAGATTTTTTTGTGCCAAGCTTCAATGATATGAACAGCATCGGAACACATCAGACAATTATATGCAGAGTAGACGCAAAACAGCACTTATAGATAATTTTAACAAAATACAAAGAAATACCTGAAAGGTCGATGTGCTATATCTTTGTTAACAGTTGCAGCATCAATACCTACCGGGCTTTGAAGTTGAGAGTCTGCTTGATCATCATTATCATTAGAGCAATTTCTGTAAAATAAGGCAGTACCTAAATCTACATCAATCTCCATGGCATGTGGTCCCCTCGAATCACAATCTGATGCTGGAAGCGGAAGAAACAACTGTGGTCTGCCGCGCTTTTCCAGTATAGGTTTCACAACAACAGCTCGAGATTGTATGCGTGGTATATCTGAGTGAACCCTAGGAAGTGGAAGTGGCTGTGGATCAGGTGGCCTATCCGCAAAGCTTTGGCAGCGTGAAACTTGAGCAGATGTAGACCGTGATTCTGCTCGTGATTCCACTCTTGACTGAGGTTCCCTGCCTAAAGATATATTACATTTTTGGGACCTCTCAGATCGAGCATCATCCTTTTGGTCAGTTAGGCTCATGAACCGATGCAACGTATTAACAAAATTTTCCTTTCTTGTCTTTTTCTTTACATCTTTAGATGAAGACTTCCCCCACCACGAAGGCATTTTTGTGCATATAAGAAGAGATGGGCTCTCTATATATGACCTTAAAAAGTTTGCGAAAATGAAACTTATATGAAGTCAGAGGTCAGCAAAGTTTCTGCCCATAAGGAGCCGTCAAGAAACCAAGCTGACCGAATTAGAAAGCCTCCTGCAGCTGGTATTGAGCTGAAACAGCCTCCTCTGATAACCTATATAGAAGAGAGATAATTTTTCCATTAAAACTTGTGTGTCTAGGTTTAATTACTTTCAATATTTACTTTTTCCCACATATATCAATTAAGACCGAAGAACATCACAATGAAACATTTGCATTTTCATAGTTTTAAGCAGAAAATGGAACAGTTTTTTCTTCTGGTCACCTTATCTTTTGCGGATGCTTTTCTTGCAAAACTAATTGCAAGAAACTAAGAGGCATGCAACTATTCAACACTCATAAAAGATCAAAGAGCATCATGAGTAAACATTCGCTCTTTTCTGGCCATTTCAAATTAGGATCGAAGAAGAGCATGAGTAAACATTTGCAAATCCATTGCTTTTCCCAGAAATGAACAAAATCTAGCCTTTTTCCTTCCTCTCATTGTCCAGCCCTTTACCGATTCATTTCCCGTAAAATTAGTTGCAATGGAGATGATAGTATCCAAAACCTAGTTCAACCCATCCTTCAACAGTATACAGATCCAACGCAAACACTAAAAACAAGCTAATTAGAAGATAATCACAATGCTCACATACCAGAAGAATCGAATCTGCACCAAATTAGAGATCGACAACCGCTGATCTCAGAAGAGGGTAATGGCGATCAGTCAGTGCCCAATTTGCCCTAGATTGGGGCATTGACTGGGCTTAGATCTTGCAGCTGAGGCCAAATTTGGGGGAAATGAGAGAGAAACCCTAGAATTGGAGAGCGAGGAGACGTTGGAGAGAGAGAGAGAGAGAGAGTTGACGGGATCGGAGAATTTTGGGAGTTTTTGAGGAAATGGAATGGAAAGAGGAGTAAAAAAGGAATCGTTTTTGTGTTGCGTGAGTTTTGTAAGCGGTTTTATTCGTAATTAAAATTCCGGATTGATTTGGGATTAGCTGTTACTAATGTCGGAAACAAACGTAAGTAAGTGTTCTCTTTTAAATCTTTTTTATTATTGTTTGATTTGATATCAACCCATTACGGTTTGGATTTTTAATATTATTCCTTATTGATGACGTGGGCTCCAGCACATTACACAGTGAGACTTTTCAAGACCACATAAACAATATGCAGGAGGACAGTTTCGATTTTTCGTTGTCCCTGTACGATTTGGATCACAATGTGTGTTCCGATAGGAAATGCAATCATTTCACTTGCTAATGATCATTTTGGAAAAGATGATATTAACAAAGTTCTTCATCAGAGAAATATATAAGAAAAGATGCGTTTCATTAATACTTTTTTAAAGGCTAAAATATCAAATTGGTACATAAATGGATATCACTTTAGGGCCTGTTCGTTTGCCTAAAAAAAAGAGGGAAATCAAAGAAATGGAAAACTATTAAAATGAAGAATTGTTTTTGGAGTGTTTGGTTGGCTAAAAAAGAAGGAAATCAAAGAAATAAAATTGAAATGATGTTAGTTGTCACCTTATTATTGGATGATGTTTGTGATTTTTTAAGAAAACTAGTTTTGGAGTGTTCGGTTGGCGAAAAAAAAAAGGAAATGAATTATAAGAAACCTATTTCATGTAGTTTCTTGTTTTCTTTTGTTCGGTTCATTCTTAAAAATAAGAAATGAAATGAGATGAGATGAGTTGTCATTGTATTATTGGGTGATGTGAAGAAAGATTAAGAAAAGTGTTTTCATAACTTTTTGGGATGAAAATGAAGAAATGAAATGTTAATGAGATGAGGTGAATTGTTATAATATTTTATTGGATGATGTGAGTGATTTAAAATGATGAGAAGAGATGAGTTGAGTGATGTTTGGATGAAAATAATATTTTATTAGATGTGATGGATGAGTTGTTAGATGAAAATAATATTTTATTAGATGTGATGGATGAGTGGTTAGATAAAAATCATATTTTATTAGATGATGTTGATGAGTTGTTGGATGGAAATAATATTTTATTGGATGTTGTGGGTGAGTTTTAGGGATGGAAATGGAGGAAATGGTGAGTTTTGAGATTTTCACCATTTCCATTTCCATTTCTTGCTTTTTAGAAAACAAACGAACAGGCCCTTAACGGATGCTGACGAAGAAATTGACATGTACACCGCAAGTTGTGATAATAGGCACTTCGATGGCCAGTGGTAAATTTTGAGAGTGAAAATTAAGGGGGGGTTTTTTTTTTTTGCATGTGCACCGCTCAAAAATCTCTTGTATTTTCAGATCTATCCCCATGTTTTGAAATTTGCAAAAAAAAAAATATTCTTCTCTCTCTCTCATCCTTGTTACGGTCCATTTAGTCTCATATCGATTATATGGATAACTTGATATGGGTGCATAAGGGATTTGAATTCTCTTCCTCTACGAACGGTCTTTTAGAGGTTAGTTCTTATTGGTTCATTACAAGTGGTTTTCAAAAGCTGACCCTACCTCCCGATTGCAATCGAGCAGCTCGGGGCAATGACGCTGGTATTGTAGTTATCCTAGGACTAGTTTAGTGCAAAGCCAAAGGGGACGGCACAGTGAATGCAATATTCAACTGGGACTAAGTTAGTGAAGACTCAGCCTGTGTGGGCTCCAATATCATAAGTATGGTGGCATGTTAAGGTCCATGTAATCCTGCATCAGTTATATGATTAACTTGATGTTGGTTCATAAGAGATTTATGCCTTTTCTCTTTACAGACTAGCTTTTAGAGATAAATTCTCCTAGATACTTTACAACCATCTTCTCCATCCTAATGTCCTTCCGATCTCCAACCTCCTTCTTTCTTTGAAGGGTGAAGAGGAAGTGGATGAGGGAAGGAGGGAGGAAGTGGGAGAGCCCCCCTCCCCCACCCCCAATTACAAGTATCAGAATTTGAAGGAGGATTTGAAAACATGGAGATTTGAGGAGTATATATGAAAAAAAAATTCTTAAATTTTCCATTCAAAAGTTATCGCCTTGTGACTAGAATAGCCTATTTGTCACAACTTGCTAACTTTTTTGTCAATTCATTGCCAGCGTAATTTGTATGCTAAACCGGTAAAGTGATGCCACTTTATATGCTAATTTGATATTTTAGCCCTTTTTACAATCAATACCAAATATTACATGTTGGATTTAATCTAATAAATCTATTTGTGGGCACATATGATTAATCAATGTGTATTGCTATCCTTCAGGATAAGCCACTAAAGTGATCAATTAATTTGGGTTAATGGGTATTTAAATAAGTCATGGGGTTATATGTGCAGATACCAGGTTGTAATTGTGATTTGATGAGGGGCCAAATTGCAAATATACAACATCTATAAATGAGGGGTTATGGTCCCTAATCTAGGGTTACATTCTCTAATTCTCTTCACCCCCATCTAGAGAGAAATTTGTCTAGAGAAACCCTAAGGTTAGAAGATCCAAAACTCATCTCAAGTTTAATCTATGGATTCAGGTATAAGCTTCCGCTCTTTTTGATTCTTGTTAATCTCTTGAATTAATCATGGCTTTATGGTTTAGATCTCAAGTTTTTATTAAGATCTAACAAGTGGTATCAGAGCCACCTTTGATTAATTCTTAGGGATTTAAGTTTTAAAATTGGGTTTTTGATCTTAAATCTCTGGTTTTTTTGGATTAAGATCTGTTCTCGGATGAACAGTAACGTTCGGATGAACAGTTGCGATTTTATTTTTCGAATGAACATTTTGGAATTTTTTTGGATTTTTCTTCGATTTTTTCTTGGATCTGGATCACGAAAATTTTTCCGATTATGGATCTGGTTTTTGAAAATAAAAATCGAGAAATTTTTTGGGTTTGGTCTTCCGTCCCGTGCTCCTCGCCGACGAACTTTCGCTGGCGGCCTCGCTCTCGACTCCAACGGTGACGGCGGCATCAGGAAACCCTAGGGTTTCGACCTCTTGGGTGCCGGAGCAATGGCGGCGGCGGTTTTAGTTTGAAACCCTAAGGGTTCGTGCGTGAAAACGTGGCGAAAATTAAGGAGGTGGTTACCTATTTTGGTGAGGCTTGAAAGCTTCAAACGAACTTCGCGTTCGTTCTCAGGTGAGCCACGCGCTCAATTTAAACGAACTTCACGTTCGTTCTCAGGTTGAGCCTCGCGCTCAATTTCAAACGAACTTCGCGTTCGTTCTCAGGTGAGCTTCGCGCTCAATTCAGACAAACTTCGCGTTCGTTCTCAGGTTGAGCCTCACGCTCAATTTCAAACGAACTTCGCGTTCGTTCTCAGGTGAGCTTCGCGCTCAATTCAGACGAACTTCGCGTTCATTCTCAGGTTGAGCCTCGCGCTCAATTTCAAATGAACTTCGCGTTCGTTCTCAAGTGAGCTTCGCGCTCAATTCAGACGAACTTAGCATTCGTTCTCAGGTGAGCCTCGCGCTCAATTCAAGTTGAGCCTCACGCTCAGTTCTTAAGTGAGCCTCACGCTCAATTCAAGTCGAACCTCGCGTTTATTTTTCAAACGAATCTCGCGTTCGTTCTCAAGTTGAACCATGTGTTCATTTTCAGTCGAACCTCGCGTTCAATTTTCAAACGAACCTCGCATTCGTTCTCAAGTTGAACATCACGTTCATTTTCAGACGAACCTCGCGTTCGTGCTTAAGTGAGTCTTGTACTCAATACAGTCGAACCTCGCGTTCGAAGTCAAGCGAACTTCATATTCATTATGGTTAAACCTCGGCTTTTCATGGGTCCACTTTGGTATACTTAATTTATTCAATTAAGTTGTGGGCCCTACTTAAGCTATGGAATTTAATTTAATTTAAATTTAATTTGGCAGTTAATCAATTATTTAATTTAAATATTATGATACTAAGGTATTAAGGTTGTCTCTCACTCCAATTGTTTAATTGAAACAAGAAGTTGCCAAAGTAACCTCTATTGTGTAGATTGTTCATGAGGAATGTGAGATGTTTGTGTGTATGCTTTCGTGTAAATATTTAATCGGCCCAAAGAAAGGTTAATATTTATTTAGACTATATACACATCTACGATGATAAGTGTGTGATAATTATAAGGTTTACATGTGAATAATGAATCGATCCAAAGATAGTTTCATTATTTGACATGAGTTATTGTCAATGTTTGATCATTGCAACAAGGTATCACTTATAAGTTAATATTACTGTCCAAAGACTTGATATTAATGTTGTGCTAGATATCTTGGATGGGATTCGTCATTATTTGAATTTTATAGATTACTAATTATGGTTATTGATGTGAGCATTTTTATTTTATTTCAGCTAATGTATCTGCTGTAATAATTTCTGCTAACATCAACTCAATTCCCATGCTAAATGGAACAAACTTCAAGGTTTGGAAAGAGAACATATTAATTATTCTTGGCTGCATGGATCTAGACCTTGCATTAAGAATTAAACAACCCCAACCTCTCAATGCGGATAGCACTCCTGATGCAAAGAAGGAGTATGAGAAGTGGGAGCGTTCAAATCGCATGAGTCTTATGATCATTAAGCGCGGCGTTCTTGAAGACTTCAGTGGTATAAAATCCGAAGGGATTACTAAGGCTAAAGATTTCCTTACCGAAATTGAGAAACGTTTTGCGAAAAACGATAAGGTAGAAACAAGCACGCTCTTAGCTCGCTTGATTTTAATGAAGTATAAGGGCAAAGGAAATATCAGGGAGTACATTATGGAAATGTCTCATATTGCTTCAAAGCTTAAGGCACTTAAACTCGATCTTTGTGACGAGTTATTAGTGCATCTGGTTTTGTTGTCTCTTCCTGCACAGTTTAACCAATTTAAGGTCAGTTATAACTGTCAAAAGGAGAAATGGACTCTAAATGAGCTCATTTCATACTGTGTGCAAGAAGAAGACAGGTTGAAGCAAGATAAGACAGAAAGTGCTCATTTGGCCTATGCCTCTAAGGATAAGGGCAAGAAAAGGAAGAATGATAAGGAAGCTGCTAAGGGTCCAGTTGAGAAGAAACAACATAAGGATAATCAGGGTTGTTTCTTCTGTAAGAAGCCTGGACATGTAAAGAAGGACTGTATAAAATATCACGCCTGGCGTGATAATAAGGGTACGTTCCTTGCTTTGGTCTGTTCTGAGGTTAATTTAGCTTCAGTACCTAGAAACACTTGGTGGTTAGACTCTGGTGCTACTACTCACATAAGTGTTTCTATGCAGGGTTGCCTGAGCTACCGAAAGCTAAGTGATGTTGAAAGACACATCTTTGTGGGTGACGGACAATCGGTACATGTGGAAGCAATTGGGCACTTTAGGTTGTTGTTAGGAACTGGTTCTTATTTGGATTTGAAAGATATTTTTGTAGTACCGTCTTTTAGACGGAATTTAATTTCTGTTTCTGTATTGGACAAATCAGGTTATTCTTGTTCATTTGGAAACAGTCAATTCAGTTTATCTTTTAATTCAAATATTGTGGGAACCGGTTACTTGAGTACTTATGACAACCTATATTTGCTTGATACAATTACTTCTTATAATGAATCCTTGCATGTGGAATCACGTGGTACTAAGCGTAAATTAAATAAGGAAAATTCGGCGACATTATGGCATAAGCGTTTGGGTCATATCTCAAAAGATAGAGTTGAGCGTCTTGTGTCTGATGGCATTTTGGATTCCCTTGATTTTTCGAACTTCGACGTATGTGTTGAATGTATCAAGGAAAAACAGACCAAAGTTAAGAGATTAGGTGCCAACAATCTTCGGATGTCTTAGAATTGATACATACGGATATTTGTGGGCCATTCCCTACGGAATTCTAGAATGGTCAACAATATTTTATATCATTCATAGACGATTACTCAAGTTATGGATACCTATATCTTATTCATGAAAAATCTGAGTCTCTGGACATGTTCAAAACCTATAAAGCTGAAGTTGAGAATCAACTCAACATAAGAATTAAAACAGTTAGATCTGATCGTGGTGGTGAGTACTACGGTAGATATGATGGTTCAGGTGAACAACGTCCAGGACCATTTGCTAGATAGCTAGAGGAATGTGGTATCGTCCCACAGTACACCATGCCGGGTTCACCTAGCATGAATGGTGTAGCTGAAAGATGAAATAGGACTCTTAAGGATATGGTAAGAAGTATGATTGCTCATTCTTTTTTACCAGAGTCTCTATGGGGAGAAGCACTAAAGACAGCAGCTTACATTCTGAATAGAGTACCAAGTAAAGCAGTTGCTAAAACACCTTATGAGCTTTAGACTGGTCGAAAGACTAGTTTAAAGCATTTACATATTTGGGGATGTCCAGCTGAGGCAAGGCCTTACAGGCCAAATAAAAAGAAATTGGACTCCAAAACAGTTAGCAGCTATTTTATTGGGTACTCTGAACGCTCTAGGGGCTATAAGTTTTATGATCCCACACTAAGGAATATTTTTAAGATGGGAACAACAACATTCTTTGAGGATGTTGAGTTTGGGGGGAGAAATAAGGTTAGAGACATTAGTTTTGAGGAGGAATTGGCTTTAGATCCAATCCATACAGTTACTTTTGACAATATTCAGGTTCCTATACCTGTTGTTGCTCAAGAAGTAAATCCGGAACCTCAAGATGATAATGTTGAACAACTCCCTGTTCCAGAAGAACAAACTCAACAACCTCAAGAACCAGTGCCATTAAGGAGATCCACGAGAGAAAGGAGAAATGCTATTCCGGATGATTATATTGTATTTCTCCAAGAACATGAGGAAAGTAGTGGAATGTTAGAAGATGATCCAATCAACTTCTCTCAGGCCATGAAAAGTTCTAACTCTCAACAGTGGATTGATGCCATGAATGAAGAGTATAAGTCTATGCAAGACAATAAGGTTTGGGAACTTGTCCCATTGCCAGAAGGTGCAAAACCAATTGGTTGTAAATGGATTTTTAAAACCAAGCGGGATGCAAATGGTAATGTGGAGAGGTATAAGGTACGTCTTGTGGCTAAAGGCTATACTCAAAAGGAAGGCAATGATTATACGGAGACTTTCTCTCCGGTTTCATCGAAAGACTCTTTCAGAACAATCATGGCACTTGTTGTTCATTATGATCTTGAGTTATATCAGATGGATGTTAAGACTGTATTTCTCAATGAAGACATTGATGAGATGATATGGTGCAACCAGAAAACTTTGTGTCAGGAGACCTAAAGAATATGGTCTGCAAATTAAGGAAATCCATCTATGGACTCAAGCAAGCTCATCGTCAATAATATCATAAGTTTCAACAAATAATTATCTCATTCGGTTTTGAGATGAACATTGTTGATGACTGTGTATATCACAAGTTCAGTGGGAGTAAGTATATCTTTCTGGTTCTGTATGTCGATGACATATTGCTTGCCACTAATGATATAGGCATGCTGCACGAAACCAAGAGATTTCTATCAAAGAATTTTGAGATGAAAGATCTTGGAGACGCCTCTTTTATATTAGGAATCCAGATACATCGAGATCGCTCTCGGGGTATTCTTGGATTATCACAAAAGAGCTATATCGATAAGGTACTTAAAAGGTTTGGCATGCAAGACTGCAGACCAGGAGACACCCCTGTGGCTAAAGGAGACAAATTTAGTCTCAATCAGTGCCCTAAAGATAACCTTGAAATTCAGGAAATGCAGAAGATTCCTTATGCTTCAGTTGTAGGAAGTCTAATGTATGCTCAGGTATATACGCGTCCGGATATTGCGTACATTGTTGGGATGTTAGGCAGATACTTAAGCAACCCTGGTATGGATCATTGGATAGCAGTCAAAAGGGTTATGAGGTATCTTCAGAAAACAAAAGATTACATGCTCACATACAGAAAATCAGAACAGTTGGAGGTCATTGGGTACTCTGATTCTGATTTTGCTGGATGCCAAGATAGCAGAAAGTCTACATCAGGCTACATTTATATGTTAGTCGGAGGAGCTATATCATGAAAAAGTGTCAAACAAATACTTGTAGCTTCCTCCACTATGGCAGCAGAATTTGTAGCTTGCTATGAGGCATCCAATCAGGGAATATGGCTACGAAATTTTGTCACGGGACTACGCATTTTGGAAAATATGGAAAGACCACTAAGTTTATATTGTGATAATAAATCTGCAGTAATGTATTCCAATAACAACAGGAGCTCAACTAAGTCAAAACATATTGACATTAAGTTCCTAGTTGTGAAAGAAAGGGTACAGAGTGGACAGATATCTATAAAGCACATTGGGACAAACTCCATGATAGTTGATCCTCTCACTAAGGGATTGCCACCTAGGGTCTTTCATGAGCATACTGCTCATATGGGTGTGGTATTATTTGAGGATATCATGATTTAGTGGGAGTTTATAATTATGGTGCTTTATGTTTGGTTGTATTGTCTGATCAGAATAAAGTATTCAGTTAAGACACTCTGTTACATTATGTTTGGTTTTGACCTCACTAAAGTAGGACCAGTTAAAAATAGACATGTACTGATCACATTGCATGTAATTTTCATGCTGCACATCCATGATTGATCTATGTCGTTTGATTGTATTGGTATATGTGACCATTGATGGGTCGAGTCACGATAAATGTGACAAAGGCCGCTTTGATCCTATATTGATATAGTCAATGGACGAGATTGTTCAAAAATACCTTTTCAGTGATAGCAATTTTTGAGCTCATAAGGTTATACACAATTTAAGGAATCATATGGTGCCCAAGTGGGAGATTGTTGGATTTAATCTAATAAATCTATTTGTGGGCACATATGATTAATCAATGTGTATTGCTATCCTTCAGGATAACCCACTAAAATGATCAATTAATTTGGGTTAATGGGTATTTAAATAAGTCATGGGGTTATATGTGCAGATACCAGGTTGTAATTATGATTTAATGAGGGGCCAAATTATAAATATACAACATCTATAAATGAGGGGTTATGGTCCCTAATCTAGGGTTACATTCTCTAATTCTCTTCAACCCCATCTAGAGAGAAATTTGGCTAGAGAAACCCTAATGTTAGAAGATCCAAAACCCATCTCAAGTTTAATCTATGAATTCAGGTATAAGCTTCCGCTCTTTTTGATTCTTGTTAATCTCTTTGAATTAATCATGGCTTTATGGTTTAGATCTCAAGTTTTTATTAAGATCTAACATTACATATTAATCAATAGAAACAACTATAAGTCAATAGAAACAACTATAAGCCAAAAAAACAAAAAAAAACTCAATTTAATCATCTACACAATAAGCTTCCCATGCCTCTCCATTTGATTTTCTCTAAAAAGAGAGCATTGTATCGGATTATTCTAATATAATTTTTCTTGAATTTTTATTATAATGACCTCTCTAGAAAAATATATGTCAAGAAAAAAAAGGAACATAATGTGTGTTACATTATCAGCTATAAATTGATAGTACTATACAATGATGATGCAATTATCAAATAACAATGCAGATTATTAAATTTCTAGTGCAAACATGATATTGTATACTGCTTTTAAAGACATACCTCATTCTCTCTCTCTCTCTCTCTCTCTCTCTCTCTCTCTCTAAGGAGAATCCAATATCTATTATTCATGCTACAGTAAATACTATAGTAAATTATTTTAGCAAGAACGGTAAAGGAGTGTTTGGCAACAAGTTAAAATTGGGCCAGGATTAGACCTGACCCAATTTTAACTTGCTCTCTCTCTCTCTCTCTCTCTCTCTCTCTCTCTCTCTCTCTCTCTCTCTCTCTCTCTCTCTCTCTAAGGAGAATCCAATATCTATTATTCATGCTACAGTAAATACTATAGTAAATTATTTTAGCAAGAACGGTAAAGGAGTGTTTGGCAACAAGTTAAAATTGGGCCAGGATTAGACCTGACCCAATTTTAACTTGTTTCTTATTTGTCAAATTTTCAGGCCAGAGTTGACCCAATTTTTTTTAACATAAATAGTGCCACTAAACCATTTTTGTTTTGGACCAGGGAATGTCTGGTCCAAAAAAAAACTGGTTTAGTACTGGTCCTAACTTAATTTTGTTCACTTTGCCAAACACACCCTAAATATTTGGATCCCCCTCTATGTATAGAGGATTAAATTACTGTTCATGGTGTAATAATTTTCTATATTGTGAATAGTAACCTTTTAAGTATAGAGCAATAGATATGATTTCTAATTTTAAACATATAATAACCATATCAAATGTATTAAACCTTATAGGAGGCAAGTTCAAAATGCGATATTTAAAAAAAACAGAATGTCGTGCTTTGCACAGGGTACACACTAGTATATATATAGACACATATATATAAGACTTTCTCACTTTGTTTGTGTCTTGTAACTTTCTTATTTAGCCTGTCAAAGAATGATAAACATGTTTCTTTAATCCTTCACTTAGGTCTATTTGTTTTGAAAATAAAAGTGGGAAATAAGATTTTGAGAATTGACAAATTATTCACATAAACTTTAGAGTATTGGAATGTTCTCATTTTTGAGACTAGTGTAATGCAGGTGCGTTGCATGTGGGCTACTTGTTTTATATCCCATTCGTACTCATGCTCACAATTAAACTACAAAATAGTTCTTCACAAACAAATTCTAATAAGTATTTAGTAATTTTACAATATTATATGGATACATGAAAATTCACATTCATTAGCATACACTTTTTATGTTAGATAACAAAACTTGGTAAAATATCAAACACAAGATCATACAAAGTTCTGTAAACTTAAGTCTTAAGCAAATCAAATTTCATTTGATTTAATCATCATTATATCAAGATCTTAGAACATATGATTTTCACAATGAACAATCTAATTAAGAGAGCTTACCTTGATCCATGATTCGAAGTTTGACGAAAAATAGACTGCAAAAGAAGCAACATTGAAGACTTCGATTTCTCTCTCTTTGCCCTCTTAATCTTTTTCGAAAATTTCTTGATGGAAAGAAATTTTCACACATATAGTTAGAGAGAGGACCAAGCCTTTTAAATAGATAATTACACACCTTCCATCAACGTGAGTAGTTATCTTGACCAATAGGAATTTAGCATAAAACGAAATAAAACGTGTGTAGTTATAGTTACATAAACTTACTTAAATGTTTTGAAATGAGCAGTTACATAAAAATTGTGGGAACAAAAACGTGGCCACTAAAAGGTGGTTTTACAAAACGTGGGCCATTAATCTAACATTCTCCCACTTGTCCCATGTATTAAAATTTAATGTGATGGTTTAATAATACAACATAATATGCATAGTATAAGCTAATTCCATCATTATATTGATCAAACCATCAATCATCATTAAGTAGAAAACTAATAAGGATCATGGCGGTCGTATGCATTTAAATCGACATAGCCCCTTCCATGTATCACAATACTAGTTTTAAACTAAACATGACGTGTAATAAGACTTATCATAATGGTCCAACAATAATGTCCTTGTCAGAGACATATCCTGTTAATATTCACATAATCATTCATGTATATACTAACAATAATAAATAGGATGCATTAATATATCAGAAACACTGTTTAGATGAGCTCAAAGTGTCAAATATATAAAGAACAAAAACCTTACATAAAAGTCAATGATAATTTTCAATAATGCACATTCTTTCGATATGTTCAGTAAATGTCTTTGGTGGTAATCCTTTTGTTAACAGATCCGCAACCATGAGATTTGTGCTAATATGTTCAATTGACACTCTTTGTTTCTGAACTTCTTCTTTAACGACAAAGTATTTTAATTCCATATGTTTAGCACCTTTCGAATACTTGTCGTTTTTAGAAAAGAAGATTGATGTAGCATTATCACAATGAATTTTCAGCGGCTTGGTAATATTGTCAACAATTCCAAGTCCTGAAATAAAATTCCGTAGCCATAATCCTTGAACAGTGACCTCAAAGCATGCCACGAACTCAGCCTCCATAGTCAATGCAGCAATGACAGACTGCTTCGTACTTTTCCATGAGATCGCTCCTCCAGCTAAAAGGAACAAATAGCCAAATGTGGATTTTCTAGTATCCAAACACCCAGCAAAATCTGAATCTGAATATCCAATCACCTCAAGGTGATCAAATCTCCTATAAGTGAGCATATGATCATTTGTTCCTTGCAAGTATCTCAATACCTTCTTTGCAACTTTCCAATGATCCAAGCCTGGATTACTTTGATATCTACCCAGCATTCCGACAGCAAAACTAATGTCAGGTCTTGTACAAACCTAAGCATACATCAAGCTCCCAACGATGGATGCATAAGGAATTTGTTCCATTTGTTTATGTTCCAATTCATTCTTTGGACATTGCATGAGACTAAAGTTATCTCCTTTCTGAATTGGAACAATAGATGCAGAGTATTTTTCCATCTTGAATCTCTAGAACTTTATTAATATATGATTTCTGAGACAACCCTAGCTAACAATCCTTGTGATCTATTACGGAATATTTCAATTTCAATCACATAAGATGCCTCACCCATATTTTTCATTTTGAAGTTCTTAGAGAGAAATTTCTTGGTCTCGTGTAACAAGCAAAGATCATTAGCAGCAAGTAAGATATCATCAACATACAGAATCAGAAATATAAACTTGCTCCCACTGATCTTTAGATATATACATCGATCAACAATGTTTTCTTTAAATCCAAAAGATGTAATAGTATCATTAAACTTAAGATACCATTGTTGGGAAGCTTGTTTGAGTCCGTATATTGATCTCTTAAGTTTACACACCATGTGTTCCTTTCTTTCAACTGAAAAACTCTCGGGTTGGTCTATGTAAACTTCTTCATCTAAATTTCTATTTAGAAAAACGGTTTTCACATCATTTGATGTAGATCTAAGTCATAATGAGCCACCATAGCCATAACAATTCTAAATGAATCCTTTTTCAAAACAGGAGCAAATGTTTCTTTATAGTCAACATTATCCTTCTGAGTAAAACCTTTGGCAACAAGTCTAGCCTTGTATCGTTCAATATTGCCATTTGAGTCGTGTTTGGTCTTAAAGACCTATTTACACCCAACTCTTTTACAACCTTTAGGCAATTCTACAAGATCCCAAACTTCATTATGCTCCATTGATTTCAACTCATCTTTCATGGCATCAAACCATTTATCAGAATTGTGACTTTTCATGACCTATGAAAATGAAACCGGATCTTCATCAATTCCAAGGTCATGTTCTGACTCTTGTAGATAAACCACATAATCATCAGAAATAGCAGATTTTTTCTATCTTTGAGACCTTAATGCCACTTCTTCATGGGGTATATTTATTGTAGGTTCATTGGTAACAACGTCTTCATGGAGTGTTTGATCATTTATTTGTTGTTCTTAAAAGTCGTTAAATTGTTCAACAATTGTAGGAACAACAACTTGAGAAGAAGTTAAAGGTAAAGGAATGTTCATTCTAACTTCTTGGATTTCCACTTTACGTGGTTCCATACTCCCACTAATGTCACCATTTTCAATGAACTTGGCATTTCCAGTTTCAATAATTTTCGTGCTATGGTTAGGACAATAAAATCTATACCCTTTAGATTTTTCTGGATAACCAATGAAGAAACCACTGGTTGTTCTAGAGTCCAGTTTCTTTTTATGTGGATTATAAATTCGTATTTCCGTAGGACAACCCCAAACATGAAGGTGTCTCAAACTAGGTTTCCTTCTCGTCCACAGTTCGAAAGGAGTCTTTGGAACTGCCTTACTAGGAGCCCTGTTTAATAAATATATTACGGTTTTTAAAGCATACATCCACAATGATAAGGGTAAAGAAGCATAACTCAACATACTCCTAACCATGTCCATTAGTGTACGATTACGCCTTTCTGCAACACCATTTTGTTGCGGTGTACCTAGCATAGTATACTGAGCGCATATGCCACGCTTTTCAAGAAATTTAGCAAATGGACCAGGGCATTGTCCTGTTTTGTTATATTTTCCATAAAATTCACCACCCCTATCAGATCTAATAATTTTCACCTTTTTGTCTAATTATCTTTCAACCTCATTAATAAACACCTCTAGGGCATTTACTGATTGAGATTTTTCATGCAACAAATAGATATATCCATAACGTGAAAAATCATCAATAAAGATGATAAAATATTTTTCTTTATTAAAGGATGGAACATCAAAAGGTCCACATATATCGGTGTGTATAATTTCAAGGAGCTGAGTGCTTCTTGTGGCGACTTTCTTAATTATATGATTTGAATGTTTTCCTTTAATACAATCTATACAAATACCAAGATCGGTAAAATCCAAATTAGGAAGGATTTCATTCTTTATCAATCTTTGTATCCTTTCTTTGGAAATATGTCCCAAACATTTATGCCACAAATAAGCTGAACTTTCATCCACTAAATTTTATTTAGTTCCAATATTATGATGCAATGTTAACAGAGTTTCAGCAAAAAGATTATCAAGCTTTAATTTGTATAAACCATCAGAGTGAACACTAGAACCAATAAGATGACTATACTTAAACAAACTGAAACAACCATTTCCAAATTTAAAAGAGTATCCAGCGACATCAAGTTTAGATAAAGAAACTAAGTTGTGAGAAACAGTAGGAACATAAAGGGTTTGAAAAAGATCTAAATGATGTCCAGTGTCTAAAAACAAGCAGTATGTTCCAATAGCCTCAACTGGAACTTTGACTCGATTTCCCATGAAGATGAAATTTTAATTTGGATTTATGGTTTGGGTCATAAGGAATCCCTGCATCGTATTTGAAACATGAGTGGTAGAACCAGAATCAATCCACCAAGTATTATAAGGAACTTATGTTAGGTTTTATTCGAAACATACAAAAGCAAGAGGTTTACCTTTCTTTTCGAACCATGCCTTACGTTCCAAGCAATCTTTCTGATAGTGTCCATGCTTTTTGCAGAAGTGACACTTATCATTCTTTCGTTCCTTCTTGTGGATTTGGACATGCAACACATTATCTTTCAGTGCTTTTTTCTTGCCCTTTCCATTATACTTTCTTGGTTTCTTTCCAGCTCCTTGATGACCCATGAGATTAATTGAGTGTGTTCCTTGTTTCTTAAGTCTTGCTTCCTCTTTAATGAGCATACTTTACAATTCAGTCACATTCCACTTATCTTTTATGGTATTGTAGCTTATTTGGAATGGACCATACTCAGAAGGTAAGGAGTTTATAATAAACTACACAAGGAAACTTTCACTCACTTCCATTCCTATAGATCTTAATCTTGTTGCCGTGTTTGTCATTTCCGTGACATGCTCATGCAAGGTGCGAGAACCATCGAACTTCATGGTGGTCAACGTACCCATTAATGTCCCTGCAATTGACTTATCAGCAGAGTCAGATTGCGAGAGATCTTCCACAAACTTCATAAAGTCCTTTGCTTTATCAGTCTTAGGAATTGTGGACTTAATGTTGTTTGCTATCGTCATCCGCATGAACATTAAGCTAAGTCTATTTGATTTTTCCCAAGCATCATGGAAAAATCTTTCATCAGCATTGCTAGAATCAGTAATAGCAGCGGGCTTGTCCTACAGGAGTGCTAAATCAAGATCCAGAACACCTAGGTGAAACTGAACTTGTTCACTCCATTCATAAAAATTAAGCTCATTGAACTTTACAATAGACGAGGCTTGCGAATGGAGAGAAATAGGTGCTGTAAATATTTAGAATACTAGCATATTAATGCTTTGAGTCATAAACTTAATAATACATATTTAGATAACATTCAAATTAAATAATAAACGTACATCGAAGTTCTCCTTTGGGTGATCCATCAATGTACAATAGTGAACATAATTTATGCTTAGTTTTATTTCATATGATTGGCAATTATATATACTCTAATTAGACTTGCTTGCTATCTTTGGATATTCTAAACATATCTAATCAGATATATTAATTAACCACAGTCATGTTTATAGATTATAAAATTTACCAATCAACCTTTGGGCGATTCTTAAATATTTTATAATCAATAAACCTCAATTTACTCATGACAACATATATATACGTTTATGTCATTTTATTAGTAGCATCACTTAATCATGAGTAATTGAAATTATATTATTACAATTTGATAAGCGTGGAACTTCAAGGTATGACCACTTTGGTGACTAACAAACCATCCATGAAAAATTTAAATTGCAAATTGTATAATGGAATCTAGACAATAACGTTAACAATAACATTATAATAATCTCGCAAATAGCAGTCCATGAAGATTAATAATCCATGCATAATTAGTGCATTGACATAAACAGAAATATCATGTAGGCTTAATAGACAAACATGCAGCAATACATGTAGCAAAAATAAAAAACGAATTAGCAAAAACATTATTAGAAATCAGAGACCCCAAGAGCCCCCCATCAAAGACTTTTAATATATGGTGTAGCCCTAGGGGTTTTTGAACACCAGACCCCTCTAGGCCAAACCCTCAAGCCTTACCACTAGGCTATTTCCCTAAAATATTTAGTATAATCAAAATATGTATACATAATAAATGGACAGCCAGTTCTGAATTTTGCAGTAATGGTTCAGGTATTCAATTTAATACGAAATTATCAAAAAAAAACATTTATAGTATTCAATAATTAGCGAAAAAAATTAATTAGTTAATTTTAAACATTTAATTAACAGTAATGGAATTATTTGACGTGAAACAAGAATCATGATGGAAAATCATAAGTTCTTTAATCAAGGCTCTGATACCACATGTAAACTTAAGTCTTAAGCAAATCAAATTTTATTTTGATTTAATCATCATTATATCAAGATCTTAGAACATATGATTTTCACAATGAACAATCTAATTAAGAGAGCTTACCTTGATCCATGATTCAAAGTTTGACGAAAAATAGACTGCAAAAGAAGCAACGTTGAAGACTTCGATTTCTCTCTCTTTGCCCTCTTAATCTTTTCCGAAAATTTCTTGATGGAAAAAAATTTCACACATATAGGTAGAGAGAGGACCAAGCCTTTTAAATAGATAATTACACACCTTCCATCAATGTGAGTAGTTATCTTGACCAATAGGAATTTAGCATAAAACGAAATAAAACGTGTGTAGTTATAGTTACATAAACTTACTTAAATGTTTTGAAATGAGCAGTTACATAAAAATTGTGGGAACAAAAACGTGGCCACTAAAAGGTGGTTTTACAAAACGTGGGCCATTAATCTAACAAGTTCTAGTAAAAGATATCAACAAAAGAATGTAATTACTAATTATGATTGGGTTCATATTTACATAAGAATTTTGAAATATTTGATCATTATTTAAACAAAAACAATTGTTTTTACTGTGTAGTGTAGTCCTCTTAATAGAACTTAAAAAGGAGAAAAAGCTCAATGCGTATATTAAAGTATTTAACTCAAAAAAAATGAAGTAAACTCAAACAGAATAAATATTTTATAGAAGATCGCTTTCATACATGTTACGCATTTATTAGAAGAGACAACTTCAAACGTATAGTCCCAATCATCATAATTTAATGTTATGCATTTCATATTCCAAGCACCTAACATTTACAATTATCAACGAATGACTTATCCATGTACCACCAGACATCGTACGTAACTAAACACTATGGAATCTAAAGGAAAACAAAGTAAATATCTCAGTAAATATTCAAAGTGAGCCATAAATATCTGAAGCAACAAAAACGCAACTCCAATGAAAGTTCAAGTTTGTGGTCACAATATTATTTAAAGTAAAAAATAAAAAAATAGCATTAATCATTGAAAACTAAAGATATATATATAGATATAATATATATATATATATATATATATATATATGGAGAAATCATGGCGTATGCCTTGTACCAAGCATAAATTTTGTGCTTGGTAGGATGATTCACATCCCTCATCCACTCATTACTCATGCTAAATGTGGTCCTACATTTAATATGATGGAGCGGCAATAGTTTTTTTTTTATGACACCTCACTAACAAGCACAACTTTTTATGGCTTGTACCAAGCCATACCATATTTCTCTCTCCTCTCTCTCCTATTATATATATAGATATGGGTATGCCTTCGTACAAACACAAATTTGTGCTGTAGTGCATGTGTCATATCTTCACCACTCCCATTACCCATGTGAATATGGTCCTCAATTGAATGAGTTAGAGGAGGATGTTACACCTCACTACCAAGCACAACGTTTTTGCTTGGTACCAGCAATTACTCATATTCTCTCTCTCTCTTCGTCTCTCTCTCTCTCTGCTCCTCTCTCTCTCTATATATATATATATATAATATATATATATTATAATTATATATTATAATACTATATATAATATATATATATATATATATATATATATATATAATATATATATATATATATATATATAATTATATCAAGAGGAGAGAGAGAGAGAGAGAGAGGAAACTGCGGAAGTGGGAAACACTGCAGCGCCCTGTTGGCCTTCTTGTTTTGATGATGATTTAACAAATAATTTATATCTAATATTATTTATCTAGTGTTTGTATTTTGTTATTTATTATAGACAAACAATAAGTTGGAGGTTGGATGGATTGCGCCATAACGATCATATCAAATGGAGGTTGTTGGATATAGTGGTTGAAGCGGTGCAATTCAAGTTCAAGATCCAAGTTCAAGCTTCATCTGCAAGATTACCAAGAAGAGCTTATTGAAGATCAAGATCATAGCTTGGGTAATTTAATTTAGGTGTTATATTATGTGTGTTAAGTACGTTAAGCTCAATATCATATACACACACATTTTATTGGTTTCTATGTATATATATATATAAATTCCAAAAAATGTGTATACATGCTTGTTTTCTATGTGGATAAGTTGTTTTGGTTTAATTTCATAGATATGAAACAAATATATTTTCATATACATACTCATATGTTTCATTTTCTATTATATTTGTGAAAATATTATTTTCTTGGTTTATAGACTTAACAATAATCATATACATGTTTTATTAAGTCTACAAAATCATTTTGTAATGTTTCAAAACATGGTTAAGCTAAAATGTCAAAACTCATGTGTTCACATTTTCATGTTTTGGACTATTTTGCAAAATAATGATATTTTTCATTTGGGAAGTTCTTTTTGAAAACCAGTTTTTGTAGCATGTGTATTATCATGTCTATAACCATTACCCAAAGTTTTACATTTTTTAAAATTTATTTGATATTTTTAAACAATGTTTTAAAATTAGAAAATCAACTTTCAAACCTGTTTTCTCATATGTCAGTTTACGGTCGACCGCCACGGTCGACCGCGCCTTTAATTTTCCCTGTGGAGCCAGCAGAGACTTTCACGGTCGACCGTGACAGTCAACCGTCAAGCTGTAAATTCCCACGGTCAACCGTCACGGTCGATCGTCGAACTCTCTGGAAGTTTTCTCAGGTTCAAAAGTGCCTCGCGGTCGACCGTGAGAATTTCACGGTCGACCGTCGATAGCCCAATAGCTATATTAGGTACAGAATCGTATTCCTGATTTTTTGGGATTTTTATTGTTTTGTTTGGAGTTTTGGCTGTTGGTTTCTCTTCCTATAAAAACCCCTCAACCCCTCTTCTACCAACAAGAATTGGAGAAAGTTTTAAACAAGTTTAAGAGGGTTTTACAGTTTGTTTTAAATTTGGTTTTTGTTTACAAAGGAGGAAGCTTACATTGCAAATTGAGGGATTCATTCTCAATCTTATTCATCATCTCCTTTGAGTTTATAGAGAAGTTTTCTAACTCTTTTTTCTAGCAATTTTATTATTGATTTTCATATTCTTATTATTGCTAGTTTTCTATTTGAGTTAAATTTTATTTCACTCATTGTCTACACATACCCACTTAAGCTTATTGTATTTTTATACATAGTATTTTTGGATTGGTGAGAGTTGTAACAATTGAGTATTTGAGTGTGAACTTTCATTGTGTTCTCATCCATAGTAGAGAACAAACATTTATTTTATTGAGCCTAATTGTGAGAATCACTTTGTAATACACTTGTACACCGAGAGAAGTGTGTGACGAGAGTCGGGGATAGTCCTAAGAGGAGTGGCGTCGGTTGACGAACCTAGAAAGAGGTTGTATCTGAGCACTTGAGGGAGACACGTCTAGTTCAACACTTGAGAGGGTGTAGAGTGTGATTACAAGAGTGTGTTAGTTATAGAGTTTTCGGTAAACTAGAAAACCAAATTGTGTGGTGTAAAAGTTATTCGGGTAAACGTAGAAAACCTAGTTGTGATAGTGGAGATCTCCTCGAGGTGAGGAGCGGAGACGTAGGTCAAGTGGTTAGACCGAACTCCGTGATCATATCGTTTTGTTTGTGATTGCATTGGCGTTCTTATTCTTGTATTCATATCTTTATCGCCTTTGTGTATTGCTCTTCATATTGCCCTATCTCTTTTATAGATTGTTTATTTTACCCTTGTGTTAGTTTATATATCCTTGCTCATATTTTTGTAATATCTCTTTGCTAGGATATATTCATTTGTTCATATTGCTTATTCTTGCTTGTAACATATTGTATATCTATCTTGCAAGAATAATTTATTAATTAGTTTTAATTGGCATAAAATCGGATTAGATTAGCATAAGACCCTAATCACCCCCCTCTAGGGTCCAACATACCCCACCCCCCGTGAGCTGCAAGGGGCTATTTGAAAAAGTTTAGTGCTTCTTAAAAACGCTAGAGGAAACTGGGAAAATGCTGGCCAACGCTCCCCCAGTGAGCTGCAAGGGGGTATTTGAAAAAGTTCAGTGCTCCTTAAAAAATGCTCTCTCTCTCTCTCTCTCTCTCTCTCTCTCTCTCTCTCTCTCTCTCTTAACCCNCCTTCGCATCCTCATGACCCCTCCGCCATTACGCTCCTCCTCGCCATTAAGCTCCTCCTCCTCCTCCGCCATTAAGCACTCTCACCGTCGATCTGCTGATCTCGCCGTCGAGCCCCTTCCTCCTCCGCGAGCCAACTCCAGCACCATCACTCTCCGTTTGACTCTCATGTACCTCAGCTCCTCAACTCCTTCCATTTCTGATCTCTACAATTTCTTCCCTTTTGTATCTGTAAAAATCTCATTTTCATTCTTGCTTGAATCACGATTAATTTAGGGATTAGGGAAGAAAACAAGGGAATGAGAAGATGATCATCATCTTTTTCCTTAATTTTTTTTCATTTCTAGAGCTTTTTATGCGCAATTTATGATCTTATCATGCTTTGGTTTAGATCCGAGCTCTTTTTGCCCCAAAAGTTAGGGATCTAATTATAAATGGAATTAAACCTAATAGTTTTATTTCATTTAACTAAGAGAACCTGTGATGAGCCTGAATTTTCCATTTTTTTGAATGATAATCATTGTAAATGTGTTATCTTGGTGGTATTTTAGGCGTGCACCTTTACTAATATGTTTATATGCGATGATAATTTGTGTATGATCACTTTAGGAATGTAAGGGGTAGTAAACTTTTATACTTGGGTGCAAGGATTGATGGTGGTGTTTTTGGTCGCTATTTGTGCTCATCGTCGAGCTCCCGTGGTTGTTTTTTGTTACTAGGCTGATTCGAGCTACTTGTGCTCGTCGTCGAGCTCCCGTGGCTGTTTTTTGTTACTATGCTGATTCGAGCTTGTTTAGCTCTATGTTGTTGGGTTTTTGGTCGCTATTTGTGCTTGTCGTCGAGCTCCTGTGACTATTTTTTGTTACTAAGCTGATTCGAGCTTGTTTAGCTCTATGTTGTTGGGTTTTGGTTGCTATTTATGCTCGTCATCGAGCTCCCACGGTTGTTTTTTGTTACTATGCTGATTCGAGCTTGTTTAGCTCTATGTTGTTGGGTTTTTTGGTCGCTATTTGTGCTCGCGTCGAGCTCCCGTGGCTGTTTTTTATTTTTTTCAAGGTCCTGCTAGAGATGTTTCATTTACTTGCGTAATACAGTTAGAGTTTTAGTTAAAGTTCTATTTGTATAGGGAGGAAAGTGTCCTAAATGATACTTCTCAACTTTTATAAGTCATGCATATGAATGAGCATCTATCTTTACATGCAAACTGAGAAAATTTGAGAGCGATACAATGGATTTTGCATGCATGAATGTCTTATAATCTATTGATAATTTCTTCTTAAAGCACAAATTTTTAGGTTATCCATGGTAAGAAAGAGTTTTTATGTTATGAAGAGAGATCGATAATGTGACATTTTTTATAATTAGAAGGAATGTAAATCTCAAGTTGATAAATTCCTAAATGCCTCCTACATAGGGTATGTAACGTACGAAGAGGTTTTGATTGAATGGGAGAAGCATACCATCGCTCGTGATTCAGCATCCAACTCAAGGTCTATCCAAACACCTGTTTATGTTCAAGAACAAATATTTTCAGAGGGGCATAAACTGGACGAGGATAAGGAAAAACTTGGAAAAACTGTTATTTCCTCCATCTATGCATTTGTATTAGGTTCAGTGTTTATAATATTAGTGTTTCTAGTATGTATCATTGCAGTATTTATTGGTTTCTCCATTGTAAAAAGTATGTGATGTGATTTGTAAGTGGTTATGTGTTGGATATTTTTGTTGCTGGTGGTGTAATAACCAGACTACTTTTTTTTAGTAATCGCTTGATATATGAAACAATGTATAGACCTGTGTAGTTATTTCAAGGTTTAGAGTATTATCAAGTGCAAGAATGAGTTAACTCAGTAGTTATTCTCCAAAAGTGTTGCTCATAAGAAATTCAGAATTTACATGTCTCCATGTGTATTATAGGCGTCAAAAATTACCTATAGGTCCCCGAATACAGCTCAAGACAAAGAGAAGGCGATGAACGTCATTATCCGAGTCGAAGAGGATTATCCGACACCGACAAGCGCATGAAACAAATCGGCAAACCGTTGATGACACGACAACGAACCACCACAACGGCAAATGCCAAGTGGCCCGCACGCGTCAATCAACTCAAAGCGTCCAAACGCGCCCAACAGTCAGTTAGCACACCCGTATTATTCAACTCGCGCGCGTCAATCAGTTCGCGTGCATCTATCAGCTCGCGCACGTCGTTCAACACGCGTGCATCATTCAGCTCGCACGCGTCAGTCAATACACGTGTGCCAATCAGCACGCAGGCGTCAATCAACGTGCGTCAATCAACTCGCGTGGAGCGTACAAGTCAACACGATAGGCGAGTAAACAAAACGGGAGAAACTACAAGTTCTGAAAAGTCGCAAATACAAAAGAGTTCAGCAAAACCAGATTTCCCGTGCTCGCGCGGGTCGGACGAATCCGACCCGCGCAAGCGCGGGTCAGATTTGCCCTGCGCGCAGTTTCGACCTCCGGACGTGTTTTCGCTGTTTTCGATCGGTTTTTCTCGGGATTTGTTGGTTCCTGAGCATCCTAACTGATTTGATATCATCCCCAAACGTAGTTAATCAGTTATCAACTAAAGATAAGGAGGAATCATTCGTTCTTATCCGAAAACTCCCGAACCGAAGCCTATAAATACAGGCCTAGGGGCTCATTTCAGAGGGGGATTAATTATCAAGACGAGGAGGTGTTGCCGGATTGAGGAGTCAAAGGAGCATGAATTTCAGTAAGGGCTAGCGAGATCCCGGCGAATCCCTGCATAAAGAATGAGCAATTCGAAGGATCTGAAGCACGTTCTCGTCCTTTCCTCGAGATTAGGCTTGGTCTTAATCTCGAGAAGAGCTACTGATTTCGCTTGGTCGATCTCAGCGCTTCAAATCAAATACTTCCTCGGTGAAGGCGAAGCTCTGTCGAATTTTCCATCAACCGGATCCAGATCAAAGGCGGTCCACGGATAAACCCCGGCACAGACAAAGATCCCACGCAAACAGAAGATTGATAAACGATCTCTGCGTTTGTTTAACGAGAACTGTATTTTTTTGTTTTCATTGTGTAAAAGATTTATAAAAAGACTATCTTTTTGTTTTCATTGTAACGACTGAAGTTGTAATGAATATCGCAATGAAGAAAACAATTTTCGACGCAAACAATAGTAAGGAGAAAAAACATAGTTTATGTGATACAAAAGAGTTTGTTAATATGTTCATTATAATTAAAAAGTTAAGATTAGACATCTTGATCATCAAAATTAATCACAAATCCATAATCGAAGAATCAAACTATCGTAAGAGTATGACTAATATGTATTTGGATATTTCGGATACGGATACAGATATTTCACTACAAAACCATATTCGTAACCATATCCTATCCGTTAGGATATGGTTACGGATATTTCCTCAGATACGGATACCGTTTAGCACCCCTATGTCCTAGCTACTCTAATTCTAGTAGTGTTACTAGTAGCAAATGCAAATAAAAGCAAGCTGCGATAAAACTAAACATTATATAGCTTTACCTTCGCGTATAATTCTTATCCTATACTAACCTTTGCTGTCCTTAATCACTCTGGAGGACCGTAATCCAAAAATCTGTAACCAAACCACACAAACGTTTTAGTTTATTACGACATTTTATGGATGAGTAATGAGTTTAAACTAAAGAACAATTTGTGTACTAAAATATGAAAAGAATTACAAGTGGTACCAAAATTGATGTAGACAGAAAAAGGTCAGAAACAAAAAAAATAAAAGAAATAAGAATACAACGATAACTAGAAAATTATTATAGCCAACAGCTTCGGTGCTCCCAAGCAGTTGGTGTAGTTTGTTTCCTTAAAAATCTCTCTCACATCCGAGGAATCATCCGTTCTTATCCGAAAACTCCCCAACCGAAGCCTATAAATACAGGCCTAGGGGCTCATTTTAGGGGGGATTAATTATCAAGAGGAGGAGGTATTGCCGGATCGAGGAGTCAAAGGAGCACGAATTTCAGTAAGGGTTGACAGATCTTGGCGAGTTCTTCGGCATAAAGAAGGAGAGTTCGAGAGATCCGACGCCTGTTTCCCCTATTTCCTTGAGATCAGGCTTGGTCTTGATCTTGAGAAGAGTTACTGATTTCGCTTGGTCGATCTCAGCACTTCAAATCAAATACTTCCTCGGCGAAGGTGAAGCTCTGCCGAATTTTTAACAACCGGATCTGATCGACGATCGTCCACGGATAAACCCTGGCACAGGCAAAGATCCCACACAAAGCAGCGGGTAATAAAAGTCCTCTACGTTTTGTTTGAACGAGAATTATATCTTTTATTTTTATTGTGTAAAGGTCTTATAAAAAGATCGATCTTTTTGAACTTATTGTAACGATCAAAGTTGTAATGAGTTATACAATGAAGAAAATGATTTTTGACGCAAACAAGCTGGCGACCACAGTGGGAGTCAACGGTCTCGCTGCCGAGGCCGTCGTGTCGCAACCGATGATTAAGATCCCGGTTGAAGAGGTGGTCGAATACGAGTTCGACCAACTGAAGTACGAAGCATACCTCTCGTCCTCCTCCTCCAGATCCTCCGCTTCTCGCAAGCGCAGGAAGATCAACGCCCCCATTGCTGCGGTAGCTGAACCTTGCAACGCCCTTCCGGCCTCCAATGAGTCCGGATCTGCAGATCTAAACTCCTCCTCAATCAAGGAGTTGAGTATAGAAGGCGCACCCACTTTATCGAAGAGAGCTCACCAAAGGCAGCGCCAACACATTGCGCACCAATTCGTTAGAGTTTTAGAGTCAATTGACAGGATCCGTTACGAGGCGGATCTAAAAATTAGGCAACGCCAAGCGCCCTAACAGCAGACAAATGTCCTCTCCTCCAAATCACCAACAAGTGAATGGGTACAAGTCAAAAAGACCCGTTCAACTCTTGAAGAGCGGATCAAAAAGCGCCGCGCACTGCTTGCGTACGCGCGAATTCTTGTGCAAGAGGCCAAAAGGTTGCAGAGGGAAGAAGTGGAAAAGAAGCCACAAAAACTGTACCAAGTTTGGAGGCCAAAGTCTAAGACGGCGGCCGAAAAGATCGAGAAAAGCGGGTCACTCAAATCTGACCCTCCAAATCGCGGGTCACTTGGATCCGACCTTCCAAATCGCGGGTCACTTGGATCCGACCCTCCACTTCGCGGGTCACTTGGATCCGACCCTCCAAATCGCGGGTCACTTGGATCCGACTCTCCACTTTGCGGGTCACTCAAATCCGACCCTCCACTTTGCGGGTCACCCAAATTCGACCCTCCAACCCGTGGGTCGCCCAAGTCTGATCCGCGTCAGGGTTAAGACAGAAGATGTTCTGTACCGGTTTCGTCGATCCCTTCGAGTTTCGCACCTCTGGTGGAGCCCTACGACAGCGTGGATTTGTCCCGATTCAAAGTGAGGATGGTCGATCGCCTGGGTCCTTTACACGAGGATCGAGGCAAAGTTCTGATCAAAGAACGCTTGGGTCAGGTGATTGAACCCTGAGCGGCTCATCGAGCTGGGGGTCGCACACGTCCTCGTAACAATTTCAAGCCTTCTCATAAAAGAAAAACTCTAGTTTCACCCTCAGAAAAGTGTGAGTCCAAACGTGTGACTCCTGCAGACGCCAATAAGGAATTGCACACTCAGATGAAAACACGTCAGACAAACGAACGCGTTATACCTGAGGAGTCATGCCAACACACGATAGGTTGCTCTGGTCATCAGATCGATGAGTTGTACTATCGAACTGGGGGTACGAACAAGTCTCGGAAGAGAAATACCCGAGAATCGGAGTCTCACTGCTCGTGCGCTAAGATTATCAGGACAGTCTTATCAGCGTGTAGCTGCCTCAAGACCGCTATGCAGAGGGTCTCGATATTCAAGAGGATCTCCAACGAAACGACCAAGTCCAAACCAAAACGTTTCTGCAAGAAACGACCGGCTATTTGAGATGACGAATTCCCAGAAGTTACCATTAATATGGTCAATAAGGAAAAGTCTCCGATTGTTTCAAGTGGTTCTAGCCCCGATTTTTCTCCAGGAAGATAATATGGTCAATAAGGAAAAGTCTCCGATTGTTTCAAGTGGTTCTAGCCCCGATTTTTCTCCAGGAAGAAGAGTTAATTCGGGAATAGCTCGACAGCCCCGATTTTTCTCCAGGAAGAAGAGTTAATTCGGGAATAGCTCGACTGATGTCTCGACTCTAGCTGAAAGCGGTTGGACCTGAACAATCCACAGTCACAGTTAATATGGCTGGAAGGGGAAAGTCGACTCGACCTTCTAGTTCTGATCCACTCATATCTCATCGTCTAACCCGGTTGCGATCGGGAACCATTAGACAAAGAGATTATCAGCGAATGCAAAGGGGATTATCCTCGGATGACGAAGCATCAGATGCTAACTCTGCAGTCGCGTTTGAGAAAACGGTATCTAGCCCAGGGGAATCCCGAGAAGGGTTTATGATTAACACCGAGGAAGTAGGCAAAATGGTTGAGGATGCCTTGGCCAAGCAAAAAGAGAACTTCAAGTTCGAAATGGAAATGGCTATGCAACGGATGAGGGAAGAACATGACCAACAAATCCGAGCTTTGTCAAATCAACTTGGTGAATCCAGCCGTCGTAATGTTGCTAACCAAGCAGATAGCGATTCATATGTGGATGAACATCTCAATACTGATAACCCTCTCGTTGACCAAAACACTGGGGGTGGCCCCACTAAAGATAACAACACTGGGGGTGGTTCCACCGAAGATGACAAAGTCGGGGGTGGTCACGTTATTCCTCTTAAGAATCGTCCAGAGTCTGATACAAGCGACGATGAGAAAATAAAAGATCTCGAGAACAAAATCAACACTCTAATGTCTGCTCGAGAGGTAAAAAGGACCGGCATTCCATGTCCCTATCTAAGAGAGTGGGATTCAATTGCATACCTGGCGAAGTTCAACCTGATTAACTTCACACCGTTTGATGGAAAGGGTTCCCCACTCAACATCTGATCTACTTCAAGTCCCACTTGGGTATGATCTCCGGCAATAAAGCCTTGATGGTTCGGTCATTCGTTGGCACCCTTCGTGGGCCTGCCTTCGATTGGTACCGTCATCTCAAGTCTGGAAGCATCAACAGCTGGGACGACCTGGAGAACCTGTTTCTCATTTACTTCTTTGATGACGATGCCGAAGTGTCAATCAGGACACTCTTTGATGAGAAGCAAGAAGACGACAAAACGGTCGACGATTTCGTCAAGCGCTTCCGGAATAAGGCGATGAACTGCCGAGATCCGATCACAGAGGACTTCATCCTCCAAACCTGTCACAACAACCTCTCTTTGGACGTGTTGGAAGTTATGGGAGTAGCACCGTCCAATAACTGGAAAGAGTTGAAGGTATGCGGAGAGCAGGCCGAATGCTTCCTCAGAAGGAAGAAAGCCAAAAGAAACCAACTGACGGCTAACTCTCCGAAATCAAATTTCGCCTCCCGTGGTAAAGGAAAAACACCTGTAGCAGCTGTTGATGCTAATCAGACGTCGCAACAGCAACCCCGAAGACAGCAGAAGACTTTGGGTTCAAGACTCCAAAAAGAGTACTCCTTCAAGGACGAAGACGTTCCAACCATCTTCGAATCCCTCCTTGAAAATAACAAGATCAAGCTACCACCTATCACAAATCAGGAGGAAGCTGACAACACGGCGGATTCAAAGTACTGTGCGTACTACAGGAGGGTCATTCATCCTACCAAAGATTACTTTGCTCTCAAGAATAGCATCCAAACCTTGGTTGAAGCCGGCGTCATAACGCTGGGATAAGCCAAATGAGAATGGCGACACTCCGAAGAGTATACGAGTATAAACTGCTTCTCAATTACTCTAATAGGCACACGAGTCTAAGTTGTTTCCTACTTTTGACAGGAAGTTCCTGGAGAATGTTACACTAATATTCTTAAGGATAACTCGGTCATGCAGCTGAGTACAATGATAAACCCAGTTTCGCAAGAAAAGCTGGGGTTGTTTGATTCATGTAATGGGAAGTTCCCAGAAGAATCTTACATGTAATTTTCTTAGGGATAACCCAATCTTTACAAACTAGGTGATAAACACTAAACTCCCACTGTGACTTGTACGAGTCAACACTCCCGTTGTGATTTGTGCTCCCATTTTTACTATCTACCCGGTCAAACCTTCTTATAGTTAGGACCACAACCAAAGTCCCCTCTTGATTCCTTCCATGAACGAGAGGTCCACTTTTAAATTGAGCGATCAAACTTTTCTATAGTTAGGATCGTCTCAAACCTCCCACTCGGTCAAACCTTCCTACAGTTAGGGCCAAAACCAAAATCCCCTCTCGATTCCTCCAATGAACGAGAGGCCCACAAATCGAGCGATCAAACCTTCCTACCGTTAGGGTCACCTTAAACTCCCGCTTGGTCAAACATTCCTACAGTCAAGGCCAAAATCCCAATTCACTCTCGATAAACGAGAAACCCACATTTAGTTTGGTAATCAAACCTTCCGATAATTAGGATTATCCGAATCTTTTCGATTCTCAGAGTGAAGATCCCACTCTTAGTTTCACCTTCCCGGATCCTGGAAGTGGAGATCCCACTTTGAGTTTTCTTTGACAACTGGAGATAGAATATAAAATTCTTACTCTTCGGTTTCGGGAGATAGAATATAAAATTCTTCCTTTCCCATTTTGGGTACGCCTTTGCCCCAAGAGAAGACATAATATTTCAACATTATAACTTCAAAATCCGCGCCTTACACGTGTGGAGAATTTTATCCCGAATCCTAAGTAGGGATAAGTCAACGCCTAACACGCGTTGCCGGTTTAGTCTTTCACCGATTGAAGAAAACACCAGAATCTAAGTCTAGGGAATTTGATCCCGAAGCCTAAGTAGGGATAAGTCAGCGCCTAACACGCGTTGCCGGTTAGTCTTTTATCGTGAAAAGGATAAAAGCCCATATATTCAACATTGTGGCTGGTGGTTATTCATAACGCCAAAATCCGCGCCTTACACGCACGGGGAATTTTATTCCGAATCCTAAGCAGAGATAAGTCAACGCCTAACACGCATTTCCGGTTTAGTCTTTCACCGATTAGAAAAAACACCAGAATCCAAGTCTGGGGAATTTAATTCCGAAGCCTAAGTAGGGATAAGTCAGCGCCTAACACGCGTTGCCGGTTAGTCTTTTGCCGTGAAATGACAAAAACCCACATATTTAACATTATGGCAGGTTATTATTCATAACGCCAAAATCCGCGCCTTACACGCGCGAGGAATTTTATCCCGAATCCTAAGCTGGGATAAGTCAACGCCTAATACGCGTTGCCGATTTAGTCTTTCACCGATTGAAGAAGACACCAGAATTCAAGTCTGGGGACTTTTATCCCGAATCCTAAGTAGGGATGAGTCAGCGCCTAATACGCGTTGCCGGGTGCCATATTCCCATAAAAAATGGTGAAGTCTATGTATTCAAAGGCATAACATCAAGTCTAAGTGAGTTAATTCTCTTAGCATAACGTTACATGCGGAACGGACTTAAACAATCCGCATGCTAGCCCGACTCAAACGGTAGTCGGTAAAGGCTTACCAAACCCATTGATGGATGAGAATTTACCAAAAATTCTATAAATACGAGTCATTGATTCACCAGCTCCGTTAGTTGGTCTCGTGACTTTAACAACATCAGGATAAGATCCATACATACAGATGAAACAACTTTAATAGTTGGTCCTGCAGCCAAAATTTTGGGACCGTCACGCTCCAACGCCTTAAGAGCTTAAACTGTATAGACTCCAGCAAACGTACGAGTATAAACTATGTTAACACCGATCGATACAAGACCCTAAGGTTAACGCCGGTCAACGTGTAGCCCAAGGTCAACGTTGATTAACGCGTTGCGATACAGCTAATTAGTTTAAAGTCGACTTGTTTGTTGGAAATTTGCAGTAAAAGAAATAATGAAAGAAAAATTTGACTTATATTCCTCTCAAAATCAATTACAATTTGGATTCCGATTACAAAAGAGAGGAGAATGAATTCGATTCTCCCCTTTGTTTAATTCTGGGTTCTTCACGGTGGCGATGAGATGCCTCCCTCGAATGCTCGCGTCGAGTTTGCTTCTCGTTGACGATCCGAACGTCTTGATTCACTGGAACGATGTCATCTCCTCACGATTTGACGCTGTGGAGAACTTGCGTGGCAAGTTTTGAAATAACTCTTGACGAGTTGATAACTCTGAACGAGTTTTAGAAGAACTTGCAGAGCAAGTTTTGAACTCTGATCGAGTTGATAACTCTGAACGAGTTTTAGAAGAACTTGCAGAGCAAGTTTTGAACTCTGATCGAGTTGATAACTCTGAACGAGTTTGAACTCTTGAAAAAGAGTTGATTTGAACCGAAAGTTCGGTTAATAAGCCAAGGAAGAAGCTCCTGTTGCTGGTCTCCAAAACTCCTTGTTGCTGCAGAACGCGGCAAGATGCTCGATCAAGGATCCCTAAAAAGTCAGCTCCCCCCCTCCAAAAAAAAAAGGATCCGAACTCAGTTGAGTTTTGAGGTATTTATAGGGGGTTAAGGGTATAACCGCCCCCTTAAATATCTCCTTAATGAGGGTTTAATGGGGTCTAACTGCTCCCCATAAATCTCTCCATGATAGGGTAGTGATCCCCTAAAATCGTGGGGAGAAAACGGTTCTGGAACCGTTCAAATCGTGCTTGAACGAGTTAAACGCTGAAAACAGCGTTCTGGGCTCGAACTGTGCGTTTCTGGACCTGAAACGCACAGTTGAGGTTGAAAAACGCACAGCTGGGGCTGAAAACGCACAGCTGGAGCTGAAAAACGCACAGCTGGGCTGAAAACGCACAGTTGAGGCTGAAAACGCACAGCTGGGCCCGTAAACGCACAGTTAAGGCTGAAAACGCACAGCTGGAGCTGAAAACGCACAGCTGGAGCTGAAAACGCACAGCTGGAGCTGAAAACGCACAGCTGGAGCTGAAAACGCACAGCTGGAGCTGAAAACGCACAGTTGAGGCTGAAAACGCACAGCTGGGCCCGTAAACGCACAGTTAAGGCTGAAAACGCACAGCTGGTGCGTTTTGATGTTGAAAACGCAGAGTTGAGCATGTGCGCTTTGACTCTGTAATGCAGAGGCGAACCTTAGGCGGGCTTGGCGGGCTTCAGGCTAAGTCCAATGTTCTGATGAAGTCCAGTCTTGCAGACGGACCTCAGAACATAATTTGCTGCGAAGAACAGGTCATAACTTTCAAACCGTAAGTCGGAATTAGACGAATTATATATGAAAATCGGCTATCTCGACGAGACGGGGCCATCCGAACC
>NC_033800.1:72662706-72685150 GCF_001876935.1 Asparagus officinalis | reverse complement strand
GTTAGGTGGCTTGATTACCACTTTAGCTTACGGGATGGGTTTAGGAGAATTTGTAGATGGACTTCATCCATTAAGCCCTAGTGCGTCCATTAACCTCGATGCTTGTCTACATATGAAATTGATTAGTAATAAGGGCAATAGGTTATGGTTATGTTTTCAGGATAATTATCTTTTCCCACTCCTTGATCCTGATCGCACGACCATCCATGTTCACGCTAACTGGTCCTACCTAACATCTGATTTTATGAATTATGATGGTCACGAGGTTGTACCAGCTGAGGATGCTGACACGGTACCCCCGATCCCTATTCAGGCTGAGCCTACCAGGGGAACTAACTCTTTCCATCACCCTGATTGGTCAGCGGAATTATCAGCTATCCATATTTCTCTTGCCTCTCTTACTAACCGTGTAGGTGCCATCGAGCAAGAGCAACAACGTCAAGGACAACTACTGGACTCTATACACTACATGATGCAGTCTTTTCACGAGCGGCAGCTCCGACAGGATGCCTCCGCGCCGCCTCCTTCTGATTAGTGAGTTGGTATGTCCTCTGCACCCTTGCACTAATTTCTATCTTTTTACATTGAGGACAATGTCGATCTTAAGCTTGGGGGTGTGGGTTGTTCATGCATTGGTTGCCTGTCTATAATTGCCTATTTTTCTTTTATTTTAGTTTTTCTTTTGCTTTGTTTCTTAATTCAAAAAAAACAAAATAGGGAAATGATTTCCTGATGATGACATGAATGCTTAACCTTTATCGATCATTGAACTAGATAGATGCTCATTAATTGGGACTTAACAACTTCTTATACCATCTTTCAGCTGATTCTCAAAGGTTTTTGATTACAAGTTAACAATATGGGAGAACCAGACTTGAATGTTCTCTTGTCTTATAGGTTTTAGCGTTTATGTGGCTAGCATCATAACCATTACTCTATTGAGACAAGAGGGGAATTAAATTTGGTAGACAAATAAAACCCGTGAGATTTTGAGCCTGAAATTGGATGCATTGCATATCCAATCATTATTTTCTTTGCTTGTGTGATATTCTCCAATGGTGTAGGATACTAGAACTTGCATTGAATCTCTTCAAGGCCACATATAACTTTTGTATGCATAAAAGGTGATTGAGGCACATTTTTGTTTATAGTCCACATTTGCCAAATAGCCTACCATGCACAATTGTTTCCTTTGATTAGCCCTCTTGAGCTTATGAGCCTAATTTTTTGTTGATTAAACCCACATATGTAACCTTCAAAATCCGATTTTATTCCTTACCCATTGCCTAAGCTAGTGGAGCACATTTTATGATACAATGGGTTATGTGAGTAATGTGGTGTAAGCTTGGGGGTGTGAAAGTAGGCGTTTGCTTCCTTTTCATAATTCTATCCAAAAAAGAGAAAAAAAACTAATTCGAAAAAAAAAAGATGAATAAAATGTCATCTTTATGGTGTATGTAATTGCGGGTGTCGATGTTTGTTGGAAATTTGTAGTAAAAAGACAATGAAAGAAAATTTGACTTGTATTCCTCTCAAAATCAATTACAATTTGGATTCCGATTACAAAAGAGAGGAGAATGAATTTGATTCTCCCCTTTGTTTAATTCTGGGTTCTTCACGGTGGCGATGAGATGCCTCCCTCGAATGCTCGCGTCGAGTTTGCTTCTCGTTGACGATCCGAACGTCTTGATTCACTGGAACGATGTCTTCTCCTCACGATTTGACGCTGTGGAGAACTTGCGTGGCAAGTTTGAAGATAACTCTTGACGAGTTGATAACTCTGAACGAGTTTTAGAAGAACTTGCAGAGCAAGTTTTGAACTCTGATCGAGTTGATAACTCTGACGAGTTTTAGAAGAACTTGCAGAGCAAGTTTTGAACTCTGATCGAGTTGATAACTCTGAACGAGTTTGAACTCTTGAAAAAGAGTTGATTTGAACCGAAAGTCGGTTATAAGCCAAGGGAATGCTCCTGTGGTCGATCGTTGCTGAGGATGAACGTCGATCGCCCCCTTGCTGCCCAAAAAGAAGGATCCCAGAGCCCAGAGCCAAAAGCCAGCCAAAAAGGAGAGCCCGAACTCAGTTGAGTTTCCCACTATTTATAGGGGGTTTAGGGGTGGCAACTGCCCCCTTAATTAGCTCCTCCATGGGCTGAGTGGGGTGTAACCACCCCCTCTTAAACAGCTCCCGAAATAGTGGGGAAAACGGTTTTGAAACCGTTCTGTTAGTGCTTTGAACGAGTCAAAACGCTGAAAACAGCGTTCTGGGCCTTAACTCTGCGTCTTATTGATGAGACGCAGAGTTGGGCGCTTGTTGGGAGTTGAAAACGCAAGGGCCGCTTGCGTTCGGACCTTAACTCTGCGTCTTAAAGATGAGACGCAGAGTTGGGCGCTCGCTGGGAGTCGAAACGCACAGGCCGCATGCGTTTTAGAGATGAACTCTGCGTTTTAGGCTAAAAACGCAGAGTTGGGCCTGTTTAAAGGCTGAAAACGCACAGTTGTGTTGTTTTAGAGATTTACTCTGCGTTTCTAGATTGAAAACGCAGAGTTGAGCCTGTTTAAAGGCTGAAAACGCACAGTTGTGCTGTTTTAAAGATTAACTCTGCGTTTCTAGATTGAAAACGCAGAGTTGAGCCTGTTTAAAGGCTGAAAACGCACAGTTGTGCTGTTTTAGCGATTAACTCTGCGTTTTGATGTTGAAAACGCAGAGTTGAGCATGTGCGCTTTGACTCTGTAATGCAGAGGCGAACCTTAGGCGGGCTTGGCGGGCTTCAGGCTAAGTCCAATGTTCTGATGAAGTCCAGTCTTGCAGACGGACCTCAGAACATAATTTGCTGCGAAGAACAGGTCATAACTTTCAAACCGTAAGTCGGAATTAGACGAATTATATATAAAAATCGGCTATCTCGACGAGACGGGGCCATCCGAACTGAGCCGAAGGCTTCGGTTCGCTTCCTCCGTTTTGCCAAATTCCTTACGGTTTGAGAGATATCTGCATTTTAATATGAAGAGACCGTCAATTTGTAGTCTCTTTTGCTAGAGCTTTGCACAGATCGTCCTCTTGTAATCTTCGTCTTGGCTCCTTGAAAATATGAGAGTCGTCAGGTTGTAACTCCCGATGTTGATTGTGAATGCTGTTGAATTGGGGCACGAGCTAAGTTCAGAAACTTGCACACCAACTTTAATTATGATTTTGATAACGGTCAGATGATAAACGCAGCACCGGAGGAACTTCATCTATTCGTCAAAACACTGAATAGACTGAAGGCTGAAGAAGTCCTCAATGACACGAGCTAAGTTCAGAAACTTGCACACCAACTTTAATTATGATTTTGATAACGGTCAGATGATAAACGCAGCACCGGAGGAACTTCATCTATTCGTCAAAACACTGAATAGACTGAAGGCTGAAGAAGTCAAGAATTGAAGCAGCGCACAGGTCCCTCTACGAGATTGAGAAAAATGTCTATCTTATCCAAAGCATTCCAGACTCCCATATAAAAGAACGAGTTTAAAATTCTTTGGAGGGGGTATCTGCAGGCGTCACAAAATTACCTATAGGTTCCCGAATACAGCTCAAGACAAAGAGAAGGCGATGAACGTCATTATCCGAGTCGAAGAGGATTATCCGACGCTGACAAGCGCATGAAACGAATCGGCGAACCGTTGATGACACGACAACGAACCACCACAATGGCAAACACCAAGTGGCCCGCATGCGTCAATCAACTCAAAGCGTCCAAACACGCCCAACAGTCAGTTAGCACGCGCGTATTATTCAACTCGCACGCGTCAATCAGTTCGCATGCGTCTATCAGCTCGCGCACATCATTCAACACGCGCGCATCATTCAGCTCACGCGCATCGGTCAATACACGCGTGCCAATCAGCACGTAGGCGTCAATCAACGTGCGTCAATCAACTCGCGCGGAGCGTACAAGTCAACACGATAGGCGAGTAAACAAAACGGGAGAAACTACAAGTTCCGAAAAGTCACAAATACAAAAGAGTTCAGCAAAATCGGATTTCCCGGGCTCGCGTGGGTCGGGTCAGTCCGACCCGCGCAAGCGCGGGTCGAATCTGATCCGACCCGCGCAAACACGGGTCAGATTCACCCTGCGCGTAGTTTCGACCTCCGGATGCGTTTTCGCTGTTTTTGATTAATTTTTCTTGGGATTTGTTGGTTCCTGAGCATCCTAACTGATTTAATATCATTCTCAAATGTAGTTAATCAGTTATTAACTGAAGATAAGGAGGAATCATCCGTTCTTATACGAAAACTCCCCAACCGAAGCCTATAAATACAGGCCTAGGGGATCATTTCAGGGCAATTAATTATCAAGAGGAGGAGGTGCTGCCGGATCGAGGAGTCAAAGGAGCACGAATTTTAGTAAGGGTTGACAGATCTTGGTGAGTTCTTCGGCATAAAGAAGGAGAGTTCGAGAGATCCGACGCCCGTTTCCCTATTCCCTTGATATCAGACTTGGTCTTGATCTCGAAAAGAGCTACTGATTTCGCTTGGTCGATCTCAGCGCTTCAAATCAAATACTTCATCGGCGAAGGTGGAGCTCTGTCGAATTTTCAATGGCCGAATCTGATTGACGGTCGTCCACGGATAAACCCCGGCACAGGCAAAGATCCCACGCAAAACAGCGGGTGATAAACGTCCTCTGTGTTTTGTTTGAACGAGAATTGTATCTTTTATTTTTATTGTGTAAAGGTCTTATTAAAAGACCGATCTTTTTGAACTTATTGTAATGATCGAAGTTGTAATGAGTTATACAATAAAGAAAACGATTTTCGACGCAAACATGTATATAATTTATGTCCAAATAAATAGGATGCTACTTAATTCTTATTCATTATAGTGATTATCTGCACAAAAGATTTTTATGAGAGTGACGCAATACATCTCTCTTTTCTGATATACATATGTTGCTCTTATTCAGAACCCCTTATGCTATGATATATTTATGACTAGCTTGTTAAAAACAAATTGAACAAATTATCTTATGAGTTAGCAAATATTCAGTTATGACTTTTCATCGGAGAAGATAACAAGCCAAGCTAGTTCTCTGTGCTTCATTCTCCATGATGATTAAGATTCTCTATAGTATTAATGTCAACCTAATTAACAAAATATAATCACATAGGAGAAGTAGAAATAAAATCCAGTTCACTCAAAAATTTGGACGCCAGTATTAGCAAACACAGGAAGAAGGCTATCATCTTTTTGAATCAGTGAGCGACCTGATCGAGTGTGTATTCCAACCACTAACTAGATATACATATCAAATGGTAGAACATATAACCAAGAAGCACACAATCCTAACAATAAACTGAACTCATCATGTACATATCAAAACATAGAAGGCTTAAACCACAGTATTGAGCATCCAGGAGAAACTATGTTTCCTCTTCTTCTTCTCCCAAGATTGCTCTTCTTCTTCCCCACAACATGGCCTAGCTGCAAAATTCATAACAAATATATTCACTAATTAGTGCTATGAAGTTTCATGTTGTAAGAATATATGCACTAAATTAGTGCAAGATTGTCTATGTAGGCATGGATACCCATCTCATCTTATTTTATAGACATAGAGTGAAAATGCGATGAAATGATCTTATGAATTTCAACAACAACTTTACATGAATGCTACATATGGAAAAAATATTAATCGTACCTTGGCAAGTTGATTTTATAGCTAGTTCTATAATACCCGAGTTCACCACATCTGCTACATATACATTTCTTCCTTTGTTGCTTTTCTTGTGTTTGTTCTAAACCTGACTGGATTCTAGTAGCATTGCGTGGACGACCTTTAGTTTTTGCAGGTCTGTTAGGATCACGAACTGTAATATGAGGAATGTGCTCCAGTGTATGTGAAATGATTGCAAAAATTTGAGGAATATCAAACATTTGAACTTGAGTTTCTCTAACTTCTTCTTCAATTGATTCTATGAAATTTGTTAGCACATCATCTAATTTTTTCACCTTCTTCTTAAAGACTCTCAATAAGTTTTTAACATCTTTAAGTTTTATAGAATTGTTGATGTGATCTGTGCATTTTTGCTTTGTCTGGACTACTCAACACATGATTTGTATGTTCTTCAATAAACCCCGTGACCTCTCACGATTTGTCCTCTAATAATTTAACTCGCATCATTGCCTTACATCCCACTCGGGTCTCTCGACGAAAAGGGATCTCTATCTTGTCTCTATTAGATCTATAGCCCTCCTTATCATAAACAAACTTTTTGTCTAGCACGTCTTTAGTCTTGCGAGAGTAATTTACCGTGCTCTTCCTTATTCCAAAACCCATCAACAATGTATAAGAGTTATAATAGTTATAA
Organism: Asparagus officinalis; assembly: GCF_001876935.1. Taxonomy (NCBI): domain Eukaryota; kingdom Viridiplantae; phylum Streptophyta; class Magnoliopsida; order Asparagales; family Asparagaceae; genus Asparagus; species Asparagus officinalis. The sequence continues at coordinate 72,678,799 of NC_033800.1, read as the reverse complement.
GCTTCTTCATAAGTATTAAACTTCATTTCTAGTAGTGGTTTAGAAGCATTTTCAGTATTGGCCGCAATTTCACTTCCAACAGCACTTGATTCTCCCATTTTGAACACTACACTAGTTAAATTTATTAGCTGTAAAACAAATGCAAGGAAGAAAAAAATTAAAAAAATGCCATAAGCGCAATAATATTAAAAGAATGGACATTCTCTGAAATAGGGTTAAAAATTCATTTCAAGAAAAAACAAGAAGTATTAAAGCTAGAAAGTTACCATAAAACTAGAAAGTTACAAAATTTCAACAAGCACAAATAAGTTGAACATGAAATTGACAAAAATCCTAACTGATCCCAAATTCTAAATGCTAATTATTGCGTAAAGAAATCAAACTAAATTTCCAGATACTCATCTCAACTAAATTTCCAAATATCACATGTCAACAAAATATATACAAGAAATATCACCAAACTCTAAAAAGACAGATATAACAACATTCTTTTTTCCCACTCAACTCCAAATATATAAAGAGACTCTACGAATAGTAAGACGATTGCGTGGACCTTTGGGTTAGCTAGCTAATAAATGAAAACTGGGTTGGTTTGCAAAGAGGGACCTTCAAAGGGCTTCCAAATGAACTAGATAGCTTCTCATAATTGAACATCTAATAGACTTAGATTTAGAGTCCTACCTTTACTTTGTTTTTTAGACGGGGAAGCTGCAACCGGGCATTTTTTAGGGCTGGATTTAGGTGGCTTAAGCCAGCCACCAACCTATTATCATTCTCTAACCATGTCCAACTTATCTACCCAATAAGACATTGGAATCTTTATCTGTGAGCTGAGAGAGGACTCGAAAACTATTTCTAATTGATGCAAAGTTTAGTAATCACAAAACCTCTTAAGAATTCTACATTTAGTTCAAATTGGAATTGAGTTAGATTAAACCGAAAAACAAGCAATATATTTTAAAAAACCGATTCTAGGTCCTCTCTCAATTCCATAACAATGTTGGGGCAATTAAAAGAAATACATCGGGCTAGGGCTCAAGATTCAAATCTTTAATCAAAGGACAAAAAATGGGAAATTATTCGAGAGACCCATCGTTAAAGAGAGATCGAGATTTTACCTGTGTTAGATTCGTCAGAGTTGGCTCACGGAGTTGGCTCGTGGATCGAGAGAGAGAGAGAGCTCGAGAGAGTTCGAGAGCGAGATAGTTGGAGAGGGAGAGAGAGTTGGTGCGCGAGGGGGTATTGGGGGTCGAGAGAGAGAGAGGGAGAGAGAGAAGAGAGAGAGGCGAGAGAGAGAGAGTTAGATGAGAGAGCAGAGAGAGTTAGGGTCAAGGCAAGTTGGGATGTGAAGGGGTTTGGGTGCATGAGAGAGAGAGAGAGAGAGAGAGAGAAGAGATTTTTTCAGAGGGATGTAAGGGGTTGGGGGGGGGGCGAGAGAGAGAGAGAGAGAAGAGAGAGAAGAAAAGAGAGAGAGAGAGAAGAAGAGAGAGACGAAGAGAGAAGGAGAGCATTTTTAAGAAGGCGCGACTATTTTTCAATACCCTTCAAGGCTCACATGGGGGGAGCGCTGCCCCAGGGCTTCCCCAGTTTCCTCATATATATAGAGTATACACACACACACACACACACAACCTATATTTATATATACGGCAAAACTTGTGATTAACTTAAGTGGATAGCAAAAATTTATCTACCAAAACCTTTTTAGGCACATTGATGTTGCCTAGGGATCCATGAAAGAATATGAGAGGTATATAAATATATTATATTATATATATATATATATAAGTATATAGTATATCATATATAATATATATATATATTATATATATATTATGATATATTATGAGCGGCTAGAAAGTTTGGTGACATTCCACTTAAAGTTGACATAAATCAGCCACTCTCCCTCTGCTCTCTCTCGTCTACTCTCTAATACTATATATATATAATATAATATATATATATATATATATATATATATATATATGAGATTAATGAGTGTCCTATGTCAAGGAGGGGATTTTTCTTCTTGACACCTATGTGGCACAATCCCTACCAACTCACATTCTCTCTCCTACTTTATGAGAATGATAGAGATTGTGCCACATAAGCGTCATGAGTTGGTAGGGATTGTGCCACATAGGCGTCAAGGAGGGAAATCCCCTCCTTGACAAAGATACCCATTAATCTCTGTATGTATATATATATATATTACACTCTAGAAACTAAAAGGTTTATTGGAAATAAAGAGGGGTTAATTTCAGAACCCCATTGAACTTTTTGGGATTTTGCAGATAACCCCCAACCAAAAAAAGAAGAAGAAAAAACTATTTTATTCCACTAAACCTCCTTAACTTTTAGGGATGCTGCCATAACACTACTTAACTACTTTTATTCTACTAAACAAGCATGAAACTTTTTTATTTAAATTATATAAAAGTAATATTGTCAAAGTCTAAACCATCAAAGCAAAAGGTTAATGTCTAAAAACAATCTTAAAAAATACAAGTATTACAGAACCAAAAATGAACCAAAAAAAAATCTTTATGTTCTACATTAGGGCTAAAACTTAATAGTATGGCTTTAAGTAAATCATAATATTGTTCTCAAGATTGTGATGAAATTCAAACTCAATAAAATGTCTCTTTTCATAATAAATAAATAGAGTTTACCGTATGAAGTAAAGATCACAACTTATTAACAAATAAATGTTATACTTTGTCCACAGAATCAATCACAGTTAGAACAAACTCATTAGCTAATTCTAGTGAAACTCACAGTGAATATAGGTAGGACTTGTCAAATACTAGATAAATTCTAGTTCGAGAAGAAATCACTGGAACCATCGCAATTCGTGTACTTATACTTCAATCTCAAACATAATTGCTAATTAGAGACGAATTCAAACCCTAAATCCCTAAAAAAACAAGATGCGTGGATGAACTGAAAATTAGAATTACGCCCGCAGATGAGGATTTAGTTGAGGGATCCGTAGTACCGTCGCCGTCTCTGGCCACGATCACCTCCTCATTCGCGTCCTCCTTATTCTTTATCAACAACACCTTACAAAGACCAACAAATGAATCATCAGATTGTAAGTCTGAAAAGAAGAAGAAAAGAAGTATTAAATGTAAAGAAAGAAATATAGAGAGAGAAAGTAATACATCCAATTTCTCTTGGTATTCTCCTCCCTTACATGCTCCTAAAGTAATAATTTCATCTTTTGCAAGTAATTGAGTAACTTAAATGTGGTTGGTGGGGGGGGGAGTAGGCCTGTCCATCCGGCCCGGGCCGGCCCGGCCCGAAAATCCGGGCCCGGGCCGGGCAAAACCAGAGTCGGACCCGGGCCGGCCCGGTTTTTTTTTAAAATTTTTTATCAAATTTTTTTATTTTTATTTAAATTATAAAAAAAAAATTAATAAAAAATAATAATTTTATTAATCACTTAAAATGACATAAATTATAAATAAAAAATTATAAAAATAAATTCTTTATTAATAATTAATAAATTATTTACAAATTACAAGTATAAATTTATTTTGGAATTCATCGCATCACAATAGATAAGTACATCCCAACTAGGTTTTTTTAAATTTCTTTTCTTTTCTTTTTTTTGATAAAAAATTGCTAAAAGTTAGTTTAATATTATTATATTTTATATAATTATGTATTATTATATACTTACAAATTATTATGTAACTATATATTATATATACATATATTATATGTAAATATATTGTATATATTTATAAGTTATAACTTGAGAGAGATAGAATCGCATAAGTAGCCGTTGCCCGTTGGGCCAATGGGGAAGAAGTAACCGTTGTAATATACTATACTTATATACTAAGAGAGAGAGTATACACACACACACATATATAAAAGAGTATACTTATATAATAGGGAGTATACATATATAAGAGAGAGTATACTTATATATACATATATACTAAGAGAGAGAGTATATTAGTATATATATATACACACATATATAATATATTATACATATATAAGAGAGTGTATACTTATATATACTTATATAAGAGAGAGTATACATATATAAGAGTGAGTATACTTATATATACATATATACTAAGAGAGAGAGTATATACATACATACATACATTATACATATATAAGAGAGAGTATTATTGTATATACTTATATAAGAGAAAGTATACTTATATATACTTATACATATATTTACTTATATAAGAGAGAGTATACTTATATATACTTATATACTAAGAGAGAGTATATATATACACACATATGACATATTATACTTATATAGAAATATATTACATATACATATATTATACATATATAAAAATATATTATATATACATATATTATACATATTACATATATTTATATATACATATATTATACATATATAATACATATAAAAAAATAAAAAAAATAAAAAAATTCACTATTCCGGGCCGGGCACCAAAAAGCCGACCCGGGCCCGGCCCGGAGCCCGAACTTGGCCCGGGTTCCCGGGCCGAGGCCGGGCCGGGCCGGGCCGGAAGGGGTGGAATACGCATGGTTGTTTGAGGGTAGTTGTGATAAAGAATATTTATTGATTATTTTCTTTGATTTAACTTAATTTATAAAGGAGCATTGTTGTCAAAAACTTTCATTGGAGGGCAAGACAATCAAAAGTTTTGACATATGTATTCTCTTTTATAAGTAGTACAGCTATATGTATAGATTGGTTCGTAAAATGATTTAGGGAAAATAAGGGTAAAACATTGTGCCACATCACGGCTACGGGAAAACCTATTTTGGTGCTCTAAGCTTGGAAATGGGATGGAAAACCATTAATTGAGAATTAAAATATCACAGTTTCCCACTTTAATTTTGTGAAACAAATAGCAGAAATGATGAAAACCTATTTCCTCTACTCAATTTCAACGCCAACCAAACATAAAAAGCTCTTTTACAAGGGAAGCCCAGGAAACTCATAAAAATAGATTTTTTTTTTTTTTTATAATTGAAAATGCATTTCCTACAGCTATGGGAATCCATCCCAAACAAAACTCATCCTGAGACGACGTCCTGACGATTTTCTGAATTGGTTCTTCTGTAGGATTTTCTTCCTCCCACAATTGGGCCTAAAGGGAGAACGGCAACGATTAAAGCCCATCTATTACCCCAAAAGGCCCAATAGTATCTCTTGCTACAGCAGCCATCAATACTACCGTCGCATCGCTGAAAAGGACCACAGAATTCCCCGTAGGGCCCCCAATCCAACGGTCAGGATCAGTCCTTAATCGCCTCCAAACGAATGGACACTCTAGTGCAAACGCGGGACCACCGAAACCAGAAAAAGCTCACAGATCCAACGATCCCAATAAACTCCAATATCCACGTGTCTATATCGGAACCGTTAATTTCAGTGAGTGATCCAAGATTTTTCCCGCTTTTGGGGAGAGAGCAAAGAGACAGTCCCATGTGTGCTCAAGAAAAATCCTCAGTTCTATCCTCTTCTTCTTCCTCCTACACGATGAAACCCTAGCTTCAAATTCTAGGGTTTGTGTTGAATTTTTTTTAATTGTTCTCGGGTTTGGGAAGGATTGAGGTTCTTCAATGGCTACAGGAGCTGTGATTTCGAGCAGAAGCTTCGGCTCTTTTCTTGCTACAGGTTCGAATTTGATATGAAAATGTTCTCTCTTTTGTTCTTTTAGAAGTTGACATTAATCTCTAGTAGAATTTGGCAAAGACAATTGGAAGTCTTGTTAAGTGAATAATGTTAGTAACTTGGTTAATTAGGGGCATCAGTTGCAACAATTGTTAATATGAGGAATTAGGTTTTCTGAATTTGATCAAAGCGGGGAACTTTAATCTTGGCATAGCTCCGATGATGTTACTAGCAAATTTGGGACTAAACCCTTACCACTTTTCTCAATACATAAATAACAATCCTGTTAAGTTCTTAAAGAAAACCTAGGACATTGCTTACCTAAAGTTTTCTTAGTCAAAAGGGGACAGCTGCCATCTTGTTCCATTAATGAGGGGATTTTTCTCTCTCTTCGAAATAGTACAATTAAGGGTCCAACTCTCGAGTGATACATTCATGAGGGCGTCAGTTCTCGGGATTCTGTGAAGTGTTGGACACATGGACCCTTCAAAATGTCTGATGCCTAATAGCCAATATATTTGTTGAAGTGCCTGTAAATGTGTGTTCAGCGATGGTAAGAGCAGCATTTATCCTATACAGACTAATGCTATCTTCTGTATACAAAAGCTATTGTAATGAAATTGTGAAATTGTTATAGTGTTGTTGTACTTAATTGTCTTGGAACTTCCGAAGTTTCCTAGATTCTGAGTCAGAAAGACTGAAGTGCCCTGTTAATGCTGCCTATCACAGATAGTAATTTTATGTAAAATCCCATTTTCTTATATCACCCAAAAGGTCAGAAATAGGTTTACCATTCGTGATATGTGTGGTATCATATGGCGAAGGGTTACATCACCTCAATTGAGCGTTGCACAAAATGAAATGTCAGGCTTAGTTGGGTAGATAATAGGTCAGGGTATACTTGGGGTCACTATTCTATATTTGGGGGCGCAAAAGTGAATAGTAAGATACTAATTAAAGTAAACAATCAAAGTTCAAAGCCCAAGATCTAGTATTAGATACTACTAGAGTTTCAGTTTTTAAAATATTTATAAACCCCTAAGGTCGTACTCATGCATAATTTAGAAAGCAACTGTGTTACTTAAAAAAGCTGATGACGACTCTAATTAAAGTAAACAATCAAAGTTCAAAGCCCAAGATTTAAAGTTTATACCTTGAGTCTTGAAAACTGCAAAATAATTATAAGGAAAACTAAGTAGTGATAATGATGTAAAATAAACTGGAATAGGTTACAGAATCAATTTATTGTTTGTCATCTCATATTCCTTTAGTTCTGGAGTTGGTGGTTCTATTGATCCAAGTTGGAAACAGCGCAAAAAGACTCACGAGAACTGGATAAAAAATCCAGGGTTTAGGAGTAACACTGGTCATATGCGAGCATTGATCACCAAATGCTCCAGGAATGGTGGTGGCTTGAGATTAGTATTTTCCTTTGAAGAATTTGATGTCATGGAAATTTTACACATGCATGTTAGAGATTATTATTATTATTTTACTAACACGTGTGGTCATTGGTTTAAATATTGTTTCCTTTTGCTTATAAGTTGAAAGGTTATTGGGTTTACAGGCAAAAAATATCAAGCAGAGGGGTCTTCATCATACAATAGAGAACTCTATTTATGTTCTATTACAAGAAGACATCCTTATTTTGTCAGGCAGGCCATTTTTCGACTTCAACCTAATTCAGCAATAGATAGAGTTACTAAAAAGAGACTGAAATTCTTTGGAGAGATCGAAAGGCTTTATTCTAATTCCTGGGGGAACTTTTCTAATGGCAGTGTAAGTGCTGATACTGTCAAGCAAAGATCTGTTACAAAAATAGTAAGCTTTCTTTCTTCAGATTCTCAAAGCAGTGGGTGGTTAAGGCCAAGAAAGTTGGATAGTCTTGGCCTATCAGATAACTTACGCGATAAAACAGAATATCATCTTGGAACCAGGACTCATGTTGACTTCAATTCAGAGCCATATGAAATCACAGGGTCACAGTTGGATTCGGTAAATTCTTCAGAAGTACCTAATGAGGCAGTTCTACTTGGAAGAGATGTAAAAGCTCTTCAGTGGGAGCAGCATTTTCCTAAGCGTTGGTTGATTGTACTATTATGCTTCTTTGCATTTCTTCTCTGCAATATGGATCGTGTACGTCAGTATTAAAATTCTGCTTGATTGCTTTCCAGTTATTTTTTATCAATCTCCTCGCCATCATGCTGTGTAATATACAAACATGATTTTTTATTGTGGTTTAACCTGATTGATAAATATAATGTGCTGACTTCAGGTGAATATGAGCATTGCCATACTCCCAATGTCCACAGAGTTTAATTGGAATCCAGCGACTGTAGGTCTGATACAATCATCTTTCTTCTGGGGTTACTTGCTAACTCAGGTCTGTCCAGATTTTTCTTCTTTTATTTATAATTTCATTTTTAGAATAATTGTCCTTTTCTTCAAGAACGTTAGAGAAATGATGTTTCTGTACTGCAAATCTCAATGAATCTTCATGTTTGCTACTGCCTTTTTTTTCACTCATTATTTATAATATCACATATATAATGACTCCCCATAGTTTCCTTTAGCAGCATATATTATTATTCTCTGTGACAGTGGAAGCAATGTAAGACTGGAAACGATACTGTAATTAATACTTGAAAAAGTTTCAGATAAGCCTTGTATTTTGGCCTATTGTCAAATAACCTCCCCATATCTATAAAGTGATCATGGTGTCACCCCTATGTTTTCAGAAGTTGGAAGCTGTCTCTTGTCTAAGATTGTCCACCCCTGTTTCTACCATGAAGCTATTGCAGTCTACTAAGTTAGTATCATTTTTTATCATACTGCTGTACATGTTCAACCTGGCTATTTATATTGATCTTTTAGTGCAGATTGTTGGAGGTATCTGGGCAGATAGAGTTGGTGGCAAACTGGTTTTGGGGTTTGGAGTTATCTGGTGGTCAGTTGCAACTATTCTGACACCTATTGCTGCTAAGCTTGGACTTCCTTTCTTGCTGATCATGCGTGCTTTTATGGGTATTGGTGAGGTTAGCTTCTTCCTGCATAGTATTCTTGTTTTTTATTATGTTATTTTAAGTGACTATATTACAGCAAAATAGAAGATTTCACTCTTCCCATGGAGCACCATCTACCTTATCTTTTAGGATATATGTGCTCTTAACATTTCCAACGTATGATGTTTTCTATCTTTTATCAGCAATCCTAAGTATTTTCTTGAAATCCATCGTCTATTGGTTTAAACTTTTAAATAAGCTATTACCTTATGGTAATTGTAGAAAGATTAAAACCCTAAATTCATTTTTTATTAAGATAATAAGAGATATATATATATAGGCATACAAATAGGGTTATGATTTACGGGTTACAACCCATTAACCCAATACCCAATACTTAATTTAACACTCACCCTCAAGCTGGAGCATAGATATCCACCATGCCCAGCTTGTCACATATAGTAGACAACACCTTTGAAGAAGTAGCATTGGTAAGAATATCAGCAAGTTACTGTGAGGATGGAGTATATATGAGAGATACTATCTTCTTCTCCCAAGCATCTCTGATAAAATTACAGTCAACTTCAATATGTTTTGTCCTCTCATGAAACACAAGATTTTGTACAATATAAATAACAGACTGGTTGTCACAATACATTGGCATGGGTCCAGGCTGAATAAAACCAAGTTCTGTCATAAACTTTCGTAGCCACACCATCTCACAAGCAGTGTGAGCTATTGCTCTATATTCAGCCTCTGCACTAGACCGTGATACTACATCTTGTTTCTTGCCTCTCCAAGTCACAAGATTACCTCCAACAAAAGTACAGAATCCTGAGGTTAATTTTCTGTCTCCCATGTCTCCTGCGTAGCCAACATCAGAGAAAGCAGAAATGTGAGTATGCCCATACTTCTTATATAGCAATCCCTTACCAGGACAACTCTTGACATATGCCAAAATCTTCAGAGCTGTTGTCTAATGAACCTCTCTAGGTTTGTACATAAATCTGCTCAGTACACCTACTGTAAAGGTAAAATCAGGTCTGGTAACGGTCAAATATATTAGCTTCCCAATCAGTTTCCTATACGATCCAACATCATCTAGTAGAGAGGTATCATCACGTCACAAATCAACATTTGCCTCCATTGGAGTGCTTGCAGGTTTGCATTCCAAGAGACCTGCTTCTTCTAGTAAATCTAGCACATACTTCCTTTGGGACAACAACAGGCCATGCTTTTGATATGCAACAGTAAATCTAGCACATACTTCCTTTGGGACAACAACAGGCCATGCTTTTGATATGCAACTTCAATCCCAAAAAAATACTTTGGCTTTCCCATATCCTTAGTGACAAAATGACAGTTTAGATACTCCTTAATCTCTGCTAAGACAACAGAGTCACTCCCAGTCAGCAGAATATTATTAACATATACGGCTAAAATAACTAAACCAGTTATTGTGCGTCGAAGAAAGACAAAGTGATCAGACTGATAGCGTTGGAAACCAACACTAGAAATAACCTTGCTGAACTTATCAAACCAAGCTCGAGAACTCTGCTTTAACCCATAGATGACCTTCCTCAGCCTGCAGGTAATATTCTCCCCCTGAGCAACATACCCAGGAGGTTAGCTCCATATAAACCTTCTCGTCCAAATCACCATAAAGGAAAGCATTCTTCACATCTAGTTCGTGCATCGCCCAATCCATATTAACAGCCAGAGAGAAAAGTATTCTGATGGAGTTGAGACGTGTAACGGGAGAAAATGTTTTAAAATAGTCGATGCCATATGTCTGGGTATAACCTTTAGCAACCAGACGAGCTTTATATCGGTCAACAGACCCATCGGGACGATATTTCAAGGTATACACCCATCTGCAACCAACCACAGTCGTTCCAGTAAGAAGAGAGACCAAGTCCCAAGTCCCTCTAGAAAGCAGTGCACTCATTTCCTCATCCATAGCCTGCTTCCAAGCTGGTACTAACATAGTTTCCTCATGTGATCTGGGTATAAATACAGTGGACAAGGACAAGGCTAACTGACATAAAGATGGGTTGAGACGTTCATAAGAGACAAAAGGAAAGATAGGATATTTCGTGCAAGATCGTTTACCTTTTCGAAGAGCAATAGGAATATCCAAGTCAGAAGGAATAGAAGTCTCAACATGAAATGGACCGACAGCTGGAGATGAAGGTTCAGCAAGAGCAGAGTCAGGGGCATGTATTTTTGGACGGCGAGAGTATGTCAGTAGAGGCTTTGACGTAGGAGCTACATGAACAGGTAATGGAATAGTAGTAGGAACAGAAGAAGGTAGTGGTACCTATGGATAACCGATAGTAGTGAAACTAGAGGAAAAATATGGGACAGACTCAAAAAAGTTAACATCAGCAGACACAAAATATTTCCTGGTGGACGGATGATAATACCTATACCCTTTTTGAGTACGAGAGTATCCAACAAAAACACACTTGATGGATCTAGAAGACAACTTATCCAAACCAGCTGTTAAATCCTGAACAAAACACGTAGAACTAAAGACACGAGGAATCACAAAAAATTATTTTTTATTAGGATAAAGACAATTGAATGGTATTAAACCATCAAGGACAGAAGAAGGCATGCGATTAATCAAATAACTAACAGTGAGAACAACATCAGACCACAAATACTTTGGAATATTCATATATATCATCAGTGTTCTAGCAACATCTAGAATATGTCTATGCTTCCTCTCAGTAACTCCATTTTTTTTGAAGTGTGAGAGCAAAAAGTCTGATGAATAATGGCATTAGGAGAATAAAATTTTGAAACGTTACCTTTCATATATTTCAAAGCATTATCAGTACGAAGAATACGAACAGAAGTAGAGAACTAAGTTTTTATTTCATTATAAAAGAGTTTAATAACGTGCGAGACCTGTGACCTCTCTTTTAACAAATAAAGTCACGTCATACGAGAGAAATCATCAATAAAGATAATAAAATATTGAAAACCTTGCATAGAGGGAACACGATAAGGACCTTAGACATCAGAATGAACCAACTCAAAAGCAAAGCTATTGCGTTTATTGACACGACTCTGAAAAGTAGCATGATGATGCTTACCCAGTTCACACGACTCATAACCTAAAGAGGAAATAGATGGCTGAACAGAAACTACCGATCTAAGTTTTTATAGTGAAGGATGACCTACACGCCAGTGCCACAATAAAGTAGAGTCAGACTGTGATGCAACAAGACCAGCCTTTAGTACACTATCGTCCAAATAGTACATACCTTTTCTCTCATGTCCCGAACCAATCGTCATCCCAGTTGCTAGATCCTGAAAAACACAATAAGATGGAAAGAATGTGACTTTACAGTTATTTTGTTTTGTAAACTTGCTAATGATAAGATGGAAAGAATGTGACTTTACAGTTATTTTGTTTTGTAAACTTGCTAATGGATAATAGGCTAACAGAGAATTTGGGAACATATAACACATCAGTTATTTTGTTTTGTAAACTTGCTAATGGATAATAGGCTAACAGAGAATTTGGGAACATATAACACATCAATTAGTTTTAAAGAGAAAGTAACATGAACTACTCCATCACCACGAACTTGAGAAAGAGTACCATCAGCAATGCGGATAGAGGGAAACTTATCAGAAAGACGTAAAGATACAAAGTGATCCTTTATACCTATCATATGAGATGAGGCTCTAGAATCTAGTACCCAGGGTTTGTGTGAAGAAGCTATGTAAGCATCCATACCTGAAGAGGATACATGAGTAGCAGAATGAATATTCTGAAAGAGATCTAGCTGGCGTAACCTCTCATAATCTGCCTGAGAAATCTGAACAGTAGGAGCAGTAACAGCTAGACCACTAGAAGTAGTAGCAAAAATAGACGAGCGAGTCGACTTGGTGTCAGCTACCTGGGCCCACTGAGAACGACCAAACTTCTCCCAGCACTTCTCAGAAATATGATTGGTTCTCTCATAGTGACCACCCTGACGTGAGCCTTTATCAGATTCACCATGTTTCCCACCAAAGGAGCCACGTCCTCCCCCTGAATCACGACCACGATCACGATCGCGACCTCTGCCTCGACTAGAGAACATGGCAGACTGATCCATTATAGCTGGAGACGGTGCAGTAGTATCAGAAGTAACACCAGTAGAGACTTGCATGACTCTGGAGAATATAGCAGTCAGTGAGGGAATGATATCTCCACCCAATATCTGTCCCCTCACCTAGGACTGTAAATTAGGGTGTAGTCCAGAAAGAAACTTGGACACTGCCAGATTATAGCGATACCCTAACAGCGTCGCTGCATCAGCTACTGCAGGTTGATGCATCTCTAGTTTGTCTATCAGTCCCTTCAACTCACCAAAGAATTCTGGAACTGACCTATCTCCTTGTTTGAGCGCAAACAGTCACTCATAAATCTCAAATACTCGGGAAACATTCTTCTCATTCCCGTACATAATCTTCAGGCTATCCCACATCTCCTTCGCAGTGGTTAAAAACATAACGCTGCTACTAATCTGTGCTTTCATATTGTTGAGAAGCTAAGTCATAACACAATAATCAGATGAGAGCCATGAATTATAGGTGGGATTTGAGGTGGGTGGTGGAGATGCCAGAAGTTGAGGGAGTTTGCTCTGAGTGCTAATGAAGATGCGGAAAGCTTGTGCCCAGAACAGATAGTTTGTACCATTCAATTAAATGTAGTCCTCAAGACTACCTTGGGCGCAGAGGTCTCACCAGCAACAACAGAAGGAGTAGTAGATGAGGAGATTTCCGACATTGAAATAGTAGTTATTTTTTCGTAACAATAGTAGACAGATAGTAATCAAATAGACAGTGCAGTAGTAGAGATTCGTTCTTGAAATATAAACTAAGAGCAGATCAGGAGCAGGATGATGATATTACAGCCGAACATATACCAGATCTGAAAAATATAAGAGACAGAGTAGTAGGTAGTCACGCCCTCACGCCGCGGAGGCGATATCACCTGAGGGAGAGAGCCCTGGATTTTGTTTGCACAAAGACTCAAGTCAAACTCTATATTCTCGTTTCTCGAAGGAAACAAGAATAGAAGTGAAATTCTCGTTTCTCGAAGGAAACAAGAATAGAAGTAAAATATCTCAACAAGGTGAGATATACACCCTTTCTCTCATCAGTTTTAAGACAATGTCAATGGAATAGTCAACACTGTAATAACAGCGGCAACAACAAGCAACAAACAGACAGCTAGGGTTTCATTTGCCACAAAGGTAAAGGGGGGCAGCAGAACGCAAAGGGAAAGTGGGGAAGGGCAACCGGCAGCAGGGGGTGGGGAGGGGGCGGTGAGAATTTGTGGTAGCTAGGGTTAGGGTTTGCTCTGATACCATGTAGAAAGATTAAAACCCTAAATTCATTCTTTATTAAGATAATAAGAGAGATATATATAGCCATACAAATAGGGTTACGATTTACGGGTTACAGCTCATTAACCCAATACCCAATACTTAATTTAACAGTAATAATGGTTTCAAGAGGTCTTAAGCTTCACGTTGGTTGTTGACAATTAAATATGTGTTTTGCTTTGTCCCCGTTGCTGTTACATATAAGTTTTTTTCATATGGCCAAGTTCTCATGTGGTGGTAATTGGTAAGTGTTAGGGAATAAATTTGCTTGATATACATTGTTAACTTTATAGTCCACTATCCATCAACTACGCTTTTGGATAAACTGATAAAATGGTCATCTGACAAGTAGAAAATGAGTGAAAAAACTCAGACATGGTTTATTTAGTGGCATCTGCGTTCTGTCATTTTAGGAAATAGTTTCTTTCCTTGAACTTGGAAATTTTACAAGTACACTATATATTTATTGGTTCCTTCAATCTAAAATTCAAGGCCTATATTATTTCACTTCTATGGTTTACTGGGGTTTCATCTGTTCAGCATTTTAATCGTTTTCATTTTGTTAGTTTTTTTTGGCAAGCTCCTTACATGAACACCAATTTTTCTAATACCCATTCCTGATAGCTGTTATTGTCTCATGTATATACAGTGTTCATCCCTATGTGGATACTTCTTCTATTAAAGGTGTACTAACTGAACCTTCTTTGTTCATGGAAGGCTTGGTTGATTATATTGCTAAAAATGTAATTTACATAGCATGGCGTTTTTAGAGCTTCCGAGATATAACTTCTTTTGAACTCTTTGTTCCTTCACTTGATGCTCCCAAAGTGAAGAAATTTCTTAGCTAATGATGGTGCTTTGCTCTCATCAGGGTGTTGCTATGCCTGCTATGAATAACATACTTTCAAAATGGATTCCAGTTTCAGAAAGAAGCAGATCACTTGCTTTAGTATATAGCGGGATGTACCTCGGTTCTGTCACAGGCTTGGCCTTTTCACCAATGTTAATAAACAAATTTGGATGGCCTTCTGTTTTCTATGCCTTCGGATCACTTGGAAGTGTCTGGTTTGCATTCTGGCAGAAAAAAGTAAGCATTATCTTGAATTACCAATAAGCATAGACGTGCATAATCATTCTAAGATGACAAGACTTTCTTCCGCTCATGGTTATTTTTCTTCAACAGCTTCTTTAGATTTAATAAAATTTATTGGAGATTGTGCTCTTAGTGAGGTAATTGAAAGGGAATAATTCTATGACCTCTAGAGCTCGATGATTTTGTTTCATAGTTTTTTATTTATTTGATACTCTATTAAGTAGGTTGTACAATCAACTTGAGATTTGTATTATTATTATTTTCAGTTAGATTATTTATCATGAGCTATGTACCAAACTGAAGAAAATGAGAACTAACAAGAAGCTTAAAGTTTCCCACAAGAAAAAAAGAAAAAAAGAAAAAAAGAAAAAAAGAAAAAAAAAGGGCTGAGGCTTAAATTAATCAAAAGAGACATAAGGTAAGGCCATTAAGAAACGCTCCTTCCAGGATGGTGTTTACACAATAAAGTAGCAAATCAGATGCACATATTCTTCTTCAAACGTTCCAGGTTCAGCTAAGATAACAAAATTCACAGGAAGCTGCAGTAAACTGTAAAAGTGAGCAATAAGGGAAGGGATACATCATACGAGATTGAATATCAGATTTTCTGATCTGAAACTAAAAGGAACCAATAGATTTGGATGGAATTGACATACCAAGGATGTATGAATGAGAACTCAGCACCAAAGTCTGCTAATCAACTTCAGGGACAAAATATCTCAGCAGAAGATTTTATCATAAACCAACCAAAACTGCCCTCTTCAGCAATAAATACCTAAAGAGATACAAAGGATATAGTTCTTTTTCAGAGAGATAAAAGGATTGATGTTCTGATCCCTAATGAGAGAGAAAGATGAATACAACATGCAGTCGCATCCTTTTTGTTTCTTTCTCACCACTCATGAGCAAGCCATTTATCTATCAATTTCTATGGATGAGATCCTCCTATATACAATTG
>NC_033800.1:72662082-72662691 GCF_001876935.1 Asparagus officinalis | reverse complement strand
TAGAGTTCTTTCTTAATTAGGAGGAACACAAGTTCAGAAATGTCTAACTTTCTTTTTACCATAACTTCCTCAAACCAAGTTAAAAAGAAAATTTCTAATGTCCCTTCTAAGATGAACCAAAACTTCCTTCAAATTATATGTGAACTGTGCTAACTTGAGAAAGAATCTATATGATTTGTAGATATTTATACATATTAAGAAAACTGAAGATATACCAAATCTTCCCTCAAAGTATATGTGAACTGTGATAACTTGAGAAAGAGTCTATATGATTTGTAGATATTTATACATATTAAGAAAACTGAAGATGGAGTGGAGTTGATAGCAAGATGACTGCTAAGAGAGTTTCTATCCAGATATACCAAGGAACAGAGCAACTATCAAGAGAGTGTTAATGATTGTAAGAAGATGGCTATATTTCGTCAACCACACTACTTTATTCATGACCGTGCAGAGCAGACAAGGCTGCTGTGAGAGTACAACATGAACTAAGAAACTCTTACATTGAGGTGGAAATATATTCTTGAGCACCATTTAATTGAATAGTTTACTGTCTTTGGTGAGTTAAATGTATATCATTTTTTGTGGATTATTGATTGATCTAAAGAA
>NC_033800.1:72638078-72662064 GCF_001876935.1 Asparagus officinalis | reverse complement strand
AAGAGGAAACTAATATAATATTGATAACAAGACATAAGCTACAACGATGCAGGTCTTTAATTCCTAGAATGTGTTAAAGCAAACCGGAAGATGAGATATGATTACTTATTGTAAGAGGTTAATCAATTTATTCGGCTAGGCAACAACTGGTACAATCTAATAAACAGGAATAAGAAAGTTTCCAAAGCATCAGATTCAGATAAAAGTTTGAGAAGGAAACTTTTCCTCACCTATTTCAGGTAGTTGAGGTAGAGAAAAGTAAACCAGGGTCTGATATAGGAGGTCGCTAATGATACTCTAGACAATAGAGCCTATTGACTCGAAGCTGTCCCGATCTTCTGGCTGGTATGGGAGTCCTGCATAATACAAGTGCTTAATGTGGATGAAAATGTATGGCTGATATCTGCTAATATGCTAACTGAAAGTTGATTCATCTTTTATTTAGGAAGATAAAGCAGACGATAAAGTGAGACGGTTAAATATATATCAGAACTTCTATATGTTAAAAAAAACCCTAAAACTTGGCCCATGTCATCTATAATACAGAATAAATGAAATTAGAATTTAACTTTTTTGCATAGAGAGTATAACATTTCTGGTAACTTCTTTAGATACCCAGAAGTTAAGCTTGTTTAAGTTCTATCCTTCTCTAGTTTCACATAATGTCTCCATCATTACATCTGACTTCAAAAGTTCTACCATTTTTGCACAGGCACACAGCTCGCCAGAAGAAGATCCAGAGCTTTCTTCTGACGAAAAAAGGTTGATCTTAGGGGGAAGTGTGTCAAAGGAGCCTGTTTCATCCATTCCTTGGAGATTAATTCTATCAAAGGCTCCAGTCTGGGCTCTCATAATATCTCATTTCTGTCATAATTGGGGCACTTTCATACTTTTAACATGGATGCCTACATACTATAACCAGGTATTTGTTACTCTATCAATGTATACATAGGATATTTTTTAAGAAGAATTAAAGCTTCTTTAAATGGCTGCATGGATAACAGTTCAGCATAACATGCATTTGGGGGATTGCGGGATAACTAGAGCTCTTTATTGCATGAGGGAAATAGAATAATAGGCATGCTTAACTTTAAGATTATATTGATTTAGAATTATTTGGTCGTGTAATATTAAGGAACATGCGAGATATGCATGATATTTGATGATCGACAGTCCTGTGTGCATGTGGCATGTGTATTCAATGGTTTTGCAGCTTTGTGTGTAATAAATCACTTGGTAAAGTGAACTAATTAAGAATTAATTTTTTGCACAGAAAGATATTTATAATGGAAAAGATCTAAAACAGCGAATTGCATTGTAAAGCAAAGTATGAGCCAAATCACATGCTAACTTCAAATTAATCTTCTTTCACCCTATGCGCTGCACTGGTGCCACAGATTATGTTTGAGACAATCTCCTTTCACATTCTTGCCATGCAATGTCTATTTCTCTGTTGCTATTGCTTTCGTATTAGATTATGCTGTCATGGATGATAGGGCAAAATTGAGGTATACTAGCTGTTCAGACAGAGTATAATGAATATGTATCCATGTATTATTATATTTAATGGGAGATGTAGAAGTTAAATCTATCAGTTCATCCTGATTGCTGTGTAATGGAATATTTAATGAGAAGAGGTGAGAAATGAAATAGCTATGTGGTGATTGATATATCTAAATTAATATGAAACGGTTCTTCTCAGGTACTGAAGTTCAATCTTACTGAGTCTGGGCTATTATGTGTATTACCATGGTTAACCATGGCTGTGTTTGCAAACATAGGAGGTTGGATCGCAGATACACTTGTGGCAAAAGGGCTTTCAATAACTACAGTCCGAAAGGTAGACGTGTTTGAACTCCTAATTGATGGAAATTGAATATTGTATTTCATTTTCTTATTCAGGTTTGAACCAGAATCGTTGACATCTAGAACTTTGCTTTAGATGATGACGGGGGAAAATAGAATGATAATGTAAAAGAACATGTAAATCTTAATGCGTGGAATGGCTTCCCACATGCCAAAATGAATATTTCAACTTTTGGGCCAGGCTGGCTAAGGGGCTCCTTCCTTCTAGGATTATTCCTATTCTACATATAATATGGCAGGGCCTCTATCGTTAGTTCTGAAAATAAGCTTCACGAAAACTCCATGGTGGGTCATCCTTTAGATGATCTTCATTGTTTATCTTGATTTATAAATCCAAAATAGTGTAACAACAAGATATCAAGAGGTCACAAACTTTTTCTCATGCATTAAATGCTATCTTTATTTGATGGAAACTGTGCCCGTTGCTCATGCTTGAACATTAATTACAAGTAATTTTAGCTTTAACTACATTTATTCAATGAGTTCAAGTACTTAATAAAAAATTGGATGAAGGCAAGGTGCTCACTTATTCCCGAGCTTGAGTTTCATTTTAGGAAAGATCAAGCCTACACTTTGATTTATCTCCTTAATCACCAGCTCAAGGAAAACTGTATGTACAATTCATTCGTGTCGTTAGCAGAAGTCAAGTAAGATTGTAATTTCAACCTGTGAACTTTTTATGGGAAATAAACATGAACAAATCCGTAGCTTTCTTTTTTCTTTCTTTTTCCCCCAGTACTAGTAGGGTTGCTGAGCTGTAGATAGTGATAATCATATGTGTTAAAAAGATGCTCATGGTTCGTCTACAATGATCCCATAAGTTTGACCTCATGAGTATTCCTAGCTTATAATTAATCCAGATTAAGGGAAAAAAGATCAGTATCTATTACTAAGCACATGTTGCAAAAATCATGCCCATCAAACAATGCTCTTATCAGCAGTGTTTGTGGTGTGTATGGTTTGATTTGTTTTGAATAATATCAGTCATTTGTTAGGTCTTCAGAATATTAGACTGATAGTTTTATAGTGATATCAGTTTGTACGTCCATACTGATCACACTACAACCTTCTGTGATACAGATTATGCAATCCATTGGATTTCTGGGGCCTGCCTTCTTTCTAGCACAGTTGAGCCGTGTCCGAACACCTGCTCTTGCTGTACTGTGCATGGCTTGCAGTCAGGTTTGGTTTATGCCATGAAGAGCTAGAAACATTAGTTTTTATTAAAAGCTTCCTTTTTCCTTTCCCGGGTGTTTTTGTTTTTGTCCATAGCTTATTAGATTTTATTAAACTAGTATAGTGTACGTGCGTTGCACGTACTCATACTTGTCGTTTTTTTTACTCAAAGGTGTCATCCGAAGTATTCAAGAAAGAAAAAGAAAGGTGTTCTATGATATTTTAAAACTAAAGGATCACAATACATTTAAAATATAGAACTTTTGGATGATATATATTTAAAAAGACAACTATTAAAGGATGAGAGGATGAGATACACTTGATGAATTAAACAAAATAATTGCTTGAGCTTATATTATAAGTGATATGCAAATTTGAAGGGTGTACCAACGTTAAAAATTTTCTTCTATTAAATTTCTTCATAAACACATAGTCGTTCTTTCTCCTTTGCCAATTGTATTCTTTTTTTTCCCAAGTTTGAACTAGTTAACGGTAGTTGCATAGAAGGTTCAACATATTTAAGAGAATTTGAAACATTAATGTATATTTAGGGAATTTTATTTTCTGGAGTCTAAAAAGGAGAATTTCAAAAATGGGCTTACATGCCTAAAGGTAAAAACTTCTAATTATAAATATGTACCACAGTAGCATCTATATCGAGTACAATCCATAAACCAAGGATGCATAGGCATTTGCATTTGCATTCATATTTGAAGAGGAAATAACAAAATTTCTCAAAATAATAGTCAAAACCAAAATGAGTGAACTAATCATGCATATGTGATGCATTCATATTTGACAATGCATGATAAATGCATTCATATTCTTATTTTATGGATACAGACCAAACTAAGGTTAAACATAAATTAAAAAAAAATCGCATGCATTGATATGCTTAGTTAATTTGCTTCTAAGAAATACATCAGTAGTTATGTAATTGACATGATCGATAGCGTCTTTGAGGTCCTGGACGGGGGTAGTCGAATATGCTTATATAGGTTTGGCAAGTTGATATACTCTCAAGCATGAGGTTCCATTCATGAGAGAGATGAACTTGATTCTTGTGGGTTGTGAGATGTGTAGGTTTAGCTTCTTTCTTTCTCATCTAAAATTTGATTATGAGTGGAATTTGTTGGAAAACGGATTCCTATTCTATTTTGGTAACATGAGGTTATTAGGATTCCTAATCTATTTTGGTAATAGGTTATTAGGATTCCTAATTTGATTTGGTTTTGGTTTAGAATTCCTAGTATGTTTATGATTTTAGGATTTCTATATATATGGAACAATTAGAAGAGAGAATGAGGAGAAGAAAAATTGGGGATATTTAGAGCACAGAAAAGAGGTATTTTCTGAGCTATTTGTTTAGGGTTTTGTTTGGAGAGATTAAGAGCTTGTTGGTGAGATTAGTTTGTTCCTTCGAGTGATTTATAATCTCAGTTTGTACTCTTTCTCTATTAGTAAAAACCTCATCCCCTTCTTGCCCCGTGGACGTAGGCAACTTGCCGAATCACGTAAATCTCTTGTGTTAATTGGTGATTGTGCTTGTTTATTTGGTTGTGATCTCTCTTGTTTGGATTGTGTGATTCGACCGCTTCCGCGCCGCGCACAACAATTGGTATCAGAGCTTCGGGTTCAACTTGAGACTTGTTTGAAGGATTCGCTGAAGGATTCATATTTGAAGAGTTAGATCGACAACATGGGTGAAGCAAGCATATCGGGATCGTCTTTTACGAAGACGATACATAGTTTGAGCATCAATAACATTAAGATCGATGTTCCGAAGTTTGATGGTAAGATCAATTTCGGTTTGTGGAGGTGTCAGGTGATGGATGCGTTAGACGCTCAGAATTTGGAGGTGAGTCTTGAGTTACAAGAGAAACCTGCCGAGATGGAAGCTAAGGTTTGAAAGAAGATGAATAGTAGGGCGTGTGGAGTTATTCGGTCATGCTTGACGCCAGATCTTATTTATGATGTGATGAACGAGACTTTGGCGAAAAAGATGTGGGAAACACTCAATAAAAAGTATCTTACTAAGAGCATTGAGAATCGGCTTCACTTAAAGAAGAGGTTTTATCAGTTCAAGATGAAGAGGGGAGTTTCCATTAGGGAGTATGTTAACAACTTCACAAAGCTACTTTCAGACATGGCTAATGTGGATATCATGGTTGAGGATAAAGACAAGGCGATGCTATTTTTGTGTTCGTTGCCCGATGATGATTATGGTACGTTTGTCCTAACTATGATTAATGGAAGAACTATTGTTAGTTACAAGGAGGTGACCTCAGCGTTGGTGAATTATGAGTTAAGGAAGAGTGTTGATGAGTCCTCCGAAAAGGCATCGGGAGATGCATTAGTAGTTCATGGTCATGGTTTAAACCGAAGCAGGAGGTCGCAGTCTAGAGGTGCACATCGTGGGATTCGTAGGAATCAGTGTGCCTTTTGTAAAGAGGATGGACATTGGAAAGCTGAATGCCCAAAGTTAGATCGAGCCGAGAAGAATAAGGGGAAAGCTGTACAAGCTTCAGATGTGAATGTTGTCAAGACTAGTGGCAACAATTCAGATTCGGATTCTTCGGGCTATTTATTGTCTGCACTGCCATCAGTTTGTGTTGCCAACTCTACAGAGTGGATGTTGGATTCGGGTGCTTCATACCACGTATGCCCTAGGAGGGATTGGTTCTCCAGCTTTCAGAAGTTGGAAAGAGAGGATGTTATGCTCATGGGTAATGGACATGCATGCTCTATTGGTGGTATTAGTACCGTTCGTATTCGGATGTATGACGGAGTGATTCAGGAGTTGGAAGGAGTGAGGTTCGTTCCGGGGTGACATCTGGCTATAAAGTGACCTTGGATGATGCACGTTTGAAGGTCACATTGGGGTCCATGATTGTTATGAAGGGCGTCAGAAGGAGTAATTTGTATTATTTACTCGGAAGCACGACGATTGATAGAGAGATGACGACTTCATCAGATTCGGCTAGACTGTGGCGTTGTTTGATGCTGGGTTATTTGATTGGAAATGTCGTGCATAGATTTTTGAGGAGTGCTTTGACCTGTAGTTTGAAGTCCTGTGAACCCATTGGTATGAGAGAGAAGACCGAGGTGGAGTTTGGTACTTCTATCCATCATTCGAGGGGTTTTCTGAGGGGTGTTCATTCAGGCATTCGGGAGCCTTCCAAAGGAGCATTATTGGGAGGTAATAGGTATGTGGTTTCCGTAGTTGGGGATTGCTCTAGGCATTGGTGGGTTGCAACCAAATCCCGTTGGTGTGAAGTCCTAGAAGCCCACAACAGATGGAGAAAGTGTGTTGGTAGAAAGGTAACCCGACGTTCTGATTATGGTAGGGGTTCTTTCTTGTATTTGTGCCGAGCTCACGGCAATAGGAGACACTTCATTGGTGTGGAAACTTTGAGGCGACAAGACGAGATGGCAGATTCAGGTAGCTGTTCCTTTCCGGAGGAGGATTGGCGTTTGATGTCGAGCATTGGCATTGGTGTGCAGGCTATGACATGTTTTGGCCGTCTCATGTATAGGTTGCCAACTGCTGCATGTATAGATATGGGATCTGGTGGAGCTGCTTCAGATTTTGGGTTGCGTCGGATGTTTGGCTACCCAGCACTCAGTCACATCGTGGATGTGAGATTTGATCCGATAGCACATTTGGGATTCAGAGACGTGTTTAATTATCAGGTATTGGCTTCTGACTTGGTTCTGAGCAGGTATGTCACGTTTGACTCTCGGCAGGTGGAGAGTGATGATCAGATCTTTGGGACATCGCAGCGGGTGAAGAGTGATGCTACTCCACATTGGGAGGAAACTCCAGATCATACTACATCATTTAGGATTCCAGCTGACGTGACACAGATTTGGAATCGTGTTGATTTGGATGCAGATGATAGGTTGATTGATTTGAGTACAGCTGATGGATGTAGTCTGGATATGGTCATTGGTTCATCTCAGGTGGAGATGTTTGGATTAGTGGTGGAGCTGCTTCAGTTTTTGGGTTGCGTCGGATGTTTGGCTACCCAGCACTCGGTCACATCGTGGATGTGAGATTTGATCCGATAGCACATTTGGGATTCAGAGGCGTGCTTGATTATCAGGTATTGGCTTCTGGCTTTGTTCTGAGCAGGTATGTCACGTTTGACTCTCGGCAGGTGGAGAGTGATGATCAGATCTTTGGGACACTTGATCGTGATATTAGAGAAGGGTTGCGAACTCTTCTAGTGGATTGAGGCCTTTGGAGGCCATTTGGGCGAACTACGTGAAGGCTTGATTCACTGGGCAGGAGGATGCGTAGGCAGTCAGTTTTGATGCAGCCGATTTGGTGAGTAGATACCAACGTTTGGGTGAGTGTTCGCACTCCCGTTTGGGTCTCGACTTGTTATGGATTGAGTCCGTTGTTGTGGATCGTTTCACTTCGTACTGGACGCAACAAGTGAGGCATTTGGTTTGGTCGGTGTCGGCTTAGTTTTGGGAAAACTTTGCCGATGTGAAGAATTGTTGGAAAACGGATTCCTATTCTATTTTGGTAACATGAGGTTATTAGGATTCCTAATCTATTTTGGTAATAGGTTATTAGGATTCCTAATTTGATTTGGTTTTGGTTTAGAATTCCTAGTATGTTTATGATTTTAGGATTTCTATATATATGGAACAATTAGAAAAGAGAATGAGGAGAAGAAAAATTGGGGATATTTGGAGCACAGAAAAGAGGTATTTTCTGAGCTATTTGTTTAGGGTTTTGTTTGGAGAGATTAAGAGCTTATTGGTGAGATTAGTTTGTTCCTTCGAGTGATTTGTAATCTCAGTTTGTATTCTTTCTCTATTAGTGAAAACTCCATCCCCTTCTTGCCCCGTGGACGTAGGCAACTTACCGAACCACGTAAATCTCTTGTGTTAATTGGTGATTGTGCTTGTTTATTTGGTTGTGATCTCTCTTGTTTGGATTGTGTGATTCGACCGCTTCCGCGTCGCGCACAACAGAATTTTGGTTGTTGAAATGGATAGTTATAATGTTTTGTTGTTATTTATAGTGATTTGGTGGGAGATGAAAAGTTATAAC
The DNA here is from genome assembly GCF_001876935.1 of Asparagus officinalis. Taxonomy (NCBI): domain Eukaryota; kingdom Viridiplantae; phylum Streptophyta; class Magnoliopsida; order Asparagales; family Asparagaceae; genus Asparagus; species Asparagus officinalis. Next base: position 72,653,954 of record NC_033800.1, on the reverse strand, counting down.
GTTTTTCATCATTAGTGTGAATAAAGTTATATTTAGTGTCAAGAGTTAGTGGATGAATGTTATGAGTGAGTGGTTAAATAAAAATTTGATTGTCATAAATATGGAGGTTATGAAAGATTGAGTATGCGTGTGCCATCATGTACGTATGAATGGATGGATGTGTAGTCAATGTGAGGTTATAAAAAATTGGGTATTTGCGTGTTTCATGTATGTATGTATGGATGTGTTGGAGGGCATTTTAGGAAGAAATGTTTTAACATAGTTACCCACTTTTATAATAACTAGTATAGTGCACGTGCGTTGCACGTGAACATATTTGTGTTTTTTCTTTTGAATTTTTATAATTAAATTTCGCTGTATATGGAAAAAAATATCAATTCGATTTTACAAACTTTGTTCAAAACTAATAGGCTAGAATTTTGTGAACATATATGGTAAAAGTAAAAGATAATTTATATTCTTTTAAAAATTTATCCTCAATAATTAAACATACGTAGAAGATCAAGAATGAAAGCGAACTCTCTTTTGAACATTGATTCATTACAAAATCGGAGCTCTCTTCCAAATAATTAGTAAGATATTTGCACGTGCAAATTCTCAACGAACGGGATGAAATATTTTGTTCTTGAAGTAAGTTTTTTTTACATAAACATATTAGTTGCTAATTCATTCACAATAACCTTCCATCATCAAAAAGCAGAAGCATCTTTAAATGAAAAGAATATTGGTTTCAACTTCTCTAATGATACAAAGTTTTTTTGTTTCTCGAATGACTGTCTCTGTTGTTAGAACCAACTCTTTATCTGGATTAATTATTGGATATTTCAAATTTGGAGGCTTCACTTCTCCATTTGTTATAACATATGTTTCTCCCTTTATCAATAAACCGCTGAACTTTTCTATCAGCTCATTAAATAAAATTGCTTGGATAAGTGTTCCCTACAAAAGGCATAATAAAAAATAAATCACGTCATCACGGTAATATAAAAATTACATGGAATAATAACAATATAAAATTCGTTTCACATCTTCATCAATCAGAATCAACTTTTGCTTCTTCCATTCTCCATTCTTAAAGAAGTCTATATATAGTATTACGTAATACACGAATATTTATACTACATTATTTTTGATAAATTTTTATCTTTCGGATCAGGATGTTGGTTTGATCATTAATTCCATCTTGATCAGATGACACCCTGCACGAAAAAAAAAATGATGAGTCCAGTTTACATTACTAATTAGCTTATTAGTTTTTTCATGATTACACATAGAATAAAACTTTGCTTAAAAACTAATATTGCTCCTAATCAGTGTGATATAGAGCAATATAGAATGGAGAAGGGATAATGTTCTCTCTAATACAAAATTTTATAAGAAGTAAGTGAAAACAACAGTTAGTGAAAACAATCGAAAAGATTCCTTATGTTCTAGAAAAGATTAGTAACTTCAATTTAGATACTTGAGGCACGTGCAAAATATGTTCAAAAATTTATAATGAGTTAATAAATAAAATAGCAATTTTATTATGTTAATACTTGAGGCGTAAGTGTATTTATTAAATAAATTGTTAAAATTATAACCATACAAATTTAAGCATACCAAATATTTTTAATTCAAAACTATTAACAATTATTAGGAACTACTATTCAATAAATAAAATATTAATGTTAATAGTTAAATAATTGAGTATATATATTTTACGTCATCAATATAAATTGTTAAAATTATTTAACATTACTATTATAAATAATTATGTTAATAATTTATACATACAGATAATTTCATGTAAGTAATGTATCAATAAATAAATGAATTGAGTTCTGAGATAGAAATGCATGGGAAGCGATCTCTCTCAACACTTTCCTAGATGACGAAGCACGCTGTCAAGTTTTGGCTAATTCGAATGCTCATGTACCCGTGCACAATTAATTTCATGTAATACCTATACTGCTATATTAAAAAAAACATTGTGAGGGTAAACAAATGTGAAAGAATCATGAAAAATTCCTCTCTTCCTAGATTTGCTTCCATTGAGATCTTTTATTTGTTTTTAGGTGCAAAATGGGAATATAAGCAAAATGGGAATATACAAAAACATGATTTTACTAACCTTTTTGAATCACAACTTGTTGCTTCCATATCCTCTTGTTCTCTATTTTTTGGTAGGATTTGGTAAGATCTTGTAGGATTAAAGCTGTGTATGGATTAGATTTATATAATATTTGACTTATAACCGATTTTGTAGTGATAATGACTCGCCAAATGATTATTGCCATTATTGGAATGTTTATAACCGGTTTTTTAGTAATAATGACTCGCCAAATAATTATTACCATTATTGACGGAAATAATTATTGCCATTTTTTAGTAACGGAAATAAAGTTAATGAAAGAGATTAATATGTTGATGGGAGGTTACAAAAATGTTAATAACATCATGAATGAAGGATATGAGAATTAGGTTATCACAATAATATGTTGATGCGTGCAAACCTATTCAAAATAATACTTGAGGCGTAAGTGTATTTATTAAATAAATTGTTAAAATTATAACCATACAAATTTAAGCATACCAAATAATTTTAATTCAAAACTATTAACAATTATTAGGAACTATTATTCAATAAATAAAATATTAATGTTAATAGTTAAATAATTGAGTATATATATTTTACATCATCAATTAAAATTGTTAAAATTATTTAACATTACTATTATAAATAATTTTGTTAATAATTTATACATACAAATAATTTCATGTAAGTAATGTATCAATAAATAAATGAATTGAGTTCTGAGATAGAAATGCATGGGAAGCGATCTCTCTCAACACTTCACACTTTCCTAGATGACGAAGCACGCTATCAATTTTTGGCTAATTCGAATGCTCATGTACCCGTGCATATGAATATTTAAATATAAAATTTTCCGTGTGAGTATTTAAATATAAATTATTCATGTTATTTGGGGTTATGTATGTATGGATATGTTTTATGCGCATGTATTTTATATAAGTATGTATATGTTTAAAAGGGCATGCATTTAATTGGGGTTATTTTGTATGTATGAGTATGATTTATTATTATGGATGCATGTATTTTATGTATGTATGTATATGTTTAAAAGGGCATTTTCGGAAAAAAATGTTTTAACATAGCAACCCACTTTTATAATAGTATTAGATATTGGATTGTCAAAATCACAATCAACGGAAAAATCCGTTTGCCGGCTTCCTTCTCTTTCTTACTCTTATCCCTTTTCAAGAGATAATTTCATGGTTTTTTTGAGTCATATGAAATAAAAGTTCTAGTGAAGCTTGGGACACTGAAAATATCTTAGTTCTCTCATAATACTTGCAAACTTGTGTGTTCCCCTATTATATGTGATAACTTTTATTTGTTTTTAAACTATGTGACAAATTTAGTTTGAAAATGTAAGCATATTCCTGTCACTTTTTGCAGGGAAGTGATGCATTCTCACAGTCTGGTCTCTATTCCAATCACCAAGACATTGGGCCACGCTACGCAGTAAGTTTCCCCTTTCCACCACCACAAATGACTTTTCCCATAGGCTACAGTGGGTTTTGGATGTGAAAGTTTCAACCTTTACTCGTTTTTTCTAATCTACATATGCAAAAAAGTAAGACTCGGAGGTGGCGCGCACGCACAGAGAAAAATATTTCTGTACTGCTAATGGAATAAACATTTAGGTTAAATATATAGAGGTTTGTCCAGAATTTATTTCTGGGAAGTCTCAAATTCATAACATGTCTCTAAATAGAGGTGTCCTTCTGGTATCCTAGATGGACGGATGGTAACTGCGGAGTTCAATTATATAATTGAATGCTGCAAGTTTATTCATAAACACAGAATCTTCAAGGTCATCATACAATGAGTTTCTGAACAGTCTTTTACAAAACTTCCTCTCTTTTCTAAGATATACGATTATTTCATTTTTAAATTGATGTGTTCATTTGAAGTCTCTTCGTCATATATATACTACTTGTCAGCAAACGGAAAAGCAGCTGAGAACTTTTATCTTTACAACTAGTAAATATAAACTGTTAGTAACTAGCTGGAGTAAGATCTATCTAGCCTATCCCAAATGCAACCAGTTCTGTTTATGTACCATTTATTGTGAAAAAGTAATTTTCCTTTACAACTTAATCTAGTGCCCAGAGTATGCTTATTGTTCTTGGAACCATGTCAATTACTGAGTCAAATTTATATGATAAGTCAATACTTTTGCCAATTACTTAATTCTATTTTCTCTAAAATCTAAACTTTAGTTTAGATTATCTCGATGCCTTACTGATAATCCAAAATTGTGCTTCCATCAACAGGGTGTTCTATTGGGCCTGTCCAACACAGCTGGGGTGCTTGCAGGGGTCTTAGGCACTGCTGCCACAGGATACATCCTACAACGAGGCAAGAATGGAACACAAACATTATCCATCGGTTTTTATTTATTAATTTTCTGTGTTTAAGTTGCATCTATAATTTTTTTTTTTGAATTGCCAGGCTCATGGGATGATGTGTTTAAGGTGTCAATTATTTTGTACATGGTTGGTACACTAGTATGGAACTTCTTCTCAACCGGCGAGAAAATTCTGGACTGATGAGCAGAAGGTACCTGAAAAATTATCTGTTATCGAGAAAGTGATTTTGTTAAGATGTAGAGAAATTAGGATACTGTATTAATCATAGTTCGAGGGGAAACTGGGGAATCTCCCATCTGTTTGGCTATTGAACAACACATGGGGAATTTGCAACCACCCATTTAGAAGAATGATGTAACTGATAGCAAATCAAATTGTGTGACATTATTTGCAATTTAAAAGTTCAAAAAGTTTTATTTTTATCATTTGTTTCTGATCGAATTCTTGGTGAAAATTGCATATTGTTGAGGATCTGCGTTGTCGTTTGGCTCAGAAACCTGCTAAATCAGTCCCCGTTTTTCACACACAGTGCACCACCAAGAACACAAAGGGGAGAGCTCACTGATCTCCTTCACCAGTCACTCACAAAGAGGGGTCGCACAAAGGGGGAAAGAGCACAAAGCTCTCAGGAGCACAAAGCTCACAGAAGGAGGTTAATCACACAAAGGGGAGGAGCACTTAGCTCTGAATCTCAAGACACCGTCTCTCTTTTCTTCCTCTTTCCAGCTACTACCGGCCCTTCACCTTATATGGGGAAGGGGGCAGCCGACATGGAGGAGGAGGCTAGGGTTTAACAAAGCTATTAACAAGCACAAAGCAAGTTAATAGGCCACAAAGGCAACAAACAAAGCAAAGTCAAAATTTACCCAAAATCAAAATTCAAGATTCTTTGACACGATATGAATTTTTCAGCAGGCAAACACTTAGTACCCATGTCAGCAGGATTAAATTCTGAGGGAATTTTCTCTAACTTGACAATACCCTTTTCAACTATATCCCGAATGTAATGAAATCTAACATCAATATGTTTAGTTCTATCATGAAAAACAGGATTTTTGCAAAGTTGAATAGCAGATTGACTATCAGAAAATACAACCACATTTTTATCAAGAAAACCAATTTCAGATATAAGGCCCCTAAGCCAAATAGCTTCTTTAAAAGCTTCAGTGGTAGCAACATACTCAGATTCAGTAGTAGATAAAGCAACAATGGGTTGTAATTGGGATTTCCAACTTATGCAAGAGCCACACAAAGTAAACACATAGGAAGTGGTAGATTTTCTATTATCCCTATCATTTGCATAATTGGAATCTACATAGCCAGCAAGTTTGACACCTTCAGAACACTTAGAAAAGGTTAATCCTACATCCACAGAGGATTTCAAATATCTTAAAAGCCACTTCAAGGCATTCCAATGAGGCATACCAGGGTTTGACATATATCTACTCAAGCAACTAACCGCATATGCAATGTCAGGCCTAGTACTAACCATGAGATACATGACAGATCCTATAGCATTCGAATATGGCACCTTCTTCATATCATTTATTTCAGTTTCAGTATTGGGAGATTGATCCTTACTTAACACAAAATGAGAAGCAAGAGGCACATTCACAGATTTAGCATTAGACATAGCAAATTTACTCAAAATTTTTTCAACATATGAACTTTGGTTTAAAACTAGAGTAGATTTGTTTTTGTCCCTAATAATATTCATGCCTAGGATTCTTTTAGCATCACCTAAGTCTTTCATGTCAAAATTTTCACAAAGACATTTTTGAACATGCTCAATAGACTTCAAACAAGGACTAACAATCAACATGTCATCCACATAAATTACAAGAAATACAGGCACAGAGTCTATATTCTTATAATACAGGCAATGATCAGCAGAACTCCTTTTAAACTTTAAAGATTGCATGCATTTATCAAATCTAATATTCCATTGCCTAGGTGATTGTTTTAAACCATACAAAGCCTTTTTTAACAAACACACATGATCAGGCAATTTAGGGTCCACAAAGCCCTCAGGTTGGTGCATATAAATATTTTTATCAAGATCACCATGCAAGAAAGCAGTAGTTACATCCATTTGTTTTAATTCCCAATTAAAATGAGCAACTAAAGCAAGCATAATTCTAACAGTAGTGAATTTGACAACAGGAGCAAAAATTTCAGCATAATCAATTCCCTCCTTTTGAGTAAATCCCTTAGCTACTAACCTAGCCTTAAACCTAACACTTTCAGATTCTTGTTTCACCTTAAACAGCCACTTACAGTCCACTACAGAACAACTAGCAGGTTTAGGAACAAGTTTCCATGTTTGGTTAATTTTTAGGGATTCCATCTCACTCTTCATAGCACTAATCCATTCTTCAGAATATTTTGACCTTAATGCTTCTTTATAAGTCTTAGGTTCATTGCACTCAAGGGATTCAAACACATTAAAGGCAAACTCAGACATATTACAATCAATCAAATTGCAATCTCTATATCTTTCAGGTTTCCTAATGGTTCTTTTATTTCTATCCCTAGTGAGTTGATAATCATTCAAATCATGCATGTTATCTATTTCCTGCATATCATGCTCCACCTCATTTGGAATAATCTCATCTTGATTTTCAATAATTATATCATTCAATTTTTCTTCAGGAAATGATTTGGGTTGATTAATAATAGGCTTTTGCTCCACCTCATTTGGAGCATCATTTTCAGGAATAGGAACATGTAAAGGTAAACAAGGAAATTCATTTTCATTAAAGACAACGTCTCTGCTTATCACTACCTTAAACCCCGGTTCACTCTTATTCCAAAGCCTATAACCTTTTACCCCTTCAGGATATCCTAAGAAAACACATTTCTTAGATCTAGGTTCTAACTTATCAATCTTTTGATGCACGTAGCCAGCACTCCCGAAAATTCTCAAATTATTTAAATCAAGAGGTTTGCCCGTGAACACAAATTCAGGGCATTTCCCTCCTAAGGGAACAGAAGGAGACCTATTAATCAAATAGGCTGCAGTACAAACAGCTTCTCCCCAGAACTTCTTGGAGAGCCCAGATGTGGCCAACATAGCCCTCACCCTCTCTAAGAGAGTTCTATTCATCCTTTCAGCAATCTCATTCTGCTGGGGTGTATAGGGAACAGATTTATGCCTTTTAATACCCCAAGTAGTACACAAATCATTCAATTGTTTGTTACAAAACTCAAGACCATTGTCTGTCCTAAGAGTTTTAATTTTCTTTCCCGTTTGGTTTTCAATCATAATTTTCCAGTTTTTAAATTTATCAAAAACTTCAGATTTTTGTTTCATGAGTAAAACCCAAACTTTCCTAGAATAATCATCAATTATGGAAAGAAAATATTGGTTCCCTCCATGCGTAGGCACACTAGAGGGACCCCACACATCAGCATGCAAATATTCAAGTACACTAGTGCACTTAGACTGATTAGGAAAAGAAGAAGTAGGAAAAGTAACCCTATGTTGTTTTCCTAGCACACAAGATTCACAGAAAGGGATGGGGGATATTTTATCACTACCAAAGTGACCTCCTTTATGCAAAATTTCTAATCCTTTATTACTCATGTGACCTAATCTATTATGCCATAAAACAGATTTATCACCTATCACAGAGTTAACAGAATCAAGCACAGGTTCAGCATGACAAATATACAAATTGTTTTGTTTTTCAGCAGTAAAAACAACAAGAGACCCTTTTTGAATTTTCATAACCCCTTTACCCCATTTTCCCTCCAAACCATCATTTTCTAGAGATGCACAAGAAATCAAGTTATAACGTAAATCAGGAACATGCCTAACATCCTTCAAAGTAAACACAGAACCAGAGGAAAACCTAAGGCATACATCACCAGTTCCTAAAACATTGCATTTCTTTTCATTTGCCATTGACACAAAGCCATTCTCTATTTTCTTGTAGTTTGAAAACAAGGTTTTAAAAGGAGTCATATGAAAAGTACAACCAGAGTCTACCAACCAATCTGATTTACACAAAGGATCAGATAACACAGAGTTCAAATATGCATAATCACACAGATTATTAATCATGAAAATCTCACCCATTTTGCCCTCACAGACAGCCATATTAGCATGTTCATTTTGCTGATTTTTCTTAGGCTTAGGACAATCTTTAATAAAGTGACCAGTTTCATGACAATTATAGCATTTTTTATCTTTAAACCTGGACTTAGATCTACCCCTTCCATTTTTCAAATTTTTTCTTACTTTATTCCCCATTACTAGCATTCTTTTGGTAATTAGACCTATTCTGAGGCCTACCCCTCACATGCATAACCTCACCAGAATTTTTATTTCCCCCAGAATGTTTTAAATCTAATTCCTTACTCTTAAGACCATTGACCACAACATCAAGGGTAACCTCATCTCTACCATATTTAATAGCAGATTTCACATCATTATATGAGTCAGGAATAGCATTTAGAAGGGCAATAGGAGTATAATCATCTATATGTTTATCACCAGTTAACTTAATATCTGAAATAAGTTTTGTGAAAACATCTAGGTTCTCCTCAATGTCCTTAGACATATCCAATCTAAATTTGAAAAAATTTTCAAGCAAAAACATTTTACTGGGCAAAGAGGTTTCAGTATAGAGTTCTTCAAGTTTATCCCAAAGAGTTTTAGCACAGTCCAAAATTCTAACTTTTCTAATCACAGAGTCAGATAAGTTCAAATAAATTGTGGAACAAGCATTTTCGTTCATTTCCGCCCGTTTATTTTCAGTGTCAGAGGTTAAATAAGTCTGACCAACAGCCCTAACGGACTTCTGTTGAATTAAGATGCATTTTATTTTTTGTTTCCAAATGCTAAAATCAGATTTTCCGTTGAACGGAGCCATACCATATTGAATCATACTATATTGATTAGCAGCGGACATTTTTCACACAGAAAAACAAACAGCAAAAAATAGCACGATTTTGGTAATTATCCAGCTCGAAACGTGTGAAGCAACTAGCACGAACAAATGAGAAGAACGATGAACACAAAGTTCTTGTTTCAATCTCTTTGATCTTTCACCGAGCACTCCGAGAAGAACGATGAACACAAAGTTCTTGTTTCAATCTCTTTGATCTTTCACACGAGCACTCCCCAAAAAACAGTATTTTAATTTCTGAAAAAAATTTAACAGACCCAAAGATTTACTGTAATTTTTTCAACAAAGGCAGAGATAAATCAGATTGAATGCACAGGAACTTCAAAGATGGCGATGCAGACAAGATCAAGCTAATAACTACAGAAACAGATTTCCGTCACCTCACCTGAGCTGAAAAAGTAATTTTCCTTTACAACTTAATCTAGTGCCCAGAGTATGCTTATTGTTCTTGGAACCATGTCAATTACTGAGTCAAATTTATATGATAAGTCAATACTTTTGCCAATTACTTAATTCTATTTTCTCTAAAATCTAAACTTTAGTTTAGATTATCTCGATGCCTTACTGATAATCCAAAATTGTGCTTCCATCAACAGGGTGTTCTATTGGGCCTGTCCAACACAGCTGGGGTGCTTGCAGGGGTCTTAGGCACTGCTGCCACAGGATACATCCTACAACGAGGCAAGAATGGAACACAAACATTATCCATCGGTTTTTATTTATTAATTTTCTGTGTTTAAGTTGCATCTATAATTTTTTTTTTTGAATTGCCAGGCTCATGGGATGATGTGTTTAAGGTGTCAATTATTTTGTACATGGTTGGTACACTAGTATGGAACTTCTTCTCAACCGGCGAGAAAATTCTGGACTGATGAGCAGAAGGTACCTGAAAAATTATCTGTTATCGAGAAAGTGATTTTGTTAAGATGTAGAGAAATTAGGATACTGTATTAATCATAGTTCGAGGGGAAACTGGGGAATCTCCCATCTGTTTGGCTATTGAACAACACATGGGGAATTTGCAACCACCCATTTAGAAGAATGATGTAACTGATAGCAAATCAAATTGTGTGACATTATTTGCAATTTAAAAGTTCAAAAAGTTTTATTTTTATCATTTGTTTCTGATCGAATTCTTGGTGAAAATTGCATATTGTTGAGGATCTGCGTTGTCGTTTGGCTCAGAAACCTGCTAAATCAGTCCCCGTTCTCCACTCACAGTGCACCACCAAGAACACAAAGGGGAGAGCTCACTGATCTCCTTCACCAGTCACTCACAAAGAGGGGTCGCACAAAGGGGGAAAGAGCACAAAGCTCTCAGGAGCACAAAGCTCACAGAAGGAGGTTAATCACACAAAGGGGAGGAGCACTTAGCTCTGAATCTCAAGACACCGTCTCTTTTCTTCCTATTCCAAGCTACTACCGGCCCTTCACCTTATATGGGGAAGGGGGCAGCCGACATGGAGGAGGAGGCTAGGGTTTAGAGAGGTAGGAGCCGACCTACGGATGGGACTCACAGCGGCGGCCATCGGATCACAGAGATCGGAGGAGATCTTGAAGTATCGGGTAGGAGAAGAAAATAGAGGGGCTAGGGCACATAAGTTGCTGAGAAGAGGGAACTGGGCCTAAGTGGTAATGGGCCATCTTATTTGGGCCAACAAATAACAACAATCTCCACCTTTGGCCCAAAGTAGTGCACAGAGGAAAAACATGGAACTGCAGGACTCATCATCGCCAAATTATTACTTGTATAATCACAAAGAAGATACAAGCAATGGCAGAGAATACACAAAGTAAACTCTAGATCACAAAGATCGGGGTAAGATCACCAAGCATACCAAGTCCACAAAGGACCGAACTCTACCAAACGGTCATCGAGTTCAAAGGGAAACTCCTAACTTTCTACTCCATCAGTAGCAAAAATTAGCTGAAGCTGATATTAGACATGCATTATAATTTTCCTATCTTCATGAAGAGAAGTCTTTCTTAAATCATGAAGGATGATGAGAGGTAGACGACGTGCATGGTCATCGACCAAGCATATACAAGTACACAGGCTGCATCTTATTGTCTTTACGCAAAAGAGCGAACATAAGCGAACCGAAATTCCAGCTCGATTCGCTGAGGCCCATAAAGCATGGAATGCGACTTTAAGCTGTCCATCAACTTGCTCGGCTAGATTTTCCTTCCCATTGCTTTCTTGCTTGGCTTTTCTTTGAGAAATTCTGAGGTTTGTACAATTCTCCTTGTACTCTTACAGATTCCGGCCATAATTATTCCCTTAACTGGTTTTCTTTTTCTTGGTCCTTGTATTGTCAAATGGGGTCTGTTTTGGATCCAATGCTAGTAAATTAGGATCTTTCAATACTGGAAGTTACGGATATTTTGGGTAGAACTATTCTGGGACTTGATTCTTGCATCATTGAAGAAAGAAGCTTAAGTTTAGTCACGTATCAAGTAGGGAAACAGTTAGATGACTTTTCGCAACGTACGGACTTGGAAATTGTAGAAAATATATGAAACCCTAATTCCATAGATGAGATAATATGGGCTTATATAGGCCCTACAAACACATCTTACAAATAAGCCCCTTAACTATACTAATATGTCAACACTCCTCCTCAAGATGGGCGAAAGATATCCACTAAGCCCATCTTATCACATCCTCTAATCATATCTACTGAGCTAAGTCCCTTAGTCAAACAATCTGCTACCTGGTCTTTAGTTAAAACATGACTTAACTCCAGTAGTCCACTGTCCAACTTCTCTTTGATGAAGAACCTATCGATCTCGATGTGTTTGGTTCTATCATGCTGCACTGGGTTATTGGCGATACTGATGGCTGACTTGTTATCACACCACAGTTTTATCTTTGCTCCTTGATCCAGCTTCAGCTCCACCAACATACTCTTCAACCACAACAACTCCGCAACTCCCAAGGTCATAGCTCTATACTCTACTTCAGCTGTTGATCTCGCCACCACTGACTGCTTCTTGCTCTTTCACGAGACCAAGTTGCCTCCTACAAAGATACAGTATCCTGAGGTGGACTTCCTGTCATCAGCACAGCTAGCCCAATCCGAGTCACAGTAACCCTCAATGCTCATATGTTCATTTTTTCTGAATATTAGCCCTTTTCCGGGGGTACTCTTCAAATACCTCAGAATCTGGTACACTGCGTTCATATGACCCTTCCTCGGATCATGCATATAGCGACTCACCACGCTCACTGCAAAAGAGATATCGGGACGTGTATGACTCAAATAGATCAACCTGCCCACCAGTCTCTAGTATCTGTCACGATCAACTGGTTCTCCAGCTTCAGCATCCAGTTTGAACTTCTGGTCGATCGGTGTAGTTACAGGTTTACACCCTAACATCCATGTCTCTTTGAGAAGATCCAGTGCATACTTTCTCTGGGATAGGATAATCCCCTCCGCTCCTCGAGCTATCTCTATTCCAAGAAAGTATCAAAGCAAGCCAAGATCTTTCACCTCGAATTTCTTACCCAGTCTCACTTTGAGTTGGGCAATCTCCTTCTCATCATCCCCTGTAATAATCATATCATCCACATATACCGCAAGCATGGTGATGTGGCCTTCATTTCGTCGAAAGAATATGGTATGATCGGCGTTAATCTGCTAGTACCCCATACCTAGCATAGCCCTCCTGAATCTGTCGAACTAAGCACCGGGAGACTGCTTCAGCCCATAGAGAGACTTCTTTAATCTGCAGACCTTGTCCACTGTCTGATCTGTGTCGAATCCTAGCGGAATTTCCATGTATACCTTTTCCACCAGATCTCCATGAATGCATTCTTCACATCTAATTGGTGTAGCTTCCATCCACCATTTATTGCCAGGGAGATCAAGGTCCGAACAGTGCTCATCTTCGTCACCGGTACAAAAGTCTCATCATAGTCGATGCCATATGTCTGACTATATCCTTTTACCACCAGACGAGCTTTGTAGCGCTCAACCTGTCCGTCTGGATTCTGCTTCACAGTGAAGACCCACTTGCATCTAACTGCTCTCTTCCCTTTTGGTAACCTGTCCGTCTGGATTCTGCTTCACAGTGAAGACCCACTTGCATCTAACTGCTCTCTTCCCTTTTGGTAGTTTTACTAACTCCCAAGTACGGTTCTTCTCAAGGGCCCCTACCTCTTCGTGCATAGCAGCTTTTCATTTTGGGTTCTTCTTTGCAACCTGCCAATTGTTAGGTATAGTAACAGAGTCCAGTGATACAATGAATGCTCTATGTGCAGGGTGGATGTTAGAATATGATACAAACTGGGAAAGATTCCAACCATATCTATCGGGAGGATTTCCCGCATTACTGCGAGTAGTCATCCGTACAGACATTGGTGTGGGAGGAGTAAGGAGAGGAATGATATCACCTTGAGAGGAATCTGGTGGTAGTGTAGGTGTCTCAGGAGTCGGGGCAGGCGTTGACAAGGGACTTGGCACCAGTGACACTGTAGGTACTGTTCCCGTAATTTGTTTCCCCTTCCTACTATAGGTAAGTAGCTCCTCCTGAGTCGTGGGCCTAACACCTCTTGTCTCATTCTTCTCTTCTTCTCCATTCTCCTGCTCCTCCTTAACCAATTCTCCTTCCCAAGGAATCGTTACAGAAATTGATTTCTCCACATTCACCGATCTCTCACCATTCTCCTCCTCTCGCCTCATACTTCCAGTATTAGGCGAGTTACCAACGGATGAAGTTACCTTCCGGGTGTAATATGACTCGAGTTCTCGAAAGTGCACATCCATGCTCACAAACAACCTTTTCTCCACCGGGCTCCAACAAACATATCCCTTCTGAGTAGAAGAATATCCCATAAAGATGTATTTCACCGCTCTAGGGGCAAGCTTCCATACGGATGGCCTGTTGTCCTTCACAAAGCACACACAGCCAAACACCTTGAGTGGAAGAAGCCCACCATTATCTCCCTTCAACGTCTCACACGGAGACTTTCAATCTAGCACTCTCGAGGGCATTCTGTTGATTAGTGCTGCTGCGGTCAACACTGCTTGCCCCCATAATATTTCTGGGACATTCATGGAGATCATCATACTTCTAGCAACCTCTAAAAGATGTCTGTTCTTCCTTTCCGCTACTCCATTTTGAGCTGGTGTGTATGGACACGTAGTCTGGTGTTGTATTCCCTGAGCCGACAAGTATTCCCTAAACGCTTTGTTAGTATACTCCGTCCCATTATCAGATCTCAATACCTTCACCACAGCGCCGTATTGAGTCTGAGCATACCTATGAAAATTTTGAAAGCAACCAAACACTTCACTCTTATTTTTTATCAGGTACAACCAAGTAACGCGGGAGAAACAATCAATAAAGGTAACAAAATACTTGTATCCATTCATAGAACTTGTGGAACAAGGCCCCCAAACATCTGAATGTATCAGTTCGAATACACGAGAACTCCTATGACCAGAACTTACGTAAGAACTTCTAGTAAGTTTTCCAAGCTCACATGCATCACATACAAGGTGCTGCTTATTTGCTTTCTCAAATAGAGATGGATACAACCTACTTAAAACATTAAAAGATGAGTGTCCCAAACGCTGGTGATGAAGCATCAACACACTCTCAGCACTCATCTCAGATCCTACTTCTGCTCTCTCTATCATTGACACCAATGCTGAATCCAGTCCTTCACGATCCAGATACCACAGTCCACTACGCCATGTGCCAGTTCCTGTCCCCTTCTCCTGAAAGATCACCTTGGGAATATCAAAAGAAACAATATATTTTAGTTGGAGGATGATAGAACTAATAGACAAAAGATTGACTAGAAAGGAAGGAGCATGCAAAACATTGGACAAAGTTACAGAACCAGTACAATCGACTGTACCCTTACCAACCACCGGCTGAAATGTACCATCAGCTGTTTGAATACTATCAGGCAGTACAATCGACTGTACCCTTACCAACCACCGGCTGAAATGTATCATCAGCTGTTTGAATACTATCAGGCGATACTGAGTGAGTATATGATAAGAACTCACTAGCATTACCTGTCACATGGCGAGACGCATCGGAGATGCCTCCTCAGTCCCATCCCCTGCTACTTGCTGCTTCCTCCTGAGTATCGTCAGGAGAGCATGATCCTTCTCAGTAAAGACCACCTCAGCTTCTTCCTCTGCTACCGTCAGATTCGCTCGGTTCCCTGCTCCTCTTCCACCTCGTCGACCCCCACGGCCACGACCACGACCTCGAACTGTCCACGTCCACCCGAATCTCCTTCCTTGGGTGGCTTGGTGTAAGCATGCCTTAGATGACCCACCGCACCGCAGTTGTAGCACTGTCGAGTCTCTCCCCTAGATCCAGTACTGCTAGAGGCTGCCAGTGCTGACTTCACCACAGGAAGTCCACCTGTCCCCGCCTGCAGCNNGGGAAGCCCCCCTGCCCCCGCCTGCAGCCGAATGCGAGTCTCCTCCTGGATCATAGCAGAGACAGCCTCCTCAAGCGTGGGAATCTTTGGCCAAGCTAGCAGCAATGCGATTCG
>NC_033800.1:72637586-72637841 GCF_001876935.1 Asparagus officinalis | reverse complement strand
CCCTTCTCAATGCCATCCACCATGGCGGCGATCGTCGGGACCAACGAGTTAAGAAGCCAGATGTACACCAACATATGAGTGGACTTCCACTCATCTCTTCCCTCTGAGTCCTTCTCCGGCTCTGTCACCTCTCCTGTTAGATAACCCTCTAGATTCCTCCCTGAAAGGGTATATCTCACCCGTCATGACCAGCTCAGGTATGTACTTGGTCCATCCAACTTCAGATCGATGGTCGGAAGCTCCAACTTCTTCGAT
>NC_033800.1:72628585-72629795 GCF_001876935.1 Asparagus officinalis | reverse complement strand
TCCATATGACCCTTCCTTGGATCATGCATGTAGCGACTCACCACGCTCACTGCAAAAGAGATATCAGGACGTGTGTGACTCAAATAGATCAGCCTTCCCACCAACCTCTGATATCTGTCACGATCAACTGGTTCTCCAGCCTCAGCACCCAGCTTGAACTTCTGGTCGATCGGTGTAGTTGCAGGTTTGCACCCTAACATCCCTGTCTCTTTGAGAAGATCCAGTGCATACTTTCTCTGGGATAGGATGATCCCCTCCGCTCCTCGAGCTATCTCTATTCCAAGAAAGTATCGAAGCAAGCCAAGATCTTTCACCTCGAATTCCTTACCCAGTCTCACTTTGAGTTGGGCAATCTCCTTCTCATCATCCCCTGTAATAATCATATCATCCACATATACTACAAGCAAGGTGAAGAACACGGTATGATCAGCGTTAATCTGCCGGTATCCCATACCTATCATAGCCCGCCTAAATCTGTCGAACCAAGCACGAGGAGATTGTTTCAGGCCATATAGAGACTTCTTCAATCTGCAGACCTTGCCCACTGTCTGTTCTGTGTCGAATCCTGGCGGAATTTCCATGTATACCTCTTCCACCAGATCTCCATGAAGAAATGTATTCTTCACATCTAATTGGTGTAGCTTCCATCCACCATTTACTGTCAGAGAGATTAAGGTCCGAACAGTGCTCATCTTCGCCACCGGTGCAAAAGTCTCATCATAATCGATGCCATATGTCTGACTATACCCTTTTACCACCAAACGAGCCTTGTAGCGTTCAACTTGTCCATCTGGATTCTGCTTCACAGTGAAGACCCACTTGCATCTAACTGCTCTCTTCCCTTTTGGTAGTTTTACTAACTCCCAAGTGCGGTTCTTCTCAAGGGCCCCTAGCTCCGCTCAACCTGTCCATCTGGATTCTGCTTCACAGTGAAGACCCACTTGCATCTAACTGCTCTCTTCCCTTTTGGTAGTTTTACTAACTCCCAAGTACGGTTCTTCTCAAGGGCCCCTACCTCTTCGTGCATAGCAGCTTTTCATTTTGGGTTCTTCTTTGCAACCTGCCAATTGTTAGGTATAGTAACAGAGTCCAGTGATACAATGAATGCTCCATGTGCAGGGTGGATGTTAGAATATGATACAAACTGAGCAAGATCCCAACCATATCTATCGGGAGGATTTCCCGCATTACTGCGAGTAGTCCTCCGTAC
>NC_033800.1:72621295-72628575 GCF_001876935.1 Asparagus officinalis | reverse complement strand
GTGTGGGAGGAGTAAGGAGAGGAATGATATCACCTTGAGAGGAATCTGGTGGTAGTGTAGGTGTCTCAGGAGTCGGGGCAGGCGTTGACAAGGGACTTGGCACCAGTGACACTGTAGGTACTGTTCCCGTAATTTGTTTCCCCTTCCTACTATAGGTAAGTAGCTCCTCCTGAGTCGTGGGCCTAACACCTCTTGTCTCATTCTTCTCTTCTTCTCCATTCTCCTGCTCCTCCTTAACCAATTCTCCTTCCCAAATTATTCTCTACATTATTCATCTGCCTCTCACCATTCTCCCCTTCTCGCCTCATACTTCCAGTATTAGGCGAGTTACCAACGGATGAAGTTACCTTCCGGGTGTAATATGACTCGAGTTCTCGAAAGTGCACATCCATGCTCACAAACAACCTTTTCTCCACCGGGCTCCAACAAACATATCCCTTCTGAGTAGAAGAATATCCCATAAAGATGTATTTCACCGCTCTAGGGGCAAGCTTCCATACGGATGGCCTGTTGTCCTTCACAAAGCACACACAGCCAAACACCTTGAGTGGAAGAAGCCCACCATTATCTCCCTTCAACGTCTCACACGGAGACTTTCAATCTAGCACTCTCGAGGGCATTCTGTTGATTAGTGCTGCTGCGGTCAACACTGCTTGCCCCCATAATATTTCTGGGACATTCATGGAGATCATCATACTTCTAGCAACCTCTAAAAGATGTCTGTTCTTCCTTTCTGCTACCCCATTCTGAGCTGGTGTGTATGGGCATGTAGTCTAGTGTTGTATTCCCTGAGCTGAGAAGTATTCCCCAAACATTTTGTTAGTATACCCTGTCCCATTATCAGATCTTAATACCTTCACCACAGCGCCGTATTGAGTCTGAGCATACCTATAAAAGTTTTGAAAGCAACCAAACACTTCACTCTTATTTTTTATCAAGTATAACCAAGTAACGTGAGAGAAACAATCAATAAAGGTAACAAAATACTTGTATCCATTCATAGAACTTGTGGAACAAGGCCCCCAAACATCTGAATGTATCAGGTCAAATGTACGAGAACTCCTATGACCAGAACTTACATAAGAACTTCTAGTAAGCTTTCCAAACTCACATGCATCACACACAAGGTTCTGCTTATTTGCTTTCTCAAATAGAGATGGATACAACCTACTTAAAACACTAAAGGATGAGTGTCCCAAACGCTGGTGATGAAGCATCAACATACTCTTAACACTCATCTCAGAACCTACTCCTGCTCTCTCGACCATAGATACCAATGCTGAGTCCAGCCCTTCACGATCCAGGTACCACGGTCCACTACGCCATGTGCCAGTCCCAAGTCTCCGCCCTGTCCCCTTCTCCTGAAAGATCACCTTAGGAATGTTAAAAGAAACAATGTATTTTAGTTGAAGTATGATAGCACTAATGGGCAAAACATTGACTGGAAAGGAAGGAGCATGCAAAACATTGGAGGAAGTTATAGAACCTGTACAATTGACTATACCCTTACCAGTTACCAACCACTGGCTGAAAAGTACCATCGGCTGTTTGGATACTATCAGCCGATGCTAAGTGAGTATATGATAAGAACTCACTAGCATTACCTGTCATATGTCGAGACACACCGGAGTCGACTATCCATTCTGATGATCTATCGGTAGACATAGAAGCAAGAGCATGTATGTCATCAGTACCTTTGGTCGGATGAGCATAAGTAGCAGTGTTGCCTCTGACGAAGAATGAAGTGGATGCCTCCTCAGTCCCACTCCTCCTGTCTCCATCTCCTGCTACTCGCTGTTTCCTCCTGAGTATCTCCAGGAGAGCATGATCCTCATTAGTAAAGACCACCTCAGCTGCTTCCTCTCCCTCTGCGACCATCAGATTCGCCCGGTTGCCTGCTCCTCTTCCACCTCGTCGATCCCCACGGCCACGATCACGACCTCCGAACTGTCCACGTCCACCCGAATCTCCTTCCTTGGGTGGCTTAGTACAAGCATGCCTTAGATGACCCACTTCACCGTAGTTATAGCACTGCCGAGTCTCCCCATTGGGTCCAGTGTTGCCAGAGTTGGAGGCCGCCAGTGCTGACTTCACCACAGGAAGTCTACCTATCCCCGCCTGCAGTTTAATACGAGTCTCCTCCTGGATCATGGCTGAGACTGCCTCCTCAAGTGTGAGAATTTTTGGTTGAGCTAGCAGTAACGCAATTCTCTGAGCAAATTCCGATGTTAGCCCCTTGAGAAACACCATAGTCCTCTCCTGTAAAAAGGCCTCTCGCTCTTTACACTCCGGGTCCTTACAGCTCGCCCGAGGTGAGAAGTGATCATAATCTAGCCACAGACGCTCCAATTCTGTAGCATAATCTAGCCATAGGCGCTCCAACTCTGTAGCATACTCCTGTACAGTCTTTTCTCCCTGGACTGTGGCGTCGATCTCTCCATTGATCTGGAACACCCTCACGTTATTCCCTACTCCATCATAGGTCATCCTTAACTTCTCCCAGACATCCTTTACCTTCTCAATGCCATCCACTATGGTGGCGATCGACTGGACCAATGAGTTGAGGAGCCAGATGTACACCAACATATGAGTGGACTTCCACTCATCTCTCCCTGCCGAGCCCTCAGCCGGCTCTGTCTTCTCTCCTGTCAAATATCCCCCCCCCCGCCGTGACCAGCTCAGGTAAGTAGCTGGTCCATCGAGCTTCAGATCGATGGGTGGAAGTTCCAACTTCGTCGATGGTCTTGTCGTGCGCTCACCAGCCGACAACTTCATCAACTGCATCAAAGTTGAGACCTCCGCGTGGTTCAACTTCTTGATGATCTCCTCCATCGATCAGGCTTTAGATCAAGCACATGTCCTCCTTCTCTTCTAACTCTTGTTGTGTGCAGTGAAAAATTTCGGCAGCACTTCTGCTGCACAACAAGAGTAAGATTTCAACTAAATTCTTGTTTCTCAAAGGAAACAAGAATCGACAGAGATATATCTCAACACCGTGAGATATACACTTTTCCTCTCATCAGTTCTAGGACTGAAATGTCGAGGGAATCGAACAAGCTCCTCTCATCATTTCTATGACTGAGATGTTGAGGGTATCCAAGCTACAAATCATAGGGTTAGGGTTTTGGCGCGATGTTGGGCGCGAGGGGGGCGTTCGAGATCCGCGCGCGGGGGGGCGGGACGGGGTGGGGGCGGGGGGCTAAGGGGGGCGTGCCAGCGAGGGGGCGGCTAAGGCGGGGGTAGGGGCGGCTTTGCTCCGAGGCGGGGACAGCGAGAGGCGGGGCGGCCGGACTTAGGGTTTGCGGTGAGCAGGCTCTGCTAGCCATTGCTATAAAATATTATTGAAACTGCCTAATTACCAATAGATGAGATAATGCTATGAGCTTATTATACGGCCCTATAAACTCATCTTACCAAATTAAGCCCCTTAACTATACTAATTATGCTCAACAGAAATTGTTCCTGCGGTCGAGATCTGGAATGGTTGAGGGGTGGGGTGGGGGGCGCGGCGGTTATGGGCCAAGTAATGTAAGCTTAAGAACCAATTTAACTTACACTGTTCATTGAAATTGATTAAATGTGTTCACCCTGACAAGTGCATCAAAGTTCTTTCTTTCAAAAACTAATATCTCAAATTGCATGGTGGAGATGGCCTGAAGAGCTGGTTAGTGCTGCCATTTCAATGACAGACATGACTCATCACAGGAATCATGATGATGTTTGGTGATGAGTCTTAGCAAACAAACATGGGATCGATGCTCTTTCCATTTCCCCCTACTTTTCTCCTCTTTAATCCCAAGTTACTCGTCACATCTCTACTAGTAAAAAGTGGTTAGATCTTTTCTTTTCTTGTTTTTCTCCCTCCCATGTTATTAAAGTCTAGAGTACGCAGGACTTGTGTGAGTGTCGCCAAATGCCGACATGTGGCAAATTAGACAGAGAGCCGAAAGGAAAGAGAGTACAGTGGAGAAGGGAACCTAAAAGTTTAGTCAAGGAAAAATAAAAGCAAGAGATTATGACATATAAAGCAACAGTGATCATTAGTTTATATGTTAAATTAAGCAAGTCTTAAGTAATAATCTGAACCTTGTTATTATTGTACCAAGGCATGCTGGTTTTTAGTCAATCATGCAGGGAGAGAGGGAGGGGTACACGTACCTTTACAGAAAGCTACACGGCATTCAATTAAATACTTTTGAATCCAAAGGGAAGGGGGGGAAAAGAAGGTCTTCTCTACAAAGCACCATACATAGGGAGTAAGAAGCGGTGAATACCTGACATATCACCAATTTTGTTATGCATGTCACAATGTTTATCGTTGCAATTAATATTGTCTATCAATGTACTTATGACCACAAATGATAATGACTACAAAGGGTAATCGCACTAACATGTCAGATGTCATTTCCTTCTTCTTTCTTCTCATGTGATATTTCTATAGGATTTTTTTAATCCAAATCTACAGAAATTTAATTTTGTCTTTATATACATGTACGCATTAATAATACATTTTTTTGTTGGATTTGATGGTTGCGAGCCGGTCACATTTTGTTAAATGAGCCGCCAATACGTGACTAGGTCAATATATGACCAGATGTGTTGGGTTTCACAACATGTTTATTTTCTTGATAGATCATTTAACAACATGAGGTGTCACATTATATCCATCATTTCCTTTTTTTTTTTTGGAGATCTCTTGCTTCATGAGAAGGTAAGGCGCTTGGTTTTGCGGTTCAACAATGTAAATGAGCTTGTTTCATTAAAGTATGTATATACACATTACATCACACACCAAATAACTAATTAAACTGTGAAAGAAAATTTAATTAGTTTACTTCATCTCTTCTACTCAGAATTTCTAGTTACATACATCATATTGAAACATGCAGTGCAGCTTCCCATTAGGTTAAGAGACGTAAGAGTAAGAGAACAGCCTCTACCTTCCCCAACTCACACTTTCTCCCAAACCCCCAACAGTCAAACATCACTAACAAAGTACTAACCATCCTCGTCTTTGTTAAATCAGTAGCGGTTGGTACTTTTATTTTCTTTGCAAGCTTTTTTGTTTGTTTAGTTTTCATCGGTGCCTTTGGATTCTAATCACACGGCTCTCGTTCTTCTCGGAGAGAAAGTGGGTTTTATGTGGATGATGATGACCCACTGTAGGGCTTGGTTCAGCTAGATGATGGCAATAGAATGTCTTATCTCATGTTTTTTAAAAAAAAAAAAAAAAACCTTTTCTTTCTTTGTGGTCCTCCTTCGCTAGATGCATTTCTGAGTGGTTTCATGGAACTTCAACTACAAATGAAAAAGGATTTGGGCTCTTATCATTGCAAATGATATGATGGAGTACCCGCTACTTTTCATTATGATTGTATATATCTAATTTAATAGACATGTATTATTCATTTCAAAATCTAGCACTTGGTGTATCTTTCATGTATTGCATTAATTTTCTTTTTCTTTTTGCAACAATCACCTGGACAAAGAAACAATCATGCTACTTTTTGATATATACCGGAGGGGATTCAAACATTAAGAATTGATTTGTGGAGTTATGACCCACATGCTGAGGCGATTTGTCATAAGGGGCTGTTTGGTTCCTTTTTTTGGTAAAAGTGGTGAAAGCGGTAAAAAATGTCAGCTTTTTTGGTAGTAAAAATATGATTTTGAGGGAAAGCTGTCAAAAAGCTGACATTTTTGGCAGCTTTCTCTTTTTTTTACCACCCAAAAAAACCTATCCAAACAGCCCCAAAGTTGAAAATGATCTAGATTAGGGTTAGGAGTTTTTGATAAATTGTGTCCAAGCGTTTTGTTAATCGGCTAATGTAATTTTTATAGACTTAAACGAGATGCAATTGTTGGTTATATAAATAATCAAAAGGCAACGGTCCAAACCTACTTATTCGGAGTAATTGTCGAATTAGTGATAGCTTCAACGATAAAACAAGTTAAATAAGTATAGAAAAGAAAAAAAAAGCTACCGTATTAAATTTTTTTCTAAAAAAAAAAAAAATCTCAAACACCTTTTCGTTGGACACTAATAAATTCATGGTAAAAGTACATGTGAATTTATGACACGATTAAATAAAACAAAATACAGTCGAAATTTCTTGACCATTTAGTAAAATGTTTAGGGGCTGTTCGTTTCGCAAAATAATTTGGGAAATCAAATAATAGGAAACCTATTTCCTATAATAATTGTTTTGAGGTTGTTTGGTTGGTTTAAAAAAGAAGAAAATTATAGAATAGGAGATGAGATGAGATGAGTTGTCACCTTATTATTGGATGATGTGAATGATTTAAAAAAAAATTGTTTTGAGGTTATTTGGTTGGTTAAAAAAATAAGGAAATGAATTGGAGATATATTATTAGATGATGTTTTGAGGTTGTTTGTGTTTGGTTCATTTTTAAAAATAAGAAAATAGATGAGATGTGATGAGTTGGAGGTATATTATTGCATACTTAAGGAAACCAATTTCTTGTTTTTTTTGAGTAAATGGATGGAAATGAATGTTTAATGAGATGAGATGAGTTGTCACAATATTATTGGATGATGTGTGTGATTTTTAAAAATGAGATAAGATTAGATGTGGTGAGTTGGATGATGTGACACATTTCTTGTGTTTGGTTTATTTTTAAAGATAAGAAATGAGATGAGTTGAAGGATAAAAATAATATTTTATTAGATGTTGTGGGTGAATTTTAGGGATGAAAATGAATAAAAATATTATTTTATTAATTTTCTTGTACCGATTTTCTTTTCTTTGATTTTAGAAAACCAACCAAACGGCCCTTATTTACCTACGAAATTACCAAAACACAGGAAAAGTCCGCATAGAAAAGACAATTCCACGTGGCAAGTAAAGCTCAAGGTACTGACGTGGATGTCAAGCAATTGTCCTCAAAATGTCAAGACTATCCTCACTCCCACTTTCCCTCATTTCCCCCCACAATATTGCCCCCACAATCCCCATATTCCAAAATAAAAATGCGTAACTTTATCAAATTTCCTTATCATCTCAAAATCAAAATCTCCCCCAAATTTTCCCAACCCAAAATGTGATTTTTAGGGTTCCAAAAGTATCAAAATCGAAATCAATGGCGAATCACCGAATTAAGCAGGACGTCGATCTCGACTTCAGGCGAGGCCTCGAGGAGTTCGTCCGCGGTCACTTCGATGACTGCATGACCAACTTCTCCTCCTGCAGCTCCGCCGTCGCCGGAGATGACGAGGACGAGTCCTCCGCCTCCGCCACCGAGCGCCGCCGCCGGAGATC
>NC_033800.1:72621045-72621282 GCF_001876935.1 Asparagus officinalis | reverse complement strand
CTCCGCTGCCGCTCGCCGACATTCAAGAATTCTTAGCCGCTGGGTTGCGAGACAAGCGGAGGAGATGATTACGACGATGGAGAGGCGAAACCGAGAGTCGGAGCTCATGGCGCTTGCTGGACTTCATACAGTCTCGATGCTGGATCCGTCGTTTCTGCGAGAGCCCAGGCGGTCGAGGTCGCCGTCAAATGTGGAACGGCCGACGGAAGCTAGGTCTTCTAGAATCCTCCAGATGTG
>NC_033800.1:72619517-72621022 GCF_001876935.1 Asparagus officinalis | reverse complement strand
CGGTTAACTCCGCCGGAGGTGACCAGATCCGATCCGATGACGTCAGTGAGAGTGATGAGACTGGATACTTGGATGAGGATCCGAGGTCCAGTAGAGAACAGTCGCCGGATCTTGGCGATGAAAGGGAGAGGGAGAGAGTTAGAGAGATCGTTAGCAGGATCTCAGAGACGACTGGATCGAGAGTTTCGAATGCGACCAACAGAGTTGAGAGCCCTAGGTCAGAGTTGGCTGGGTGAAACTGAGAGAGAGAGGGTTAGGTTGGTGAGGGAATGGGTGCAGATGGCGAGCGAGCAGAGGGATGGGAGGAGCAGAAGGAGAGAGGAGGAGGGGGAGCGGAGGAGCCGAGATGGGTCGGTCACAGATCTGGAGGATGGGCAGCCGGAGCATGTGAGAAGGGATTTGTTGAGGGTTCGGGGTCGCCAGGCGAGGTTGGATTTGATAATGAGAATGGTGAGGGAGAGGGAGAGAGAGCTGCAGGGAATAGAGGAGCAGCGGACAGTTTCAGAGTTTCCTCATCGGAATCGAATCCAGGTCAGTTGTTTGTTTTGAAGTTGAGTTATGTCAATTGGATATGATCTGGTTAACATCTGTGTTTTTATTGTTATATAGATAATAATTACGTATCATTTGAGCGCTGCTAGAATATACATTGGTTCAACTTGGTTATTTTTCATAGGAAATTCCTAGGATATCCATCCCAAATGCTATTTGGGCAATTGAGGATGAGGAAGCGTGTTGAAGGTTGAAACTAGCTTATCCCGAGGACTAGTTAGGTACTTTCCTAAAAGGAATCGAGGGCCATATATCGTTTAGGTTTGGAGTTGCCATGCAAGAATAGAGGAGGAATTTTAAGGCCAACATAGAACAGGTAAGCCAAGGATTGATGTCATGGAAAACCATATTTTTCATTTGTTTAAAATTGTAATCTGTTTGGCTGAAGGGAGATAGATGCTGATAATGTACCCTTGATGTGTAAAGGAGGCAACAGTGTCAATAGCTGCTCCAACTCTAGAATTATGTGCACGTTCTTATCTTTTCCTAGATTATACTATATACAATCAGTTCATAAATTCGACTGTTTGGTTGTTTTCAGTGTTTTTGCTACTAAGTAGGTACCTCTAGCAGGCCTTGTTGGACAAAGAACCCTGATAAACAGTGAGAAGCATTAGATGATAGATAGTCATTTTATAACTATTCATAGCACGCCAAGTAGTTGGAGGCATCATTTGATACATACTCTTAATTTCTAGATTACTGCACTAGCACATTGCAAGTTCTTGTTCCTGGTTCTTCTATTCTTTTCTAGTCTGGAGGACTTGAGGGCTTTCTCAATTGTTGTATAAGATCAAATTTTTATTATAAAGCAGTTTCTACATATAATATGTATGAGTCTGCCCTAGCTTTATAGGGAGATCTCTGACCAAAGTTGCCTTCCCTTGATTTGGTTATTGATCATAAGAGTTAAAATTAACCTGAAACTAAGTCATGTAACTTGAAATGCTTAG
>NC_033800.1:72594022-72619507 GCF_001876935.1 Asparagus officinalis | reverse complement strand
GCTCATTCTTTATACCCAGCCATACATACTGGGCTTAGTAAGCCCCTTTAGGTGGTTTAAAATGCAAGCAAAATTCACCCAATATAGCACGGGGCTCACCAAGGTTATTTTGGTCATTTGACGTGGCCAAGGACTCATAACTAAATAGGGAAAGCCCACAAAGCAGGTTAAGGGGATATTATAAAAACCCTAAGTAAGAAGCAAGCTTGGAGTCTGCCTTCAAGTTTGCAATTTTTGTAGATGTGAGGATGAAGCCAAGGTCAGCAACGAGCTTAAATTCACACAAGGACTGCTTGATTCAGTCTATTGTTTTAATTATCCCTGACATGGTCCGATATATTGCCTGATATGTCCTTTTACAAGGCTTGCCGCAACCGATATGGTCACTAAATATTATTTCACTTTTTAGCTATTTTGGCCTATATATCAGGTGATATATTGGCCGATATATCCTTTTATATGGCTTGTCGCAAAACAATACGCGCATTTGACAATTTTTGGGCCGGTTATCATGATTTTCCCGTTATATCAAATGACATTTTGGCCTAAAAATCAGATGAAATGTTGCAATGTTGATTTGTACTTTTGTATGTTTTAGAAGGTTGATTAGTGATCGTAAACATGTATTATTCAAATTTCATATGCTTAGATTTCATTAAGTATGTTGAGATTACATTTTAGTGCATGATACTATATTTACAAACATCCATTATGGCATTCTAATATTTACCACATATCCCCGATATTTTCCCGATATCCGCAATCCGATATGAATTTTAGTCATCCGATATGTCCCTGATATTTGATATTTAAAACCTTGATGCAGTCTAAGACCGCACCTGATGTGAGTTTTGAAGCAACGACAAATTGGAAGGTGATCGACATGTGTTAGAGGTGACATCAGACAAAGTCTACATGGGACTAACATCCTGAATGACATGTAATTGTAAGGAATTCAAATTCCTGCATCTTTTAGGAAAATTCCAAAAGAGGAAGCTTCCTCCAAAGCTTGCGCGCCGACAAATTAACCTTGTGCCTACCAACTTCTATCCCGTTAAAGTTTAGATACAACTCAGAGAGGCGTCTCATGATAGTAACGTTAGAGCAACGTCGGGGCGGCACGACCCCAACTTTATTCTTTGATTGACGAATAGCATGACAGCTGACACATTGTAAAGCTCATGTCGAAATGAAGCTCACGCCTGCACAGATTGTCTGCCTATAAATAGAGGCCCTTTTTCAACTTTCAAGGGGCTGGATTTTTGGCAAAAATCTTGGCTTTTGTCTTAATATTTTCTGCTCGCTCGCTTCTCTAAGCTTGTGCAACGGCAAAGGTTTGAGATTAATCTCCTTTTGCTTTTGAGCTTGGAACCTTCAAAGCTCAACCTTACCTCATTATTGGGGTTTTCATACTCAATTCAGAGGGTTAACCCCTCTAGGATGAGTTTTAGCTCTTGAAAGAGAGTTGGCTTCTTGCCAAAATGACCCTTCACTCTAAACTCGAGGAAAATATATACAAATCATTTCTGACAACATTTACAATTAATGTTAGTGAGGCGCGGGCCTCAGGCGCGCCTAAGACGCGAAGCGCTTTGGTGCTGTGAAACAACCCCCACTTGATGCGGGGAGCTGCACACT
Organism: Asparagus officinalis; assembly: GCF_001876935.1. Taxonomy (NCBI): domain Eukaryota; kingdom Viridiplantae; phylum Streptophyta; class Magnoliopsida; order Asparagales; family Asparagaceae; genus Asparagus; species Asparagus officinalis. Next base: position 72,617,869 of record NC_033800.1, on the reverse strand, counting down.
CCGGGCGTGTGCCTGGAGAGCGCCTGACGCATGTCGTGCACATTTTGTGGGGGCGCACAGAAACGTGCGCCCTACAAATATTTTGATTCAGCTTATTTGAATCAGGTCTTGGGTTTGAAACCCATTTATTTCTTAAACTCGTTTTTAAAGACAAATCCAAACCCAATACCCGATCCTTTATCTAGTGATTAGGGCTCAATTGCTATAATCTCTTCGCCTTTTTCTCTCCCATCTCGGTTCCCTCCCTCTCTCCCATCTCATCCCTGAAGCATAGGCCACTGGAGACCTCGTCATTGAAGCACCGACCACTGAAGACGTCGTCAAAGCATTGGCGGCCAACTGAGACCTCGTCGGAGTACCGTAGGCCACTAATGAATTTCTAGTTATTTTTTTTCATTTTCATTTTCTTCATTTTTTAACATTCTACTATTTTTGAGTTTATTATTACAAGTTTTGGTTTCTATTCACATCTTTATTTACATCTGTATTTTGCAAATTTTGATAATGACTGGTATTGAACTAATGGAAAAAGATGAAATCTTGTCTCTCTTTTATTATTTTGAATAGGAATAGGAAAATATTATTCATGTTTAAATTAATGAAGTATGAAAATTGGAAACTTCATTATTTATTCTTTATTAACTCATCTTGTGTAACATGTAGAAAGGAAAGAATGAGAATTTAGCAAAAGTCAATGAGCAATTTGTTGCATATTTGCTTCTATATGGATATATGATAATTGATGAGCATACATGTTTGATGATGATGATGAGTGAGGACGACTAAACATTTCATTATCGTTTTACTTATTTCTTTGTTTCGTAGACTATTGGGTTGGATATTGGTCTTGCCTTGACTTTTGATCTGTGGAAACTTATGAACTTCACTATGTTAGGTATTTGTTAATTAAGATATTTTTCATGATTTAGTAGGTGAAATTCTATTTCTTAGCTTGTTTATGTGAAAATTCTTAAATATGTTGATTTCATACTTGTTTGTCTTATGTTAAAAAATATCTATTTGAGGTGCGCGCCTTGCTTTAGCGAGGCACGCGCATCACAGTGCACCTTGCGCATGGTGCGCATAAGGGGATTTTGCGCTCCGCATTACGCCTTGCAGCTCGATAACATTAGTTACAATGACAACAAGTGAGTGCTTGTATCGTTAATGGGTCTAAAGATATGATCCTATCACCACACCTCCCCATAACCCTTTATATACATAAGGTTTTTCAAGGAAGATGGCCGTGATGAATTCAAGTTCATCATCCCACAAAAACACTCCCAAGTTTCCATGTGGTGAGCTTGCAGGCACAAATCTTACAATATATTCTAGTTGGCTTTATAATGTATGTGCTTTAGTTAAGTGAGCGATTGCAATAGTCTCCTAAATACCATCTCATCTGGTGAAGTTCATTTTAGCCCCGAGTTTTCATATGGTGAGTGAACCAATCACAGGCACGAATCTTCTGTTCTATACTCTTAAATTAAGTTTCTCTAACCATTATACCAAAACTCTAAAGTTATGGTAATGATCGGAGATTATAATTTTATATTAATTCTAACATGTCTCTGCAGGTTGAGAGTTTTTTTTTATGGGTCGAAACATGGACTCATGTAACAGTGTTAGTTTTTAGAAAATCCGCTATAAGTTCGTGGCTTGTGGGGTTTGAACCTGAGTTGCTCTGATATCATCTTAAATTAAGTTCCTCTAACTATTATACCAAAACTCCGAAGTTATAGTAAGGATCGAGGGTTATAGTTTTATATTAATTTTAAGATGTACCATCTCCTTGTGATGGCTAATGTTTAAAGAAGTGTTACAACCTTTTATGAAGTGAGGTGTAAGCTTGAAAGCGTGAGACATGAGCCTCATGAGTTTAATTATATTTTAGTTTTAAAACTTACACATATTATAGACTCGTAATATGAAGCAGTAAAATAATTTACAAATATATTTATTGAGGTTTTAATTAGTAAATAAGAATCAAATATGCTACTTATGGACACAAATCATAATAATTAAGCTACATATATCTTATTTATAGTCACACGGTCATGTTAAATAGATACTCATCCTAGTTTTACCTGTGATGTTGAATAGGTACGTACAATATTTATAGTCACACGGTTATTTATAGATACACATTTTAATTTATTCAAAAATGTTTTTGTATCCTACTATCTTGTTTAAAGTGTGTGCTTCAAAAGAGAAGTGCTTCATGGGAGTGCAAAACGCTCACTTTAGTTAATTCTTTAAGAGCTAGGCATAAGTTCAAGGGATTAATTGCTTCTCTTTTGAGTTTTGAGTTTTGAAGGTAGTTCCAAAGCGAGATTCAAAAAGCTTTTTTCAAAACTGGTGTTTGGCAATCAACCTGATTTAAAGTTTATTAAGTTCATTAGTACATGGTGCGTATTGCGACTTTAAATCTTGCTCATAACACACATTCTATGCAATCTTTTAGTATCATTCTGTTTATTAGGTTTTCAACTTTTTTTTCCTAAGAATGTCAGCTCAGTTTAACATGTTAGTTCTTTTTGTTGGCTGGCTCAGACTGACCTGTCTAAATGGGCAAACTAGAAACTGTTCTTACTTAAACATGAAAATCAACAGTTAGAATATGTTTCTGAATAGTTCCAATATATTTTCTTGTTTATGATCAAGCTTACAGCATAGTTCTATGTTGTTGTGCGAAAAGGCATGAATAAGAAACAGATACAGTCATATTTGTTCACATAAATTTCAATATTTAGACCATTGCAAAACGTGTTTGCTGTATGTTTTAAGATAAGAACATAATCACATATTATATTTTAAAACCAGGCTCAACCTAATTTAAATCTCAATAAGCCAGCATGTCCAGTTTGCCATAGTGTTGAAGTTTATTTTTGGTTTACAGCAAGTGTTAAAGCTTGGTAATGGAAACCCTGGGTAGACTTTTTGCTTTTGTGAAGTAGATCTGTTGAATCACTGATGGCTGTTTCATAGTCCCATGGCATATTTCTTAGATAAGTTTGTTTTTCCTCGCAATGATATCTGCTTATTCGTTGATTTCTGTCATGTCCAACTCCAATGATGGACATTCTTAATGTACAGTGGTGGGGGAACACAATAAATTAGTTGTTAAAACATCAAGTTAATAGAAGAAATTTTCAAAATTGACCCAAACCAGGTTTTAATTTTAAAAACCGACCCATTTTTTTTATTTACCAAAATCGACCCACTTTTTGCCACGTCAGCTTAATCTCATTCCTAAACAGTCGGGGTTGGCAACCCCGACTGTTTAGGAGGTTGTTAAACCCCAATTAGAAGCTTTAAACCCGATTGTTTATGCCCTAAATAGTCAACCCCGACTAATTAGGAAATGAGATTAAGCTGACGTGGCAAAAAGTGGGTCGATTTTGATAAATAAAAAAAAGTGGGTCGGTTTTTAAAATTAAAACTGTCATGTCCAACTCCAATGATGGACATTCTTAATGTACAGTGGTGGGGGAACACAATAAATTAGTTGTTAAAACATCAAGTTAATAGAAGAAATTTTCAAAATTGACCCAAACCAGGTTTTAATTTTAAAAACCGACCCATTTTTTTTATTTACCAAAATCGACCCACTTTTTGCCACGTCAGCTTAATCTCATTCCTAAACAGTCGGGGTTGGCAACCCCGACTGTTTAGGAGGTTGTTAAACCCCAATTAGAAGCTTTAAACCCGATTGTTTATGCCCTAAATAGTCAACCCCGACTAATTAGGAAATGAGATTAAGCTGACGTGGCAAAAAGTGGGTCGATTTTGATAAATAAAAAAAAGTGGGTCGGTTTTTAAAATTAAAACTTGGTTTGAGTCGATTTTGAAAATTTCTTCCAAGTTAATATTCATAACCCTGTACAAATTTCATGCCATCACATTTATATTTCAGTATCTGTCTACTCTACATTTTTCTATAGTTTTTTGGAGAAATGAAATTCTGTAACATTTTATAGTCATTGATGTTTGTTTGATCATGATCTTCTGTGACTCTGTCTTTCTTTTGTGCTTTTAATGATTCTTCAGCCATGAAGTGTACTCTAGTTTCTGATTAAGCTTCAGCAATCTAATGGGAATTTTGTTTTAGGCCTTACTCAGAGGCAGATTCTTAAGAAATGGAACGCCACCTGAGAATGACAGGCCACCTTCAGTGGCAGCAAGAGAATTAGGTCAACTAAGACAGCGTCATCCTGTCTCTGGTTTAAGGTAAAATTTGGTTACAAATCGCAATAGCACTCTGTCAGTGGACTATGCCTTATAAGACCACCTTTACTGCAACGCTCACCTTTTTTGCTTCCTTTCCTTTAATATCACTGCAAGGTAATTATGACCTGGATATATTATACATGATTTTGGTTTGTTGGACGAATCATTAGGCAATATTATTTCTCCTATGTATGTATGTATATATGTATGTATGTGTGTGTATGTACATACACACACACATATATATATATATATATAGGAATCATTCTACAATGAATTCAATGATTCCAAAATAAATGAAAAGAGGTGGGTTATCAATTTATGCATGACTGCTCCGCATATAGTTCCTCGACTCGCATTTTCTAAATGGTATTTAACATCTAGAAAACTGCCAAATAAAATGCATTCCAAATAGAAATATTTTGGTAGTCGGTGGAATTTCATTTATAGAATACGATTGAATTGTGTAATAGTAATAAGTTTGAGAAAGCCGAGTTGATCCCTAGAACTACCGGCCCTAGAATCAGAAATAAATAAATACACTCTTCCATTGATTCAAAACTCTGATCGGAATTCAAGCTCAGATTGATGTCTTGTTTGAAATAAAACCTTTAACGAAGGGATCGATTGTTCGAATAATAAGCTAGTATCCATGCCTTTGTTCCCACAAAAGGGGACCAATGCTCCCATTGCGTATTGGTACTTATTGGGTATAGCATAGATCTAAACATTTTTATAGAATCCGCTGTGGAAGTTATTAAATCATTCATGATTGCACGTATATATGGTAGAGTTTTTGTTTGGTAAAGTGCACACTTCAATTAACTTGCTTGTACGACAAGGTATAACTTCATAGATATATTTTCCCTTTCCAGCTACCCGGCAACTGCAATAGATGAATTAGAATTTTGCAATTATACTATGATAAATGGATATTTATTCAATTGGTTGCATCTTATTGAAATTATCCTAGAGGGGGTGAATATGGTATTTGCTAATCTAATCCGATCACGATGCCAAATAAAAACTTAATAACTAATATATGCTAGCTATGAGATATACAATGAGATATGCAATGATATATAATGAAATAATGGGCGAATAATCTATGAGACAATATCCTTACAAAGAGATGTACACTAAATTACATGCAAGGATAAGCAAGTGTGTGCAATATGACAATAGGTGATATATAAATATGATAAATGATGAGCACAAGAATAATACATCAAGACAATCACAAACACAAAAAAAATGATCACGGAGTTCGGTCGACCCACAACCTACGTCTCCGCTCCTCACCCTCGAGGAGAATCTCGACTAATCACAAAATAACTACGCACTCGGTTTTCAAAAGCTCACCGAAAAGTTTTACAACTCACAATTGTAATCACATAATACACCCTCTAAGTGTTGGCCTCTCACGTGTCACATTGCTCAAGTGCTCGGAATTATAATCTCTCCCTAAGATTTTTAACCGACGTCACTCTTCTTGGAATTGATCCCGTCTCTCACAAACCATTTCTCTCGATGTCCTTACGTATTACAATGTGTTCTTAACAATAAAAGCGTAAATACAAGATTTGTTCTCTAATACAAAGATGAGAACTTAATTAAGCTCACTCTCAATGTTACAACCCCACAACCTAATAATTATACTATATGTGAAAATACTTAAGCTCAATGGGTGTGTGTATAATCAATGAGTATTAATGAAATCAAAGTTAAACTCAAGAAAATCTAGTATAAATGAGAGAATCAAAATAATAAATAGCTAGAAGATGAATTTAGAAACACTTCTCTAAAACAAGAGAGATGGAGATGTGAAGTTAAAAGCTCAAATCGAAATTGATCTCCTCTTCTTGTGAAAACCTCTTCACATAAACAAACTTGAAAACCACACTTAAACACCTCGAAATTGATCTCCTCTTCTTGTGAAAACCTCTTCACATAAACAAACTTGAAAACCACACTTAAACACCCTTAAACACTTGTAAACAACCTCTTCACATAAACAAACTTGAAAACCACACTTAAACACCCTTAAACACTTGTAAACTTGATTTAAAATTTTCTTAGGTCATTCAGAAGTTTGAAGGCAATGTGTATATATAGGATCACAAAATAAAGCTCAAAAACCAAGAAAATCCAAGCAAAAAGACAAAAACCTCAAAAAATCAGGAAGCTAAAAAACTAACCGTTACAATGTTATCAGTCGATTGATGAACATTGTCAGTCGACTGATGAGCTGATCGTTACAGGCAGTTCAATCTTCATCGGTCGACTGATGAACTCATTAGTCGACTGATGACTTGCTTCGGTCGACTGATGGTTCATCAGTCGTCTGAGTAGAAACTTTCTGCTTTTCCAACACACTTCTTTGGTCGACTGATGATTTTCATCAGTCGACTGATAATTTTCATCAGTCGACTGATAATGTGCTCAGTGACATATGCACAGTAAAATTAGACTTTGAAGTGGGTTTAAAAATAACAAATAAGTTTCAAAAATTATAACACTTTAGAAAATGTTTATAAACATGAAAATAAACATGTTACAAAAAGAATTTTTCAAATTGCATTTTCGATTTGTGAAAACTCATTATTTTACAAAATTGGTCAAAATACGAAATCTCAAAAACACATGATTTTGACAAAATAATATCAAACAAGTTTGAAACTTATTTTGAATGGATTAATAGACAGTATAAAAGATATAATCGAGTCTTTTAATCCATAAACACCTATTGTGTAAACTTTTAAAAATATGAAATTGTTAAAGCTTGATTTTAATGAAATCATTTCAAGCACGTATAAACATGAAACAAATATGTGTGTATATAGCTATATCCATTTGTTTCATATATATGTGGCTAAACTTGAAAGCAATAAAACGTAAACTATGTGTGTATAATTTGAGCTCTAAGTATTAGCACACAAGATATAATTCCTAAACTAATATGCCGAAGATAAAAATCTTCATTAAGCTCGACTTGGTTGCGGATGAAGCGGTATTGGATCTTGAATTCGAATTGCATCGTGCTTCATTCCGATATCCGCCAACCTCCATTGGATGTCATCGTTAAGCTTAATCCAACCAACCTCTAACGGATGATCTTTGTGTAGAATACCTAACAAACAAATATAAACACTCGATAAACGTTGTTAGGAATTGTTTGTTAATCATCAAAACTAGATTAGATAGTAGGCTCATAAACACGAGACCTAACACGTATTAGGATGTGTGGGAACTTGAGTGGACTCTTTACTGGTTGTAATTATCACCAGAATGTATTTATATGGATACCCATAACAATGATGCTAACCAAAGTTTAAAAAAGATAGTGAAAATATCGTTGTCTTATTCTGCAATGACTTGACAATTGATCCATTAAGACTACAATTATTAGTCTTGTTTCTTTCACATCTGTAATGTGCAACTTTTATTATTAAGGTGCTTCCTACTTGGTCTCCATTTGCTATTTCCATAGCCTAGTTATGCTGTGTTTTATTGACGTTCTACTTGATTTTTGCTGTTATCCAGCTTGATCCTGAGTTGCAATTGTTGTATGGCTTCTGTCTCCTAGTCGCTTAATTTGAGGCTGTTATTTTTAATCATATATGGGTTATTTATGAGAAATATTAATGAAAGCTATATCTCAAATCCTTTTTCCCCTGTAAAGGGAGGCATTTCGCTTCAGATTGGAGAATATTGTTCGTGGTCAAGCGAACAGTCAGGCTGAAAATTCGACCAGTCATGAGGTTAACACTGTTAGAAATGACCCAGTTGAAGAATCTAATGCAGTTGCACCTACTTCAGTTGTGCCATCAGATGATATACATGGCTCTCAATTGAGAAATGAGAACAGTGATAATCATCATATTGAAACAAATGTGACAAGTGAGTTGGAAGACAACAGAGCTAATGATGATATTGATTGGCAAGAATCTGTTACTCAAGAAGAGAATTGGCAAGAAGGTATGGAAAATGAGAGAGTGAATTGGCAACAATCTACTGATGCTGGGTTCAGTGATTGGCGGGACGAGACGGGAGAAGAATCTGATGTGAACTGGCAGGAAAATATAGACCAAGACTGGTCTGGTGAAGTACCAGATGATGAAGAGGGAGATGATAATCATCTCCCTGGGGTGCCAGAGTGGCATGAGAATGATTCACATGAAACTCTTGAAAACTGGGATGAAGGCCCTTCAGATCCACCAAGAGCTCAACACTCCATTCCCAGTAGGAGAGTCAATAGATTTATTCCACCTGATGATGACAATGTCTATAGCATGGAACTCAGGGAACTTCTAAGCAGGTCGGGTTTCATTTTGCGAGATAAATGATTTAGTTTCGCTTTCCTTAATTGACTTTTCGTATGTACAACCATATGTTGACCTGATTTTTCTTATTTTGTAGGAGAAGTGTTTCTAATCTTCTAAGTAGTGGGTTTCGTGAGAGTTTGGATCAATTGATACAGTCCTATGTCCAGCGTCAAGTTCATGCCCCCCTTGATTGGGATCTTCAAGGATCCCTGCCTACCCCTGCTTCACCAGAAGAGGACTTAAACCAACAAAGTGATGGCTTAAATCAGGCACAGCAGGATTCTGCTGCCAGGCCACCACTTATGCCATCTCCACCAGCACCACCTCGTCAGCCACTTTGGCACTCAGAGTTGCATCACAGCAATTGGACTCGACAGAGCATGAATCGTTCAGAAATTGTGAGTCATATTTTGTATAATATCAGGATTTTGTACCTGCTTATGAAATTTCCCTTTGTTTCATGCTAATCTACATGGTAGGTTTGTATTTGTGCATTATAGTAATTTGTGTTGTGCATCTACTCCTGTGGGATAACACTTACAGAATTTTGGAGTCCGTCAAGTGCATGGTATACAAATAAAAAAGTTCATGTCAACATTAAGAATTTGCAAAATGAGCTATCCTCTTCCTTCTGAATCATAAGAAGCTAAGAAGCTTACCTGTTCTCACCTATATCAGCCTGCACCAGAAATCAAAACTGGTGATCAGTACAAAGAGAAGAACATTAGTACTCAAGAAAAATCAGTATCAGACACCAGCTGAGCTAAAAGTTTGGTCATTGAAGAGCGATTCTTGATGGAGAATAACAAACTACAGCCGCTATCTCTGCCGCCACCATCCTGCTAGACCCTTCCACCACCCCTTCCACCAGCAGCAGCAGCAGCAGCAGATGCTCTCGATGTACCAATGCCAAGAAATTGAGCAATATTATCTGACACATATACACAGTTCCTCCTCTAATTTTATATAGCATATGCTCATTTTCCCAAATATCTAGATAATTATGTTGTTGACATGCTATAATATATTGCTTTTCTTTCTCACCCTGGCTATATGTGAATAAAATGTGTAGTCTGTGTTTTATTCACTAGTACTCATCCATCTATCTGCAAGAAGATGGATTTTATGCCTCCTGCTCTACTATATTGAAATTCGGGAGCATTTTGTTTCATATTGTGTCCTGATCAGTCTTAGACTTTTCTGCTTCGGAATCTTCATTTCTACACTATAAATTGCTGACAGCATGGCATTAAGTATTGGAGCCTAATGTCGCTTAAAAAAATTAAGTATTGAAGGCTAATGTCAAGCTGTTTTGGTACAGGAATGGGATGTTATTAATGATCTGAGGGCTGATATGGCTAGGCTTCAGCAAGGAATGAGTCATATGCAGAGGATGTTAGAGGCATGCATGGATATGCAGCTCGAGTTGCAGCGGTCAGTTAGACAGGAAGTTTCTGCAGCTTTGCATCGTTCTCCTGACAGACAAGGTTTGTATGAAGTTTTATGTACACACCAACTCAAAGTTTTATAGTGAAGTTTGATGCTCTTAAAATGTAAGTTGTTTATCGTTGCTAAACATTATGTTTGGTATTGCTAAACATTATGTTTGGTATTTTAGATTTGGCTATACCGAAACACAAAGTTACTCTCGTGTTACCATACTTGGTAAGGTCATAAAAATTGCAGTTGGATTACTGCCCTTATTTTAAACCATTGGTAGCCCACTTATTTAGATTGACATCAGAAGAGTTTTGTAACAGAGAATGACAGCTGAGTAGATAGAGACTATCCCCACAGTTAACATAATTCATGCTGCCCTGAAGCTTGGTTTTTTGTGCTGTTCACTAGTGGAAAAATCGGTATCCTTGACGGGCTTTCCCGTCAGGGATGTCAAATTTCCCGTCAGGGATACGTATCCTTGACGGCGTCCCGTCAAGGATACGTCGTCAGGAAAAGTCCCGTCAGGGATGAATCATCCCTGACGGGGAGCCGTCAGTAATGTATATTACTGACGGCAACATTATTGACGGCGAATGCCGTCAGTAATATTGGGGTACTCGTCAACATTGTTATGTGCATCGCTGACAGGGATCCCGTCAGCGATATGCATTAGCAGAAAAAAAAATCTGGTGATTACTAAATCAATTCCCTGTACATATCATCAATTCCCTGTACATATCATCAATTCCCTGTACATATCATCAATTCCCTGTATATCTCATCCAATCAATTTTGACAAACAAACCATACACATGTCATAAGTTCTAAATCCATACACATCAAACCATACACATGTCACAAGTTCTAAATCCATACACATCAAAACAAACAAACCATCCAAATTCGAAATATGTACATAATATCGTCAGTAAACCATACACATCAAACCATACACAAACACGATAACTTCCAAATCCACAACAATTTTCACAACAAACCATACACGTCATAAGTTCTAAATCCACATCAAACCATACACGCATAATCTCAACTATAAAGATGTCCACAATATACAAGCACGAGTTTAGGATATAACTCACTAAGATAGGTCATCCGCCCTATCCATGTCATCGTCCGCGTTGCCACTGGCGGATCCATCCCTATGACTCGTGCTCCCAATAGCATCATCTCCACCCTAACAAAAAAATAATTTAAATTTAGAATCACATAATATTGTCTATAATCATATTTTACATATATAATAAGTATACCTGTCTGCTACTCTCTCCACTACCAGTAAATGCCTTTTGAGTGGCCAAGAAGTTCATAATCTGGCTTTGCACCCGAGTAGGAACCCGCCTTCTACAAGATTTCATTATTTGCCTAGAAACCATCGCAAAAGTAGCAGTAGGCTGGATCACTCGCATAAGCTCCTCTTGAATATCCTCCCACATCTCCTCAGAAATCTGACCATCTAACATACTCATCACAGAGGAAACAAGCTGCATCGCCTGCTGAGTGCAATCCTCCTGCGGCATGTAAGAGGGCCCCGAGGGCATAGTCGATGGCATTGAAATCGGCGGAGGTTGGAATGGTGTAGAGACCCTCTGAGCTCCAACTCTCATCCACCTGGTCCTCCCCTATTTGGAAAGTCCACAAACTAAATGGCTCACATTATAATTCTGCTCTCTAGTCAGGGGCTCTTGGCTCTGTGCAACAACCTCAGAATACGTGTTTTCCAGAGCTTCCTAGAAGTCCAAAAAATAAATTTAAGAATTAGCCTTTCAAAAATAAAAGATATTTACCTGAACAAGTAAAATAAAAGTACATGTGAAGGGTGTTTTGTGCAACATAAAAGTACATGTGAAGAAGGGATAACGAGTGCTAATAAATAGTTGTTTCTTATGCATTGTTATATCTTATGCATTGTTATATCCTAACAAGCAAGCCCCTCATATTTATAGCTATCTGAAAGTAAATATGCAATACTCTCTTAAGAGTCTGATAAGCGCATTAAAAGCACATTGTGTTTTTTTTTGGTATATCATCTAATAATTATATACCAATTCGATAATTTAGCCATTAAATTTAGTTGGGAGCAGTTTTTTTTCATAATAACGATGTATTAATACCGAATCTTTGCTAATAGTCATTGTCATCAAAAGATCAAGCATGAAATCATTAAAACATGCAAAAAGAGATGACAAATGTGATGAAAGAATAAAAAGGCTACGGTGGAGAATGCACACACACTTACATACTTATACACATGTATGCATGTGTGTGTGTGATGTGTGCGTATGTATGCATATGTGTGTCAGTGTGTTCAATTCTTATAATAAACAGAGATTTCATATAGATGCATACATACACATTTACATGCATTCAAGAGTTGAAGCTATTATCTCTAATAAATAATTATATAGAACATATAATGATTACATGACTGCTACTTTTTTGGCCTATCATACAGTTTTAAGAGTTTGCAAAAGGGACATGACTTTGCTCTTCAACTTGAGAAAATGCTTGACATTATCTAAACTTAGATTTATACAAATCAATATCTTATAGCAGTTTCTACTACATCCTCTAGTGCAAAAATGAAAATAAATAGCTTTTTATATCCTAACAAGCAAGCCCCTCATACGAATGGGTCATAGTAACTCGGCTAATAAGAGGACCAAAAGAAGAGTACAAACAATAAATTAAAGGCATGATAACAGGCTAATAAGAGCTAAGATAATTAGTTAACCTGTATTTTCTTGGCCAATTCTAGCTTTTGTTTCTTAGTCTCATCGTCATCGTACCCCTTCTTAAATTGAACCATCGTTCTCCTGTGCAGTTCTGGTAGTGGGATAAAGGGAGCGTTCTGAGATTTAAAAATATATTTATTAGTTTTATTTATCAAATATTCTAAGAAGCAGAGAGAATATATATAGAAGATTAAAAGACTTTATACCGTTGTCCTACAAAATTGATCCTCAATCTGGGCAAATGAAGTAGTCCCCGTATGATGATCATAATCTTTTTTCCATCGATTAAGTTTATTTCTCCTACATTTTTCCTTCAACATGAACAAAGAGAATTTTAGTGCATGGTATAATATACAATGGAATATATCACTAGTTTCAGATAAATAACTTGATGATAATTAACTACTATACATATTTACCTGGTGCTCCTCTTGGCCCCACAATATTATAAGTGCAGCTAAGTGCTCAGGCTCAACCCTCTTATCTCGCTTGTATATCCTCTCCCAGTTGTGAGTGAAACAATCAAAACATTTCTTCTTTATCTCATGTCTCCACTCCCGAAGAGAATGCTTGAACTTTCCCTGATATCCAAATAAAAATTCCCGCCCTACGGGATTGTCTTCGATGTTGAAATATCTCTAAAAAATAAAATATAGTTAAGCATGGACAATTGACAGAATTGAAAAATAATTGTGCTAAATATAAGAATTTACCCAACAATCTCGATATATACTCTCCAGGACATGAAATGAAATGGCTGCTCCCAAGCCTCGTAATAGGGATTCACATTATCACTCCTTCGTATCAAACATCCAAGGTATGAGCTGAAGTTATTAGCCCACTGTCCGGTTGGAATCCCATTATGTCCCCATCTCACAATTGCTCGAAAACCATCCGGTGGTAACTTTTTTTTAAAGTCACTTCCTTGGCGTCCTTTCTTCTGGTAAAGTTTTTCTCCTACAAAAAAGAAATAATAGATATATCAACACTTATTTAATCAATCTTCATGATCCTAGAATTGATTATGTTTTTTTATTAATAGACTCGGAATTGATCAAGTTTTTGATCAAACTCACCAAATCTTTGTCTGATTTCATTTTTTGCATCAGACAAAATCTCATCAATCTGTGGGGCCCATTCATCTAATCTTTGCAAGCATGTATTTTTCAGTCTGCTTGAATCTGTACCCCTCTGCACATGCTGGTAAGGGCCCGCGCTCAATCCCAGGAATGTATGCTCGAAGTATAACTGGAGGATCTGCATGTAATGGTATGTGAGTCGGCTCTTCCTCACCCTCACCTATAAAAATAAAAGAAATAAATTATCATTGTGCATATATCATGAATAAAAATACGTAAGTTAAACTAAGTTATACCTGACATCTCTCCTGAACTCGGAGGCTCTTCATCAGTGGATTGGTCTTGACTGGGGTTAGCTTCGAATAACCTCCTGTTAATATTTTTAGACATCTGCAAGTTGAATAAACATACAAATTAATATAACATAGATGCAAATTAGCTTGGCGAAAATAAAAACAATATGTATTGTTGCGTTACTAAATTTTTCATTTCACATCAAGTTTGTAGGTATTTGCAAGCTGAATATACAAAATAAGATATTACATATTTATATCGTCCAAAATGTAATTGAGATACATTGTAGTGATATTAAAGTTTTTATTATATAATTTGCAAACTAAAAAAAGTTACATGAAGACCCGATTACAAATAATTGCTGTTTAGCTCCTATTAATGTCTGTGATAATATTTGGAATGTCTGTCCGAGTTGTTGGAGCATCCGTTTCAAACACTACGTTTTGAGGGTACGAGAATTCATCGATCGCTGTATTTGGCTCATTGAAGTTGTTTATATAGCTCTCGTCATCATCTTTATTCGTGGAAGGTTGAATATAAGCCCTAGAATCCTTGTACAAGACAACCCACTCGTCTTTAACTGTAGGATCTTTCACATAGAAACATTGTCCCACCTGAGATGCAAACATGAATTTTTTATCATTATCAATTTCTTTATCGAGATTGACAATTGTAAATCCAAAGGGATCCTTTTGAGTCTTTGTAAAACACCAACGAATCATGAACATCATGTATTTATGTTCATTTGGACCACCATAGCCGTAGAATATCTCCACCACATCTTCCAACCTTCCATAATATGTCATATTATTTTCAACTGGATTCTGATCTCTTCTGTTTGAGAAACATTCCCGTGAGAAGGTAGCCATGACACCACTATTCTGGGTGACCTTCGTATCATCAACCTCCATTGTGTGAAATTTATAACCGTTAACACGATACCCACCATATTGAATTACAGCATAGTAAGGCCGCTTTGCGTGAACCTTCACTTCTTCTGATATTTGATTATTAAGGACAAGTTGTTCCTGGATCTAAATATATACAAAAATAAGCAAACTATTAAATCAATAGTTTCTAAGTTTTTTACCAATGAAATACAAATATCGCTAAATTTAACAATACTTCACTATTCAACCAAGCAGGGAATTCCTTCATATGCCTTTCTTTAATGTAATGTACAGCTGTACTACCGATAACTTCATTCTTAAGTTTTCCTGATGTTGCCTATTAATGTGCATAAATTTAATTATTATTGTCAAAATAAAAATTTGGTCAAAATAGAAATTAAAGAATAAATGGTATTAAAAATTCTTTTTAGATATTTTACCTCCGGTACTCCGAGAATATTTTAAGATTATTTATAACATATGCATGCGCTTGATCTAACAATATGCTAGAATAATTTTTGTTCAGCCCGCGAGGATAGAGAACTGTGTACTCCTTATTATCAACGGGTGCTTGAAGTTCAGTTTGTTCCCCTCTCATATAACGAGAGGCAAATAAGAGACACTCGCTTCTCACGTAACTTTCAGCTATTGAACCTTCTGGACGAGCTCTGTTACGCAATTGACGCTTCATTGTGCCCAAATATCTAAAAAAGGAATATTAATCAGATATAGATGTAAAGAAATTTACATTTAATAGATATAAATATTGATAGGTAACGATTAAATTTTTCTAAATACTAACCTCTCTATTGGATACATCCAACGATAATGGACTGGTCCTGCTATTGCAGCCTCCTCCGCGAGATGATGTGTAAGATGAACCATTATTGTGAAAAAAGATGGAGGAAAGAGCATCTTCATTTCACACATTGTTTCAGAAATATTTTCTCTTAAGTTTCTCAAAGTCACGGGCGTCTATAACTTTAGAACAAAGCTTTCTGAAAAATCCACAAAAATCAATAATAACCTTCACTGTTTTTTTATTCTGCATAGTACTGCGTAGTGCCACATGTAGCAATTGATGAAGAAGCACGTGATAATCATGAGTTTTAAGCCCTAATATTTTCCTTTCTTGGACCTGGACATAGTTCGATATGTTTGCGGAATAACCCTCTGGTAACTTTATTGATTTGAGGACTTGACAAAAAATTTGCATCTCAACTTTCGACATTGTAATACGAGACGCAGGCAACTCTAATCGATCATTTCCGACATTTTTTGGCTGCAGTTCCTCTCTAATGTTCAATGCAGTTAGATCTCGACGAGCTCGTAGATCATCCTTTGATTTATTAGCATCTTGCAACAGTGTGGACAAAAGATTATCACAAATATTTTTTTCAATGTGCATAACGTCCAAGTTGTGACGTATTTTTAGCTCTTTCCAATAGGGGAGTTGAAAAAAAATGCTGAATTTTGTCCATCCTAAAGGTAATTTTACGACTTCAGCCCCATCACTCACTACTTGTGCTTGTCTTTTTCGTTTTGGCATCCTTTTGTTAATACGCAAGTTCCTTACTCCAAGTAAATCTTCTTTCGAATAGCGCTTCTTTCCAAACCTGACGGCAGGGAACATCTCAAGCAAATGTACAATCTGATCCCCACGTAATGGACGCGGAGCATCTCTCTTCTCAATAGTATCATCAAAAAACTTGCTCCATTTTTTTGTTCTGTACCTGTGTTTTATGTTCAACCACCTTCTATTAAACCAATAACAAAACTTTCGACTGTGCTGCAGATAAAGACCTTTGAATTCTGGACCACACACTGGACATGCATATGTTCCCTTTGTAGACCAACCTGAAAGATTCGCATAGGCTGGAAAATCATTAATTGTCCATAGTAAAATAGCACGTAGTCTGAAAGACTGCTTTGCATGAGTATCATAAGTCATAACCCCTTCAGTCCAGAGTTGTTTTAACTCATCAATTAGCGGTTCTAAAAACACATCTATGTCATTGCCTGGTGCATGCTTGCCCGGTATCAATAATGAAAGTATCATATACGGTTGTTTCATGCAAAGCCAAGGTGGTAAGTTGTAAGGCGTTAATACCACAGGCCATGTAGACCAACCAGAACTCATTATCCCAAATGGATTGAATCCGTCGCTAGACAAACCTAGTCTAACATTCCTGCACTCATTCGCAAACCAAGGAAAAGTTCTATCCATATGCTTCCACGCCTCTGCATCAGCCGGATGTCTGATTTTACCATCATCAGTACGTTCTTCCATGTGCCACCTCATTTGCTTAGCAGTGTCTTTATTCATATACAACCGTTTTAGCCTTGGTATTAAGGGAAAATGACGCAGGACCTTTGCTGGAATCTTCTTTTGCTTAAGCATAGACCTTGTTGTCCCATGTGTTGAATAATTTTTGCGTTGTACCCACCGTGATACTCCACAAATTGGACACTCCTGAAGATCTTTGTTATCCTTATAGTAGAGGATACAATCATTAGGGCATGCGTCGATTTTATTGTAATCAAGTCCTATAACGGAAACAATCTTCTTTGCGTTATCATAATTTTCTGGTATGCTATCTTTTCCATTTGGAATGACTTTTCTCAGCAACACAAGCAACATATTAAAATATTTATCCGCCATTCCTCTAAGAGACTTTATACGCAAAAGACGACGCATAAATGATAACCTGGTGAACTCGGTACAACCCTCATACAGATCATTTTCATTGTCGTTAATTAATTTCATTATCTGCGCTAGCTCCTCATGATCAGTCACGCAGCATTTCCCGACTCGTCAGCATCCTCGGCATCTTCAGATTGATCTATATTAGGAACTGTTAACATATCCGCGAGCATCGTATGTGTATCATCTATTCTCGTATCATCTATTCTCCCACCGGACGTACCGGTATCCGCCATCAGTTCCATTTCTTCAAGGCATCCTTCCCCATGAAACGTCCAATATTTGTACTCCTCATGAAATCCGGATATTAAGTGTTTCTGTAAATCACTTTTATCCACCAACGCCCTATTTTTACACCAACAGCAGGGACAATACACGACATCACTATTTAACTTCCGTGGGTCTGCCAAGGCGTACTGTATGAATTGATTTATTCCATCTTTATATCGACTATCCCTCCATCTATCAATACGAGGAATATCGATCCATGATTTGTCCGGAACTATCCTCATAGATTTGTATGATATTAAGCATAATTAGATAATGTGAATTTTTATTATTAACGCATCAAATTAAAGGTTGCGTGATATTAACTTTCTTCACGACATCAAGGAAATTTTAATTATAATAATCTAGGAGGGAAAATTACCAGAACATAAATTATGTGGGAGTAAAATCTAACGCTCATATTTGAAATAAGACAATTTAACGGCTGTCATAGAAAATGGACCTATCCCATTAAAAATATAGTAGTGTTTACAACTACCTTTATATACTTTAAGCGTTTTTATTTCTTAAAAATTTCGGCAGCACCTACCCGCAGTTCTCCGAGTACACTGTGCGGATGTTATAATGCGTATCAATCATCGATAATAAATCGATTATAGATCGATACGCAAAACAACATACGCTTATTGTACACGGAGAACAATGCGGTACGTGTTATCGAAATTTATAAGGAATAAAAATGCATAAAGTACACAAAGATAGATGATACACTACTGTATTCCTAACCTGTACGAGAAGGGGACTCCTCCCCGGACAGATCTAATAATTATTGCATGTATATCATGCTCCTAACATAAATCACGTTATTCTCTTTAGATGTAAAAAGTATTTTCACATCCAACTAGAATTGCGTGAGTTTATATAAGAAGAGATTCACATCCAACATTATTAGACGGGAAACTAGGGGTAACGACTTTCGATTCATAAATCATGATATATAACACAATAAAACTTGTAATTACCACAAGAGAATAAATTAACCAAAAGAGAATAAAGACCCAGAGAGTAAATTAACAGCTAGTCAACTGTATCATATCAAACACCAACAAGTTATAAGAGGTTGGTTATCTGATAATTGTTCAAACTTAAGGTGGTAACTTTCTGATATTTAGCCTGTTTTATAATGCGTAAAATTTGATAGTTGAACTTAAAATGATGCAGATAGTATAGCATACATATTATTTCACTAGTTGAACTTTTTCTCTCAGAATAGCGGAATCTCTGAACCAATTTAGAGATGAACTTCAGACAAAAATTATTTCACTAGTGATTGCACTTTAGACTAAAAACTGTCATGCAATATAACCACTTTATTACAGCATATGCTTAATTTTGTTTAAGTCTGTATGTTAAAATTTACAATAAAATGAGACTCAACTAGATTACAGCTATTTGTAAATATCAGCCAGCTTAATTGGTCGTTTTACAACTAATTATGTATAATTTCTATACACCAAAATGCGACAATGACCAAAAATTACCGGCTTGATCTGCTTGCAATGCAATCCAACAAAAAGTATAGATTCACTTGGACTTCCTGCAACTGCAATCAAACAATCAAATAAATCAAATTAGTAAAAACAACAAAACCTAAAATCAGAAAATAAATTAAATATAATTTGAAAAAAAATCAAAAGGAATCTACGCGGCAGGTGAGGAGATAAGAGAGCTCCAAGGTGCGAACGGTGCGAAGACGAGCCTCTAACGTCGCTCGGGGCCGGTGCGACGGGCGAGATCGAGGTCGACTCGTGAGCTCGATCGGGCGGCGGGAAATCGAAGAGGGGGAAGGGGAAGGTGATGGCGGCGGGCTTAGGACGGCGAGCTGGCTGAGCTGAGATCGCGCAGGCGGTGAAATTGAGGGCGCGAAGGCGGCGGTCGGTGAGGAGTTATTAGGGTTTCTACGAAGAAAAGGTCGAAGCGAATAGTTATACAGGCAAAATGCGCTGACAGGGGTTGCCCGTCATCCACCCGATGTTTACAATCCCGTCAGCAAGATGTTTTCATCGCTGACGGGGGCGAAGAACGCGCTGACGGGATATCGCTGACTGGGAGTTCCGTAGGATAAAAAAAGCAACGTTGACGGTCTCACAGGGATTTTTGCCCGTCAGCATGATGTTGCCGTTAGGGATTACTGTTTATTTTCCACTAGTGTTGGTGGCTAAACACATTTTGTTGCAATGCATTAATATAAGAAGACAAAGGAAAAGAGCATGGAAGAGACTGTGAGGGGAAAGGGTAATTGTAATTCTGTTCAATAAACCAGTGCGCTTCAATTGTTTCATTTAAGACAGAAACATAACACTTCACAGCCTTAGCCTATTGAATGGGCAAACAATATAGAACCTGAGCCAAACTTCTAAGCTAGTCTCGGATGTAAAAAAAGTTTCTCTTAGCATGCTTAAATATTTTGGAATAAAGGCTTCTGGTTTTATCGCAAAATGTGGTGAAATTTACAGCGCTTCTTTGTCTATATGGAAATTTCTTCCTTTTTAGTTCGGATATATTAAATCCCAATGGCATTTCCTTGTGATTTCGGTTCTATACAGATCTGTTGTCAATGGATGCGTACCTTAAAATGATTGTTCTCTTTACTGCTTCATATTCGCTCAATTGGGTGACGTCATTTAATTACTCCCTAAAGATATCTGTTTGGATTGAAAAAGTCAACAAACATAACATTAAGGCGCATGTTGATACTACGTACAGGATACACTGAGATATCAAAACAGGTGCATAGGAAAGAACGTCATACTATAACTGTCAAGTCTGCTTCGTGTATCCGAGCTGCACAACTTCATGTCGAAATGGCCATACTTTGTCCATATTGCATCGATAACAACGCCAATAAGTTGTCTGAAATTTTTCGAGATCTAAACTCTTTGGCAACAATCGATCCTCCAAAAGCTGGAATTAAAAGTAAAATACCTATTTCTAAACAGAGATCTAATAGAGTAACGCATATTAAATCTCAGGTGGCATACAACTAAAATGTTTCCTTGTCCGTTTTAAAAATTCTCGTTATCTTAAATATGCGCTACTTTTATGCCTAACATAATCTCAGCTGTGTTTGTGAAACACTTTTACAAGGGAGACAAAAATGATGTGGATGTCGATGGTTTCTGGAGCCATCATTTCAATGAAGTACTTTGATCACAAAAATTCACAATGAGAATTATATCAAGGTTTTATATATTGTATCCTTTTCAAATTGCATTTGTATTGGCATGTACCCAAAGGAACTAGACTAACACAAGATAGTCCCCTCCACAACCTTTACTAGCGTCAAGGTCATTTCCAATGAGTACTTTGATTTGCACAAAAATTCAGCAATGAGAATTATATCCGAAGGTTTATATATTGTATCTTTTTCATTGCATTTGTATTTGCATGTACCCAGAAGGAAACTAGAACTAACATAAGATAGTCGCCTTCCACGGCTTTTACTAGCGTCAAAAGGTCATTTTATTGCCCTTAGTATGTAGCAACGCCGTCATAGTGGGCCATGTTTGCTGATGTATGGCTGATAATTCAAATTTTAGGTATGATTGAGGATTATCAGATGATCGGATGCAAAATGGAGTCAAGTGAGAAAGGTAGCTTGCTGTGTCTGCTGCGATACTCAGATCAAATGCCCTTTTGTACAGTGTCTGTATATGTCCTATGTCCCTTCTACAGTTCAACAAGCGTAAACGTTTTAAATTTTTTTATAGTGTAGCTTCCTAGATACTTGCAGTGAAAAGTAAGCTAAGTGGCGCTCAGGGATGCAGCAACCCCGCCCCCCCCCCCCCGATTCAACCTTTGAGATGCATGCTGATCTGTGACCCACAAAGGCTGTTTTGAGATGCCGTGTCTTGATGAGCGTATCACAGCATCAACATCATCTCAAACAAATCTGG
Organism: Asparagus officinalis; assembly: GCF_001876935.1. Taxonomy (NCBI): domain Eukaryota; kingdom Viridiplantae; phylum Streptophyta; class Magnoliopsida; order Asparagales; family Asparagaceae; genus Asparagus; species Asparagus officinalis. The sequence goes on along the minus strand of NC_033800.1, from coordinate 72,595,970 downwards.
AGGATAAAAGAAAGCTGATGACAAATGCACCATCGGTCGGGCACTAAGTTTATAGAATTTTTGTTTTCTTTTTGGCCTTCATTCTGTGATTTAATGAATCTGCGAAATGTGATATTTCTTTATATCAGATGTGGGCATAATGTGGGCACTGTTCAAAAATGGCGCTAACACCGGGAAGCTGGTTTCGAGGTGGCGGTAAGTGCGCGCATTGTGCCGTGCACGTGGCCATTATCGGGTGATTCGAGCTACTCTATACTGTAAACAATGGAAGGAATAGAGTAGAGTATATAGCCGTAAAGGAAAATAAAAAAAGAGATTTAATAGTTTTTTACTACTGGGGCCTGAGTTTTGTATACGGATTTTTTTTTTACGAAGGTCATCAGTCTGTATCTATAATCAATCCTACAACGGCGCATTGTTTCTTTCTTTCTTGCTGCTGTTGTTGTTCGATGTGTTTCCGTTGGAGCAGCTGATGTTTGCGATGGGAGACAGATTGGCATAACATTTGATTCTTTGATTGATGATGAATGCTGAGGTAAAGCGCAGTTTAATAATTATTTATTTATATATATGACTTTGTTTATTATCATTTATTTATCCGATTATGTTTTCTGAGGATGGTGTATAAAGAATTGGAATAATGTTGGTGATGTTCGATGTTTGGTTACCTGGGTATGAAGATGAGTGAAAATGATTAAATGAGGCGAAGAATTGAGCGAAGGATAATAGTACCCGGTTCAAGAGGAAGCAACGGAATGTGGCACACAAATTTTACTTTAAACGGCTTTTAAATTTTATTTTAAACCGGCTCTAGTCCATCAACAAGTTGGTCGTGAATGCGATATATTGAACCTACTTTCTTTAAGAAAGCATTGTAAGCAGCGGACAGTTTTTTTGCATCTATTCATTTTACAAACTTCTATGTTGTAAGTCTTTTAATTATACGAAACAAGCGCAAATAAAATAAAGCTAATATACACCATAAATTTGTTGATTTTAAACTCGTGAATATAGATCATTTTACAATTGTAGATGTATGAACGCCTTAATTAAAAAAAAGACCAATGAATTTGGTGTTTTACAGTTTGCCTGCAATAAAATTATAAATATGCCAAACAACAAATTTGCATTGGGCTGCTTCCCTAATAAATAAATGCACATAAGTATTTTGACATGCTACATCAGCAAACTGCGCTTATGTCTAGGGGGAGTGGTTCACAAAAAATATTTGGCATTTTGGGTGGATTTCAAATTTTAGATGAAAAAATGTGACAATTTTTTATTATTTGGATTCGCATAGTTTGTGTTTGATTCAAATTTTTGGAAATATTATATTCTAAAATTGTAAAAAAGCAACTTATTTTTAGATTTGCAAAATCCTATCAAATGGAGAGATTTGGGGTGTTTTATTATTCTGACACGCGCCACTCCCACGTCAGATCCCAGCTTCTCGCCTGTTACTTATTTCCCGCTGCTTTATTTGGGTGGCATTTTCTAAGCCTCAGTACCAAATTTGTCTTTGATTTTTTTTATATTGTCTCGCGGTTAGTTTTTAGAGTTTTGGGAAATTGGCTTAGAATAAAATTTCATTTCAGCTTCAATACCATTTTGCAAGTAATAGGCATAAAATAATAGAAATACAGAAAAAAGTAATTAAAAAAGTGCAGCGACATTTTTCAATTAGAATTTAAAACATTTTGCAACTTTTAATTTCTGACTTTCCATTTCCTGATTTTGAGTTTTTTTCCTATCTTCACAATACTTCATGCTGCTTTGTCGAATACTGTTTGTGGCTAATTACGATCATCATGAGTCGCGATGAAATAAATTAACATTCTTCCTTGGATACTTAGCACAACCCTATCAGTAACGGCCAGTATTGTTTGCCATTTTCGGCAATGCTTCAAAGGTGTCAGGATTTTAACAAGAGTTGTAAGCAGTTTGCCAT
>NC_033800.1:72580940-72593022 GCF_001876935.1 Asparagus officinalis | reverse complement strand
AACTGTTTCCTACACTCGACAGGCAGTTTCTGGAGGATATTAATCTGAATATTCTTAAGGATAACCTGATGAACTCTCAATGGACATACAAACATCAATCTGGAAATACCAGCTTCGATTCAAGGTCTCAACAATGGTCAAGCGATAAACGCAGGGCCGGAGAAGCATTAGCTATTCTACAAAGAACTGAATAGACTAATGGATGAAGAGATCAAGGGCTGGAGCCATTTTTCTACACGATCTAGTCAATCAAGTATTGAAAGGATTGCAAATAAGACCTGTCTTATCCAAAATGTCCCAGACTCCTCTATAAAAGAATAAATCTGGAACACTTTGGAGGGGGTATCTGTAGGCGTCAAAAAATGCTAATAGATATCCAAATATAGCTCAAGAGGAGATCATCGAAAAATCAAAGAAAAAAGACAGTCTTTACTATCTCGCACGTGAGACAAACTTTACTGTCTCTCCGCGCGAGAAAGTCTTTACTGTCTCTCCGCGCGAGACAGTGTTTACTGTCTCTCCGTGCGAGACAGTCTTTACTGTCTCTCCGTGCGAGACAGCCTTTACTGTCTCTCCGTGCGAGACAGCCTTTACTGTCTCTCGTGGGAAGGCAGTTACAACGAAAACTGCCAGACAGTTACTGTTCCCAAGATAGTATTTACTGTCTCACGGGCCGAGACAGTCTTTTCTGTCTCGGAACCCGAGACTGCCAGACAGTTACTGTTCCCGAGACAGTAAACACTGTCTCGGAAGAACTGTTCATCCCAGAGGCTATAAATACCCCCCGAGATCGATTTTTTTTGGGAGAGGCTGATCAGAGAGCATCCACAGGCTGATTTCAGAGCAGAGAGGGCAGAGTACTCGAGCTTCTGTAACTCCTTGATATTCAGGCTTTGACTTGATTTCAAGAAGAACGACTATCTTACCTTGATAAGATATCGTTTCAAGTTCTCACTTCGATAAACGAAGTCAGAATTATAAACCCCTCACGATTCGATCAGAATCTGTGATTTGGTGGTCCACGGGCTAACGCACCCCCGGCACAGGCAAAGATCCCACGCAAGCAGTGATCCAAACAACGATCCTGCGTTTGTTTCCCAAGAGTTGTAATTTTTATTTTGTTGTGTAAAAGAAGTCTTATAAAAAGGCTATCTCTTTTTGAATTTATTGTAATCGACTGAAGATATAATAAATTCCATGACAAAACCAACTTTTGACGCAAACAACATGGTGTTTGGTGCTTGGCAGGTTTGACAATCCAGGTTTCACCTGGGACTACAGCCTTGTGTGAACCCTAGGGTGTCATAGTTTAGTTTAGTTAGGATTAAAATATAATATTTTAAAAAATAGGGGTAATATAGTCCGTAGAAAAGTTTTTCTACAACTTCCTCTTTTAAAGGGAGTATGATTCCAAGCGAAATATATAATTTCATTTATAATTCAAAATCTTGAGACTTATTCAAAATATGATGCTTAAATTTTTCCACATCTTCTGTACTATATAAATATAAGCTAAGCCTCTGGTCTTATATTATACGATGAATATTATTTTCAAAGGAATCACATACTATTGCTTGTGGTTAACAAATGCTTCAAATCTTTATAGGCTTAATTAAACTTAAATATATTATAGCTTACGAAAGTTACACTCATATACCTCTACTTATATCTTAATGCACTTAATATCCTAATGTTTTCTAAAATTGCATGTTTGTACATAATAATGATAATTAATTTAGTTAATTTATAATTAGAATATAATATCAAAAAAGAATAGGAATATTGAGATTATTCAAAATATGAAGCTTAAACTTTTCCACATCTTCTGTACTATATAAATATAAGCTATGCCTCTGGCCTCATACTATACGATGAATATTATTTATCAAAGGGATCACATATTATTGCTTGTGGTTAATAAATGCTTCAAATCTTTATAGGCTTCATTAAACTTAAATACCTTACAGCTTACGAAAGTTATACTCATATACCTCCACTTATATCTTAATGCACTTAAATATCCTAATGTTTTTTTTATAAAATTGCATGTTTGTACTTATGTACTCAAGAATATTCTTTATAATTTTCCTATGTGAGTGCCATGATATAATTTTAGGACAATTCTATATTTTCTACTCCTTCCAAAATAAGTTATTAACTTGCAATTATCTATTAATATAGTATTATGCATTATTCATAATTAGTATGAGAGTTTTACAGTTACATTGAGAGTTTTAAAGTTAAGATAGACAAAATTAAAGTGACATGTAATATGATTAATTAATTTAGTTAATATATGATTAAAATATAATATAAAAAAGAATAGGGCCAGTATAGTTAATAATTTTTTTTCCACAACAATCTCTTTCAAAGGGAGTAAATGATTTGGAAATATCTTATTAATTATAGCATCATCTACGAAAAATACCAAAAATTCTAGTGTCCCATCAACAACTCCCCCCAAGAATAATCCGATATTTCCCCTCTCCACACCAAACCATCACCTTCCGCATCCAAAAATTCCACGCACGTGTCAACCGCACAACACAAACTCCCACCTCCCTCTCTCGAAGACAAAATCTTTGTCCGCAGCCGCGAAAAAAAAAAATTCAGAAAAGAGAGAAAAAATCGCGATTCTCTTCTTCTTTTATCCTCTGCTTACAACCCAAGCTAAAATTAAAAAAGACCCACTTTTTTCTTAAAGCCCCTCGTAAAAAGGAGGAATTTTGAGGTGAGAATCACAGGGAATGGGGAGGTGGGCTAGGGTTTGCCTTCAGTCGACGCTGAAGGTGGTGAATTCGATCCTAGGGTTCGCTGGGATGGGGATGATACTGTACTCTCTGTGGCTGATTCGGGTTTGGTACCGGCATGGCGTGCCCGATTCGGCTTCTCCTTGGTTTGAAATCTCTCCTTTTGTTTGTAGTTTACCTGCAAAGTTTGCATCTTGGTTGCCCATTTTGTGTAGAACTGGAGGTTGATTATTATTATTTTTTTGGTGGTTAATTTTTGTTACTGTACTGTCTGTTTGGATGCTTGTTTGTTTTGAGGAAGGCTATGATTAGCGGTCTGTTTGTGGGGTCTCCTTGGAATAGGGAAGAAGTTGCTTGATGGAAGGAAACACTATTTACTTGTTGATAACGAGTTATAAATTTAATTAGAATTTTAGTTTGTAGTAATCATGAGAGCTTGATGATTGTAGCAATTGTAGAAAATTAAATTGAAACCGACGATAGATATAACACTGTTGCAATTGATACAGTGGAGTTGGGCCTTTCTCCGTTTGGAAAATTTTTATGGAGCTGTTAAGGAGAAAGGGTTAAGTTGGTTAATACATTAGTATTAAAAGCGTTAAATTGGCTAACGATTTAGTTTAAGATTTGTTTTAATTCTTGTGCTCTTCTTTATTTTCTTTATAGATAAAGGGGTTCTCTTGACCCGTTTATAGAGATGGATTAGTAAACCCCTCGTACTGAGGGATTAACTCATATTGACCTCACTAGAGGTGTTATTTTAACTCTCTTATAATTTTGTATTGGCGAATTAATATGGGCTATCTTTTTTCTTTTAGTTATCTTAACTCATTGTAAAATTTTATTGTGATTGGCAGGTTAAGGAGGGGTTAACTTTCCTTAACCCAGGGGTTGACTTTCCTTAACCCCTCAGTTAAGTCGTTGCTAAACAACACCTTAGTTTGCTATCGATCATTATTAGTACCCTGTTGCATTTGGCTCTATGGCTTGTATTGTGCCATAGAGTGGATCCAATGCTATCACGAGATTATTATCATTTCCCCTCTTTATCTGGAATACTTTCTAGGTTCTCTCATAGGGTGGTGGTTGAAGAAAAGTGAAGCTTTTCTGACCTCTAAATGGTGATTTAAGACGATCATCTCCTGTTCTTAGTTGTCACATCTAGGAATCCTATGTGAATGATGTTCCAATACAAAATTTAGCTTGTATTTCAGGCATATAGTAGTTTAATGAGACTAATGATGTGATCTTGGCAACACAGTCCATTAAGAATTGTTTCTGGTATCCCTCAATAGGAATTCACTACTTAATTTATATATGCATTGATACAGCAACACCTGGCCGTCCATCTTGTCATATTTGTACTTAAGGAGGCATACTTATTTATGTACTTAAGGAAGCATACTTATTTATTTTATATGTGCTCATACATATTAGTTTTTAGTTTGTATCTTGGATTAAAGCACAACTTATATTAGTGGTTTTGCTACTTTCATATTTAACGGAAGCAGACAACTGATATTTATTTTTGTTTTTGGCAGCCGTACATCTTATTCCTGAATTTTGTTTTTTTCTTAGTTTTATTTGATAATGAGCTTAACTTTCGTACAGATGGCACAGCTTGTTATACTTTGCTAAATGGCTAAATGGTATAAAGCCTGAGATATAAATACTGGCAAACTTGCAGGTTCATGTACGCCTTTCTTGGTCTAGGAATTTCACTATGCTTGATAACTTGCTCTGGATACATTGCTGCTGAAACTGCCAACGGCCATTGCCTCTCTTGTGTATCCTTTTCTAATGAAACTAGATCAGAATATTTTCTTCACGTTCTATTCAAAATGAAGATGCTTTTCCATGAATTCCTGCCTTATATTATCTAGTATTATCCTTTGCCTTTCTTATTGACCTTAAATGGATATCATAGTACATGGTGGTTGTTTTTTTACTCCTTGCATTGGAGGCTGCTATTACTGCTGATGTTTTCCTGAACAGAAACTGGGAAGAGGTAGTAATCTCATTGATTTTTTTGTTTTGTTTATAGGACCTTTCTTTTTTGCTTTTCTATGATTTTTGTGATTTACTAATAGACTCTGCATCAATGAATAGGATTTTCCAGATGATCCTTCAGGAAAGTTTGATGAATTCAAAGATTTTGTGAGATCAAATTTTGAAATGTGCAAATGGATAAGCTTGTCTATTGCAGCTACACAGGTATATATTTTGGATAAATCATGTTTCCAGAGGCATCATATATTTGATAAATCATGTTTCCAGAGGCATCATTATTTGTATCATACTATGCTTAGCTTGTTCTTTAGATATTTGCGGTTGTAATTCTTGATATATCGTATAATATAACGAAATATAGGAGCGATTAACCTTGCATACCTTTATCCAAGGTTAACTATGCATACCTTTATCCAAGATTGTCGATCATTTGCAACTAGTTGTTGATGTCTTATTGATATCCATATCTTCAATGTATTGATGGTGGGAGGTTGCAGAAGAACCTCGTTGCTTGATCGAGAGTAATTGATGACAGAGGAGATCAATTAGTCTAACTAATTCTCCATTATGTTGTTATTTATGCATATACAATTGCCTGAAGATGGTTATTTATAAGTTTTTAGTGCAACCTTCTCCTTGATGCAATAGGGAAGCGCTTGATCTGCTTGATGAAATCTAACGCTAACAAGAGTTTAGACAATTGGACCAAAGGCCTAATCTCTGATTGATTTGGCAGTTAACTCATTGAGCCCCTTCAAATGTTTTATTTTTAATTTGTCAGCATTTTTTGTGTGGCTAGTTTGGGAGGTTTTAGCTCTCTACCCTCTCATTACCCTTTCCTTTTACCGCTCGTGAGCATAGGAAGAAAATGATTCATCCCCAAGGATTTCCAAGAAACCAATTACCTTATAATATCATAGGAAGAAAATGATTCATCCTTTAGGATTCAACACTTAATAGGAACTGATCATGATATTATGCAATGTTGCACAAAGATGTAATGAAGATTTATTTTTTTGAAGAGAAGGTGGTTGTGGGAGGGAAAGGATAAAAGAATATTGCATAGGGAAAGGATAAAAGAATATTGCATTGAGCTTCTCAATTGGCTCATTTTTCACTTGCCTGGTGCCATCTCCTTTTGTGTTGGTTTGTCTTGAGAAGTGAATCCCTTTGAGATGAGACCTTGTGAAGCTTGATGTTGCTAATGGAGGTGTTCTTTGTGAACCGGTATCGAACAAATAGGAATTTTAAGAGAATACACTCCTTACCCACTCTTCACTCTCTTTAAGGCTGCTGATAGGGTTGCATTATGGGCTTGAGCCATCAAATAAACATGCAATCATACAATGCGCGCAGCATTCCCTTTTATTCGATTAAAAGTTATGTTCAACCTATGCTTTAGTTTTTACCTTTTCGTGTTTGATTTTTATGATCTTTGAAGTACATTTACCTAAGTTCTATCATTTTTTTTCTTTCCTCTTTTTATGTAGGCACTTTCTATCTTTATTGCCATGGTTCTTCGAGTTCTTGGTCCTGAGCGCATGATCAACTATGACAGCGACGACGACTATGTACCTACGAGGCTTCCTCTCTTGAGAAATCAGGCTCCACGGACATCATATGTAACTGACCCCGTTTTACCTCAGAAGAATGAATCTTGGAATGTTAATTTTGAAAGTTCATGAAATGTGTAATATAGCTGACAGTAAAGCTCTGTAGTTGTATTATCTATAGTTAGCTTAGCTAGTTGACACATTGTTTGACAAATCCTTTGTACTGTATACATCTTTAATAGGTGAATGAGCTAGATTTGCTCTTTCCTTAACTGTGATCTCATTTCAGAGGGTTACTTGGGGGAATACAAGATTTGAAGTTAATGTACATTTAAATGTCGCACGATATGTTAATGTTTACTTATACAAATTCCTTTTGTGAAGCAATCTGTTCGTGGAGTTTATGCCATCGATTTCGTGTTGTTATTTCAGTCACTGTAGACCGCCAAGAGTTTACTTCTTCCATCAAACATGATTTATGATTTAATAGACGGATTTAATTTTATGTTGAGTGAAAAATAAGAATTTATGCAATGTGATAGTTGCACTTGGGATGTATAAACATTACCAATATGAACAGATGATAATGACTGAGAAGTGATTTTTGTTATGCAGAACAAGGACTAAAAGGGATCCAAAATCCAATCCTCAACCTTGGTACGCTAGTAACTGCAAGTTATGTCTAGATGTAAATGAATCTAATTTGAGGAGTAGATATTTACGATATTCATTCTCTCTCATTTATATATGATGAGAAGTTAATGATACTTGTAAAGACATAGGAAAATGAGATATGTCATTTCTAAAGACACAAAAAGTTAACATGTGTCATATCATAGATAACCAATCTATTTTGTGTTAACATGTGTCATATCATAGATAACCAATCTATAACTTAGAAAAAAAGGGAAAAAAAAATCTAATAACCATATATGTAGGTATAGAAATAAAAAAATGCTCATGTAGAGAGTCTCTACATGAAATCATATATAAAAAATTGCACCCATGTTAAATCATATTTAAACAAAGAAATCTAAAAATTACACAAAAAACACCAAAAAAAAAAAAAGATAATCACAAGCAAACCCTTAAAATTATGAAAATTGCAGGACTCTCCTAGAAAAATCTCAAAGTTAAGATAGCCCCCAATTTTTTTTGAAAATTTCAAAAAACTCCCAAAAAATATATGAAAGTTTAAAAAAACCAAAACCTACATATAGAACATGAAAAAAAATGAAAATTACAAATGACAACCTAAAAGATAAGAAAATTAAAAACATAACCTTGATGAGTCTAGTCAATTTCCAGAAACCAAGTTAAAATATGTTGTATCTGTTGGAGTTATATCTCGTAAGGTAACTAGACAACATTATTATTTCTTAGTCTAATGAAAAACTTTTGGCTACAATATTTCTCCATAAAAAACATACATCGTATACATCATATCTAAGAAACACAAGTCTTATTAGAGCACTTTCCACGAGAGAAGATGCCCTAAACCATATAAATAATAGTTAAAACTTTAAGTCCTTGTAGTATTACCCAATTGCAAATAGTATAGTTCTATTTTTTTTACAAACAAACCCTCTGTAATATTGGCTCAGGTGCGAATATACCTCTTAGTGAACACTTTTCACTCTTTTAAAATTCGAAAAAGGGGATCTATCCTCACCAATAAAACCATAGAGGGTCCACTGACATCCTTAAACATTTTTAATGATTTCAACAGTAATAAAAAAAAATTTTCACCCTATGAGTTTATAAAAACAAAACTATAAAGTCTATTTGCACTTGGGTGATACTACGGGAGTTTGTTGTGAATTAACCCAAATTTTAAAGCGCTCTGCTGCCTTCTTTGTGAATCGGAAATGCTATTTGGCTCGCTCTTTAACTCGCTAGTTGAACTCGCGCCTACGTGGAGCCAGCCACGTCACCACCCCCAAAAGCATTCCTATGACCTTCCATTCCTTCCCCAAACTCGTTTCTCTCTCCTCACTTCAACCATCTCCCCAAAAGAAACCCACTCCCCCTCCCAACCCTAGCCCCAACTCCGCCGTGACATGCAGGAAACAGTTTATACTCATATACCCGTTGGAGTCTTGAGGAGAAGCTTGTCTTCACTTGGGGCAAAGATTTGACTAGGGCTGTCCATTTTACCCGCTGGCCCGGGCCCGGCCCGGCCCGGCCTCGGCCCGGAAAACCGGGCCAGGCCGAGTGCGCCACCGGGTCAACGCCCGGGCCGGGCAGCCCGGGACCGGAGCCCGGCCCGGGTGGCAACGGTCACCAGTGGTGACCGTTGCCGGAATTAGGCCGGGCCGGCCACAACGGTCACATTGGTGACGCCGTTGTGTGAAAACGACGCGGCCGGGCCGGGCTGGCCCGGCCCGGCCTGGCCGCGGATTCAAGCGGTCAGCAGCGAATAAGTGACCGTTGTGGCCGGGTCGGCCCGTCCCGGCCCGGTAACAACGGTCAGATTGGCCCTTTGACCGTTTTGCCCTCAAAAACGGTCAAAAAACGGCTATTTTGTGAGGTTATTTTGGTCATTTACCTAGGGGGCTGGTTCTATAAATAGAGGGGGGTTTTCATTTGTTTTCTTCACACCAAAAACTCATCTCTTCTCTCTTATACTCTTATACTCTCTCTTATACTCTTATACTCTCTTATTTATACTTTCTAATCCAATCCCCAAATGGCTTCCGGATCTGATTATGAAGAGCAAAACATATCTCCCGATCCTGAATTGAGTCCTCCTACTATGAGTCCTCCTACTATCAGTCCTCCTACCGAAGTTAATCCCGAATCCGGTGGCGACGAATCTGCACCAAGAGCTCCTAAACGGCCAAGATCCGATGTGTGGAATTTTTACGAGAAGATCGACGTCACCAAGGATGAACACGGTAGGATCCTCACCCAGAAGGCTAAGTGTGCTTTGTGCGGCAAGATTTTTCAAGCTCATCATAAGAGCGGCACCAACCACCTCAAACGCCATTTAGATAAACACAACAAAGGCCAGCCTCCTCAAGGTGATATCCGACAATCCATGATTTCTCAATCCTCCTCTTCTGGTAGTCTCGGTAGTTGGAACTATGACGCTGCCAGAGCCAGGAAATGCGTAATCAGGTTTATCATTCTTAAAAACCTTCCTTTTAAATTAGTAGAAGATGATGAATTTGAAGATATGTTTAGAGATGGTTTTTATCCTGCATTTAAAAAATTTTCTCGTCAAACCTGTCAACGTGATATTTTAAAATATTATCAGCAAGAACAAGAAAAAATAATTTCTTATTTTAAAAATTTAAACTGTAAATTTTCTTTAACTTCTGATATTTGGACATCTAGAGCACAAACTGGATATTTATGTATCACAGCACACTGGATTGATGAAAATTGGCAAATGTTTAAAAGAGTTGTTTCTTTTATTGCAATAGAAGAGTCACATACTGGTGCTAATGTTGCAAATTTAATAATTGAAGAACTTATGAAATTAGAAATTTCACAAAGAATATTTTCTCTTTCACTAGATAATGCAAGTAATAACAATGTAGCTGTTGATTTTATCAGATCATCTTTATCATTGCCATGTCATGGTGATCTTTTTCATATTAGGTGCATCTGTCATATTTTAAATTTAATTGTTCAAAGTGCATTTACTGAAATTAAACCCATGATAGAAAAGGTTAGAACAGTTGCTTACATGCATAGTGCTTCTGAACAAAGACTTAAAAGATGGAAACAATTTTGTAAAAGAAAAAATGTAAAGCCTAGACTAATTCCAAAAGATGTTGACCATAGGTGGAATTCCACATATGCAATGTTAAGTGTAGCAATAGAATATAAAGACATTATAACTGATTTTATAAACTATTATGCTTCTAGTTCTAGTTCTGGTAGCACTTATGGAATAACTGAAGATGAATGGACAGTTATATGTAATTTAAATGAAATGTTACAAGTTTTTTATGATGCTACCATGTTATTATCTGGCTGTTATTATCCAACCATTACTTTAGCTGCTTTACAAATTTTAAATATTCAAAATTTTTTTGATAAATATCGTTTGGATGCTACTTTTGGACCTATGGTTTTTGAAATGGAGAGCAAATTTAATAAGTATTTTAGGCCTATTCCTCATATTTTTGGTTTGGGGGTTCTTATTGATCCATGCTTGAAGGATATTGGCCTTCGAAGTTTGTTACAGTCATTGTATGGTGGACAGGTTATAGACTTAGATGATGGAACCACCCTGAATGCTACTACTCATCATTTACTTATTAGAAATTATTTTCAAACTTTATATGATGAGTATGCAGCTAGACATGGTGTAGCTGCACAACAGTCTGCAGCTTCGGTTTCTTCGAGCTCATCCCGAGCCCGAGGTAAAAGTGTAAGTTTTGATAGGTATGCAATGGTAGCCGAGCTAACTGGTGGATCTGGACTTGGATCGTCATCATCGGAGGTTTCTGAAATAGATGAATATTTTTCTGCTTCTTTAGTTAGATGTCAAGGAAATGCTTTAGATATTTTGCAATGGTGGAAAGTATATGGATCAGTTTCATATCCTATACTTTCCACCATGGTTCGTGATTTACTAACAGTGCAGGTTTCGACGGTAGCTTCGGAATCCGCCTTCAGCACAGCAGGTCGTTTGATCGACGATCATAGGACATGCTTGGATCCGTATACTGTACAAGCGGTGATGTGCTTACAAGATTGGTGGAGGTACGAGAAGCGAACGCAAGGCATCGATCGGATGGCTGGAATTGAAGATAAATTTGAAGAATTGGGACTAGCAGATAGATATAAAGAATAGATTGTAGTTTTTATATCTTAGCTTACAATTTGTAAAGAATTATTTTGGAAATAATTGCAAATGATAGTGATATAGGTGAGTAGGTGCCAACCTAGTTGGGATTTACTTATCTATTGTGATGCGATTAATTCCAAAATAAATTTGTACTTGTAATTTGTAACTGATTTATCAATTATTAATAAAGAATATGTTTTTATCATTTCTTATTTGTAATTTATGTCATTTTAAGTAATTAATAAAATTATTGTTTTTGTTATTTTTCTTGTCTTTTTTTTATAATTTATAAGTTAAATAACATTAAAAAATTTTGGAAAAAAATAAAAAAAAATAAAAAAATAAAAAAAAAGGAAAATCACCCGCGCCAGCCCGGAACCCGGCCCGGTCGGGCCCTCCTACGCCGTAGTCCCCTCTATCTCCCATCCCCTCGGCTCTCCATAGAAGCTCTAAAATCGGATCGATCTCTCTCATCCCCCCACTTCAAAATAGATATCTCTCCTTTTTTTTTAATTTCAATCAAATCAGATGAAAAAAATGAAATTGTAAAATGGTGGATTTTGGGGAGTAATTATGATTTTACTGGTTAATTCGTCCTTAACCAAGAAATTTTTCGTGGGTCTTGTGGATTGTTTTGAATAAGTAGGAAGATTGACACTAGAAGTTGAGAATGATTGAGGCATTGAACAAGGAGGATGAAAATGTCAGGTAGCTGGGTGTATTTCGTAGTCGAAAATCATTGTGATGTCAGGTTCGAACATGGATTTTGCATGGATTATAGTTTGTAGGTTTTGATCTGTCTGCAACTGCTCCTTTTTCCCTGAAAAAAAACATTTTTTTTTGTTTGAATCGTAGGTTTATAGGCTTTGATCATATTGCCTTTCATCCATCACAATGTTATCAGGTACCTGCATCTCACCCATGAACTAGCATCCTTTAGTTATCATTTTTTATCCTGATATTTA